>NC_134601.1:91051637-91379637 GCF_037038515.1 Microtus pennsylvanicus | reverse complement strand
AATACTCTGTACCTTACTACCAGGATACTTATACAACTATCTTCACTGCTATTTTAATTATAATAATTTATTTTTAATTATTAATTAGGAAATGTATATGGAATCAAGCTAGGTGTCCATCAATTGATGAATGGATAAAAAATAACATAGTAGCTATATATACACAATAGAATTTCTCCACTGCAAAGAAAAAATAAAATAAAACTTGCAGGTGAATGGGGAAGACTGGACTGCATTCTACTGGGTGAAATCATTCAGTCTCAGAAAGAGAAATACCACAGATCCTCATATGTGAATCCCAGCTTAGTAAAATATAGGGAAAATGAAAGTAAAGGAGAATATTGGAGGCAAAAATATTCTAAGAAAAAAGTGGCATGGAGAAATTGAGAAAATGGATGGGGGAAGGATCAAGCAACATAAAAAGTATATGGAAAAACTATATAAAAACTATGATCCTGCATAAAAGTGAAAAATGTAATAAGAGGCTACAGCCTGAACACGTAAGTTCTAAAAAATGTTAGGGTGAAGCTGAGGGTTAAAGACTTAAGTGGGAATAGGGGTAGAGATGGGGAAAAAGAGGGAGTGGAGGGAAGGTCAGCCAAATCTACATATGTATGAAGCCTTATAAAACCCCAACAATTTGAAAGCTAATTAAAAACATTATTTTTCAAAAGAATATAAACAGAGTTACCCTTCATGAGTGGACAATGCTGCTGCCAGAAGACATGGATTATTAAATGAAGACCTTAAGACCCAGCATAGTTTCCTTTCCTATGAATTATTGGTCTTGGAGAACCAGTGGCCCCCAAAACAACACAGACTATTGTCATCGATCTTGGCTGCCCACCATAACTAGATGTGAAGGCCCTGCTGCTGAAGAAACCACACACTGTGGTTGTAGAACATAGGAAAAGCAGTCTCTGACCAGGACATTTTCTCTCTATGAGCTAGCTTTCACAGTTCCAGGAGGTGTTATCAGGTTGCTGGAGGAGAAAAGGCATGAATCGCTTTAACCCAGGCCTGAACTCTGCATCTTACAAAACTGACATGTAAAACAAAATGTTCTTAATTATGCATGACTATTATATGAGCAAACAACCTGGAAATTTGAGATCATTTCCATAGGAGGAAAGTCATGCCAGCATAAACCTAGTCAGCAGTTCATGTTTGGGGAGGTCACTGTTCCTATGGGAAAACTCTATTGTCATTTTGCTACGTGGTCATATTATCAAACTACTATCATCTAAATATTTCTGTTTATACCTATATATTAATATTGCTCTCAATTTGATCAGAGAATCTTCTTTTTCTTCTGCTGGTGGGTATGCAAGCTGGTACAACCCCTTCAGATATCAGTATGGTGATTTCTCAGAAAATTAGGAAACAACCTTCCTCAAGATCCAATAATACCACTTTGGGGTATATATCCAAAGGATGCTCAATCATGCCACAAGGACATGTGCTCAACTATGTTCAGAGCAGCATTGTTTGTTATAGCCAGAACCTGGAAACAACTACATGCCCCTCAACCAAAGAATAGATAAGGAAAATGTGGTATATTTACACAGGGGAGTACTATACAGCAGAAAAAAATGACACCTTGAATTTTGCAGAAAAATGGATGAAGATAGAAAACATTATTTTGAGTGAGGTAACCCAGACCCCAAAAGACAATTATCACATGTACTCACTCATAGGTGGTTGTTAAAGCAAAGAAAACCAGCCTACAAACCACAATCCCAGAGAACTTAGACAACAATGAGGGCACTAAGAGAAACTTATATAGATCTAATCTACATGGGAAGTAGAAAAACACAGGATCTCCTGAGTAAATTGGGAGCATGGGGACCCTGGGGGGGATTGAAGTGGGGAGGGGAAAGGCAGGTAGGGGAGCAGAGAAAAATGTAGAGCTCAATAAAAATCAATAAAAAATTACCACAAATCATGCAGATATTAAAATCAACAGGATATCATGAAAAAACATATTTAGCACTTAATTCAGCATTCCTGGGTAAATACATATCTTTATTTATTGACACTCTGTTCATAAAAGCAAGAAAATAAATTCAACGTAGATTTCTATCAACACATGAATGGACAAAGAAAACATGATATGTACATAATGAAATTTTACTCAGACATAAAAAAATAAAGTCTGCAGAAAAATAAGTAGAACTGGAAAATATTATTATTAATGAGGTAATTCAGGCTCTGAAAGCAAAATACTACATGTTCCCCCTATGAGTATTCCTCAATTTTGATTTTTTAAAATATGCATTGGAGAGAGTGAGGGTAGAGAAACTGCATGAGCTAATGAAAATAAAAAGACTTAAAAGAATAGTTTTCTTTTCTCAGTAAGTGTGAAAATAAATTATATCTGTAGTTAAAGTAAGATTGGTTAAATATTATTGTCGTAATGTTGAACAACAAGGAGAAAAATAAGGGAAAATAACTGCATGTATTAATTTTAGAGTTAAAAAGAAATCTTTATATTTACTTCTTGCTATGCTTACAGCTGTGGTTGGTCCATGTTAAATATGTCAAGTGAAATAGCATGTGCTATTAAGAAATACCAAGTTTCTGCACTTGTTTACCCTGGCTAATTTAGAGCACTACATTGTATACTACTTCTCTCATTTAGGCCTTGAAAGTAGGCAGTGATTGATCAATGAATGTCCCGAAGAGGAAGTCACTGGCTAATTACAAAGTGGATTCAGTATAGCCCTGGAAGCTTTTGTCCTAATTGTGACAAAGTCAGGAAGGACTAGCAATAACAATGTAAACATCAAGTCAGTCCCTCAGCGAAGTTTTCCTACCAAAAAGAAATTTGATGTTATTTTAAAAATATTTTGTAACAATAGTACACAATTTTTACTATAATAGAGGTTTATTAAGAAAATCTGAGAGAAATAAAAACAGAAATAACTTTTTAAAGTGTCAAAAATGAAAATAACCTTAATAATGGTATGACATAAAATAATACATTTTAAATGAGGGAAATATTTATAAAACTCTACATTAAAAATAATGAAGACAAAAACACTATTGTTTTCATATACAAACATTATTTGTCTGTACCTTTTGTATTTATAATTTCTCCATATTAGTAAAACAAAAACCGACGTTGAAAAATCAGGCCTATGGCACAGTATAATTATCATTTGTACTATGTAATACTTTCAGAATTTTAAAGATTAGAAATGGGAGAACTAAAGTATATTTAATGAAGGAACGAATTACCTAGCTGTACAATCTGGATCAAGCATACTTAATCCCTTTAGTCCCCATTCTTTAGCACCGGCACAGGAAGATTAAATTAGATAAATCTTTGGTCCCAGTCAGCTGCATGATTCTGAACTCAAAATTTTAAATCAGATCTTTCCAGAAAGGAAATTTTTATGTTTGAAATCTTCAATGGTTCAAAGGAAAATGGCCACCATAAGCACATATATTTTAATATTTGGTCTCTAGTTGGTAAAACAGGTTAGCAGATGTGGCCTTTTTGGAAGAAGTGTGTCACTGGGATAGGCTTTGAGCTTGTGGCTGTGTTTCAAGATGTATGCTCTCAGCTACTGCTCCAGTGCTATGTTTTCCTGCTTGCTGCCCTGCGCTCTTACTCCCTAGAATTATAAGGCCAAATTACATGCTTTCTTTTAAAAGTTGCCTTGGTCTTGGTGCTTTATCATATCAATAGAAAAGTAACTAAGGAAGAATTTCAGTCAATAAGAAAGGCTATGCAGACTTTAAACAATATACTGCAGTAAGAGCTTTCACTCAACTTGGACTTCTAATTATTCATTGACAATAAAATAGATATTTTTGTGATAAATGTTAATAATTGTACAATTAAATCATACTTACACATGTTGAGTTGTCGAATAAAGCTGGCTATTTTGTTATGCTTGAAGTATTTTGGTAGTATTTCATTAGAAAAGTTTTCTTCATTCACAATCTCAAAGCTCTGACCATCCTTGTAATAAAGGAAAACCAAAACATAGTCATTTATAGAAAAAAATAAGGTTTCACTCAAGCAATAATTCAAAATAATGTCACTTGATTCCCCAACTTGTGAAAATTTAAAGTCCAAATTAAATAATTCTTCACACTGGAAGTATAGCTCATTAGTTGAGTATGTTCATATCACGCACAAGACTCTGGTTTCAATCCTTTATCATGGAGGAAAATATATCATAAAGATACAGAATATGAGCAAAAGACATACCATGAGGCCAGGCGGTGGTGGCGCACGCCTTTAATCCCAGCACTTGGGAGGCAGAGGCACGTGGATCTCTGTGAGTTCGAGGCCAACCTGGTCTACAAGAGCTAGTTCCAGGATAGGCCCCAAAGCTACAGAGAAACTCTGTCTCAACAAACCAAAAGAAAGAAAGAAGTACTATCAAGCAAAATGCAATGGATTGATCATGAAAGCATGTGTCCCCAAATCTCACAAATTAAACATAAACAGGCAAAATCAGATATGGTTGAGCATATCTGTAATCCCAGCATTTGGAAAGCAAAAACAAGAAGACTGAGGGTTTAATTTCAGTCTGGATTATATAAGGAAACTTTCTCTCCACAGACTTGGAGACTCTCCACAGACAGTAATTCAAAGAATTAGTCCAGCTGCACGTGGTGGCCCATGCCTTTAATCTCAGAAATTGAGAGGCAGAGGCAGGTGCTTCTCTGTGATCTCGAGGCCAGCCCAATCTACAAATTGAGTTTAGGACAGCCAGGACTACTATACAGAGAAATCCTGTTTGTAAAAACCAAAAAGGAAAAAAATAAAAGAATTAGCCAATTGTAATGTTTAGTGTTAGTTGTCAACTTGACAAAATCCAGAATCACCTGGGAGAAGGACCTCTAACTATACCTATAGGGGATGAAATTGACTGTGTTAATTGATGTGCGAAGACACTTCTGACTTTCAGGTCAGATCATTCCCTGAGCCAGGAATTCTGGACTGTATAAGGGGAGAGAAGGTGCTAAAAAGTATGCTACATTTACTCCTTACTTTCTGCTTCCTTATTATGGATGCAACGTGACTAGTTTCTCCAAGCTCTGGCCACTATGACTTTTTTCATCAGATTGTCACCTTGAACTATGTATTGAAGTAAACACTTTCTCCCTTAAGTTGCCTGTGTCAAGATATTTTATCACAACAACAAAAAACAATTATGTTTTCAAGAATAGTTTTCATAATTTAAATTACAATGAGATATAATCTTTTGTCTATCAAGTTAACAAAGACCAAAGAAAATATTAATCTTCAGTGGTTGCAAATTAGAAAGAGTACAGATAAACAGGTTTTCATACTGCCAGAATTTAAATTGTCTTAATATTGCTAACAGTAGACATTCAAAGTTCCCAAGCACTCAGTCTTTGGATTAGAAATTCGAATTCAAGATTGTATAGAAAATAATTGCTAAAATTTGATAAGATTTAATAATAAAGTTACATAAGTATTTGTATATAATATTTAAAAATTGGAAACTACATTAATACTAGTATAATAGTTAAGTCTGCACAAGTAAATATTACACAGTGATTAAAAAGTAAAGCTATATAAAATTATTTAGTGAATAGAATTAGGTATGTTTCCAAGGTCAAACAAAGATATATTTTAGATAGACAAGTCATCTTCAAACACTTCAGGGATCTTGAGAATAAGGCATTTAAGATATTTTAATAACATAGGTTCATTTTTTATGACAATGAGACAAGTCTGCTTCTGGCAGTACCAATCTACTTCAGAGTAGATAATGGACATTAAAGAAACTTCACATAGTTTACTTTCTTTTTTGCAAAAGTAAACCATTGGACAAGAAAACACCCTTGCCTTGACTGCTGACAGTATGCTGTCCTAATTAAACAAGCAGGACACAAAAGAAAGTGATTGCTAAACATTGTCAAGATAAGGAGGTGCAGCCCTTCAAAATATCCCACTTCATAGAAAAGTTTGTTGGATTTGCTAGACCTCTAGGCAAAAGATAGATGCCCCAATGTTGCAGAGGAACTTTGGATGACTGTCCAGGCAGCCAGCTGTTTCTGTCATCTCTCACATTGTTTGGAAGTCACTTGCTTGCACTTTCTGCTTACTCAGTTAATAATATCTCCTTCTTGGGTCTCTGGGGGAGTTGAAGACTAGATAGTTATAGTTTTCTTTGTTTATCTGATGCAGAAAGCAGGTTATGACAGAAAAGAAAATAGGTACAAGACTTTGGACTCACCAAGATAGCATACATTTGGAGTATTTTCTCTGAATTTGTCAATGCAAATAGACTAGACATTGTTGATGTACTCCTTTGCTGTATTTATTGTATATAGTCATTGTACTTACTGTTCATAGTTTTTCTTATATTAGTTACAGCCTTCTTTTTATTTTAGAAATAAATGGGAAATGTAGGGATATCCCATTTGTATTTTAGTAGATAAAGCTTTCCTGAGAATCAGAAAGAAAAACAGCTGCACTGTCTTACAGACCAGACAGTGGTGACACACACCTTTAATCCCAATGTCCACACTAGTTTGCCACAGAAACTGGGCGATAGTAGTGCATACCTTCAATCCCAGTACTAGAGAGGAATATAAAACAGGAGGAGACAGCTCTTGCACACAGTCTCATTCTGAGATTCCTGGAAGCAGGATTTCCAGGTAAGATTCACTGGCTGGTTGTTTTCCCTTTCTGACTTTCAGGTTGAACCCCAATTTCTGTCTCTGAGTTTTTATTAGACATGCTACATTAATCATAATGATATATTTCAAATGAAAAGGGCAAAATTTCAAAAGGCATAATAAATGAGAGATATGTGATAATGATAATTATATAGATCAACGACAGACACTTAAATTCAACCCCTATCATCAGTGCTCCTCGCAAATGATATTTAAACATACAAAACAATATTATTGCATAAACTGAAGAAAACAGTTTTCAGCGGATAGCACTATAACTACTTGCTTTCTATAAAGTAGACTGCAACAAAAAGTATTTTAAAGTAGACAAAGGTGATAATATTGTTTTTGATAATATTCTTATATGCTGCTCATTCTCTTAAATTAGAAATCTAAACTTAAATGAAATTAGAAGAATGAACTAGCTTTAATGTCAGGGTTTTTAAAACTTGATTCCCTACTTCACCTAAGAATAAGAAAATAGGCCCTGCTCATCTATTATTTACCCATAGGATTCCACAGATATTTTAGTTCTTTAGAGGTTACATGGCTCCTTATAATCCCTCCAAACTACCATGATTGTGTGTGTGTGGTGTATATGTATGTTCAAAGGTGCATGTTCCTGTGTACACATTCATGTTCTTCTGGAATCCAGGGGAGGACATTAAGTGACTTACTTGATTTCTCTATCGACTCCTTTGAGTCAAGGTTTCTTAATGAACCTGGTACTAGGCAGGCTGCCAGAAATCTCCGGTGATTCTCCTGTTTTCAACACATACAGACACACACACACACACACACACACACACACACACACACCCCAGACACATATTTTATGTGAATTTTGGGATCTGAACTTAGATCCTCTGCTTGTGTAGCAAGTACTTTTACCCACTGAATCATTTCTCTGGCTCTGGAGCCCAGGATTTTAATTCATTCTATTCTAGTAATTAGTGGAGTCCCCGAGTCACTATAATGAAAGGTATGTGCATTTTAGAAGGATGGGGTTATCTTTAGTGGCTTTTGCTTCTCAAAACTATTCATAAACTAACTTATTGTAAAACCAGAACCCATACCACCTTAGCTTTTCAAAGAACTGACTGGTCTTCAGAGATTAATAAAGAATGTCACAAAATATCTTCAAAATATCATATTATTCTATTTCTTGATCAACCCTCTGAGGAGATACAAAAAAAATAACCCAATTAAAAGGAGTCAAAAAGTTTAAAATGTCATAGAGAATATTAACTATAAACTGGATGAAAGGTTTCTTAATAATTAGAGGCTTGATAATGATACATAATGAAATGAAAGAAAATGTATGTCTCAAGTTAACCACATTGTTTATTTTGCTCCATCTTTAGATTTTTTTAAAATTTATTTATTTATTAAGGATTTCTGCCTCCTCCCCGCCACCGCCTCCCATTTCCCTCCCCCTCCCCCGATCAAATCCCCCTCCCTCATCCGCTCGAAGAGCAATCAGGGTTCCCTGACTTGTGGGAAGTCCAAGGACCGCCCACCTCTATCCAGATCTAGTAAGGTGAGCATCCAAACTGCCTAGGCTCCCCCAAAGCTAGTACGTGCACTTCTTGAATTTTGCATACAAATGGATAGAAATAGAAAACACTATCCTGAGTGAGGTAAGCCAGACCCAAAAAGAGGAACATGGGATGTACTCACTCATATTTGGTTTCTAGCCATAAATAAAGGACATTGAGCTTATAATTCATGTTCCTAGAGAAGCTAAATAAGAAGGTGAATCCAAAGACAAACACATAGGCATCCTCCTGAATATTAACCATCTTTAGATTTTTGAGAATAAAATAGTGAGTACTGAAAATAACATACATATTAGAAAGATCACAGTGACACTGAACAGGAGTGGGGAAGGGACCAGCAAGAGGAGGCTTGGGAAATGGGGTAGGGCAATAAGAGAGGGGGTAAATAAGAATAAATTATAATGACATGTGGATGAAATATCATAATTAGACCCATTGCTTTGTATGATAACTTAAAAATAATTCAAATAGGAAATAGGTAATTGGCTTGGAGTATTATCACACGCGTAATTTAGCATTCAGGAGGAGAATTGGGGGAGGATCACAAGTTTAAGAGCAATGTCTCTGTACAGTAAGATCTTACTGAACAAAATCAGGGGTGTCTGGAGATTAGCTCAGTGGCAGGGGTTTGACCAGCAGCACAAGGCTCTAAGTTTGATTCCTAGCATCGGAAAAATTAGAAAGTAATTATTTGCATTGTGTTATCAGAACTAAAATCAAAAGAGAAAACATTCATACTAATTTCTTTTCTACAGAAGAGGAGAAAATAGAATCTAATCAGAAGGCTGCTAACACCATACTAAATATCATCTACAGAATAGATGGGCACCGTGGTTTTCTAAAAATGATAAAAGTGCAACTTGGCAGACAAACCTACTAATCTTTAAGTCTGATACTACAAAAGGACTTCGGGCTCATTATCATCTTGCCCAGTAATTTAATAACTAGCTGAGGTAGTGATATTTTATTTGTATTAAATAAGGCTTGCCTGAAGTTAAGAGAGTAAAACAACCACACTGGTCAGCCTTATAGTCCAGGCAGTGGTGACACACACCTTTAATCCTAGTAGCCACACTAGTTTGCCACAGAAACCGGGCGATAGTGGTGCATGCCTTTAATCTCAGCACTAGAGAGGAATATAAGACAGGAGGAGACAAGATTCACACAGTCTCATTCTGAGATTCCTGGAGGCAGGATCACCATTTCAGAATGAGGTAGAGGCAAGAGCCAGTGGCTGGCTGTTTTGCTTTTCTAATCTTCAGGTTGAGCCCCAATTTCTGTCCCTAGGCTTTTATTCATTGTGCTACAAGATTAGACTTATAACTTATACATGATGGATAGAATTGATCTTTTCAGATAAGAAAAAATGAACTGCAAGTACAATAGCTAATTTCACTGAGTGAACACACATGTGGAGACACTGCTTTCTTTACTGGGGAATTTTCTCATGAATATGTGAGCTATAACAATGCTAGAATTAAAGGTAATAACAAAGCAATATGGACTACTGAATCAAAAAATGAGATACACACATATATGAATATATATATGTATTTAGTAGTCCATAGTGCTATCTTATTAGCACAATGTAAACTATTAATACATATTTATATATCAGTACATTCTATATATGTCAACATATATCAAGAAATATTAGTGTATGTGTGCATGTGGGTATGGGTGTTTCTTTTCAGTGACTGTGATAAAGCACTATGACCAAGATAACTCACAAAAAGGAGAATTTATTAGGGCCTAAGAGACCATCAGGGCAGGGAGGCATAGAAGCTGGAGCAGGATGCAAAGAGATAACACCCTCAACCACAAGCATGGTTCACAGAGAATGTGAGAGAATTGGAAGTGGGTAAGATTATAAAGCCTCCAAGCCTGTCTCTAATGACATACTTCCTCCAGGAATGCTGAGTCTCCTCAAGTGCTGCCAACAGTGACACCACCTGGGAACCAAATGTTCAAATACTCAAGCCTACGGGGGGGGGGGGGATCTCTCATTCAAACAATCACATATGTAGAGTATACAGGAAAGGTTAATACTTCCACAAAAGGCATTCTCACACAGCACAGTTACTAAGAATTGCTCCAGCACTGAAATGGGTTTGCTGTTAGAAAAGATATCTTCTGAATGTTCTCATAGGACACTGTGCAAGCAACTGAGATTTGGAACTGAATCCAAGTGTTAGTGAAACAGGGTGACTTGCATGTAAACATGATTCCACATTGGACACTGACTGAATGAACATAGATTGATAATTTACACAAGATAAAAATGTTCTTAAATTGTGGTGGTAAATGTACCACTTTAAAAACATGTTTAAAAAACTTTGAATTACATTCTTTGAGTGAAATGAACAACACGTCTTAGTAAAATTGTTTTTTAAAAACTGATTCTAACTCAGTGTTGCTGGGATGTAGGAGAAGTCTCATTTTCTTCTGTTTCATACTTATATATCCATTATCAAAAATAATATTTGGAGCTAGAAACCAGCTCAGCAGTTAAGAGCAGGTACTGTTTCTTGAAGAGAATCCAAGTATGTTTCTCAGCATCCACATCAGGCAGTTATGACCACCTGCAATTCCCGTTTCAGGGGACTGAAACCTTTTTCTGGCCTCCATGGGAACTCAACTCATATTCACATGGTACACAGACATACACAGACATACAGGCACACACACACAGATCACATACATATAATTCAAAAAATAAAGTACAATAGATTAAAAAATATCACTGCTCAAGCGTCCACTATCCTAATTGAAGAATTACAGTATATATCATCTTCAAAATCCGTAAATGTTTTTCTGGTCCAATGTGCAATGGCCTGATAAAATCACTGTCACAAACAAGTTTTATATATTTTCAATATTCAAAAAAGAGTTTCCATTCTATACATAAACAAGCAAATATTCTGGTTTTGTACCATTGCATGTAAGAGTACATTTTTGCTTAATTAAAGAGCATGATACACAAAATACTGTGACACTTTTTTAATGACATTATTTTTCTGTACTAACCTCTAACCTCTGATAATTACCATATTTTAACTTCTTTGCTTTTCTGTTTGAGAGCGTTAGTGGTTTTGACTTCTGTTTTTCATTTGCTTTTTCCTTATAAAACTTTGGTGAAAGAGATTTCACTTTACCAAGTCAGAACGGTTAAGATCAAGAAAATGACTGACAACAAATGCTGATTAGGATGTAGAGACGGTGGGGGAGGACACATCATTCACTACTGATGGGATTGAAAACTGCTGCAGTCACTCTCAAATCAGTGGAGAGAATCTTCAAACTCTTTTAAAAGAAAAAGTTACCTTACGACCCAGTTATACCGCTGTTCCACATGTGCCAAAGGCCTAGACATCTCACTACTCCAGCAGACACTTGCTCAGCCATCTTCATGGCTCACTACTCACAATAACTAGGAAAAGGAAATAACTAAAATGTCCTTCACCTGATGGATGAATGGCAGAAACAGGGAGCAAATATTCATTATTCAGCTACAAAGAAAAATGGATTCGTGAAATTTTCAGGTTAATATATGGAATTAAAAGAGTACACTAAGTGAGGTAATCCAGACCCAGACAGATAAATGCTGAATGTTTTTTATTTGTGGTTCCTAGTTCTTAACTTCAAGTATATGTGAGTATATCACTTCTGGTAACCACAAATACAAAGAAAGTAAAAAGGGACCTGTGGGCGTGGGTGGGGTAGATAGCGTGGAGCTCGAGGGAAAGGAATAGTAGGATATGGGTGCTATGAAAGGAAAAACGGGGGGGGGGGGCAGTGAATCTTGATTCTGGAGGGGAAAAGTAAGGACAGCACAAGAGATGGTGGGAGGACAAAAAGAAACGCTAAATATGTCTGAAAAGGCCATGAGGAACTAAACTATTTTGTGATTACTTAAAATTAGATAATGCATATAAGTGTATTATGTTGTATATATACAAATAGTTTAATTGAAATTATGTCACTTGGAATGATAGTCTTCCCCCAAAGCCAGAGACTATCTAGCAATACTCTAGCACCAGGCATGGGAAACCCGCTTTCAAAGTTGTCGTTAGGAGAAATCCAAGTGGCTCTCAAAAGA
Organism: Microtus pennsylvanicus; assembly: GCF_037038515.1. Taxonomy (NCBI): domain Eukaryota; kingdom Metazoa; phylum Chordata; class Mammalia; order Rodentia; family Cricetidae; genus Microtus; species Microtus pennsylvanicus. The sequence goes on along the minus strand of NC_134601.1, from coordinate 91,367,307 downwards.
ATATAGTTATTGTTGTTGCTTTTGATTGCCTCGCAGAGGTTGAAGATACACCCGTACTGCTGACAACCACAGACATTTAGGACACAAGACTCAGAATATTTGAGCTGAATCGAACCTGAAAACCTCCTTCTTTCCGTCTGACTTCCATAATACAAGAAGGTACTATGTAATTTGCCAGGGGAAGGAAGCAGTCCATAGTCCTACCCAGATATAAAGACTCTAATCACAGCAATGAGAAGCATATATTCCATGGAAACAGCACCTGTGAGCTTTGAATGATTTCTTAATTATGAAAATCCCACAGTAAGGCTCAGTGCGATACAAAGATTGATTCTAAACTCTTGGAGCCAATTTAATTAATTAATAAGATATTATCACTATTTTTGTGGCTTTTGGTGATGCGCCCAGAGCCTTTCATTTAAGTACCACCGACCTGCATCCCAGTTCTAATTTCTTTAAATATAAAACATTTACTTCAACATTTCTTTTGTTTTAAATTTATATTTCTTTTGTTTTAAATATATATTTATGAAGAAGTTATAAATTAAAGATGATACACACTATTTTCTCAAATGAATTATGAGTAAGAGCTGTTTATGAAATAAGAGTGGCTATGAATTGACCACTATTTGAAGTGAGCTGTGGTACCTGGCAATTCATTATACCACTTTATATTTGTGTTTGAAATTTTATTAATAAAAAAATTTTACCTTGGCTGAGTGTGGTAGTACATTCCTGTATTACCAGTACTGAGCAGGACTGAGGCAAGATAATCATGAACCAAGACCAACCTGGGCTATAGAGTGAGACCTTCTTTTAAAAACAAATGGACATGATGCTTTAGAGAACTAGTCACAATCTGCTTTTAACAGATTCTACAAGATTTTATTCCTAGCCAGAGTGATTAGAAGCTAAATGTAAATCAAAATCTCAGTGAAAAGGGTGCATTTATAATTCACCCAGCTCACACAATGAAAGGCTAGCAAGGCCCCAGTGATAAAATAAGGTGTATCACAAATTCTCTCAGAAACGGCGACAGTAGCTAGCCCTGGAACAGCCAGTTTAGGTACGCTTGGTGGGAAAGTTGGAGTATGTGCTATGCATATTTTTATGGCAAAGCGATAAAATTCTGAGTAAATTTTTACTCATATAACAAGTGTTTAGTGATTATGAAGATGAAAAATGATAGAAAACGAGTGTAGTTTTTGCCAGGAATCACAGCACTGGCTGAAGTAAAGCTTAATCATCTTATGAAATTCAGTGTCTACCAAGCGGCTGTAGGGGCTCGTGAAAACGTCCTGTGCCTCTATCCTTCACCCTGTCTAAAATTTTGCCGCACACTGAAAAGGTTCTTTCCAAAGCTACATTCCTCTATTTACACCCATGCTTCTTCCCATATAGTCTTTTACCTTGCTCCAGCGAATCACATGATCCAAGACGGCGTCGTCGACTATTACCCACAGTTTGGTGAGAAAGGTAGGAACTGTCTTGCAGAACTGTTCCATGTTTCAGGGTGTCAGTACCTCAGAAAATGTCAGCTCTGGAAAACTACGCAGCAGCGAAAACCTGAGCTACCGTTACTGAGAGCAATTTCTCTTCAGGTCAAGCAGCACCGCAAAAAGCGGAATACCCGTCGTCGGAACTTTCCTTGGGGGCGGACCTTAATTCCCAGGGGAGACGTCTCATTGGCTAGCTGTAGTACCGTGTTTTCAGCGCCTTCTGGCACGCGACTACTAAGGAACTTCCGGTAGAGGAAAACCTTTGTAGTGTGAGGAAAAATAAACCAGGAGCAAAAACAGTAGGGGGCACCACCTTCGGTGTTTTCTCCGCTGCTTTCGTGGCTGTACGTGCTACGTAAGCGCTTTTGCAAGCTCCATCTTTGTTCCTAGCAGGTTAGGTACTTGCAGCTAGGAGAATTCTGGATATTATATTACATAATTTATATCATCACCTTTAAAGGAATAGGAACCCTCACTATGTACAGTCATGACCTGGTAACCAAACGGTGTGGAATGGTACTAAGTGAGCACTGAATTAGCTTAATGCTGCATATAGCTTAGCAACGAACTAAATGATATTGCAAAGGCAATGCTTTGTAGTGCTTGGTTTGATCTTTTCTCTGGGTAGATGGTGAGAACTGGCTGGTTTTTGTTTTGATTTCTTTGATTGTATTTTTATTTTCCGTTTGTTTTTCAGAGTCTCACTATGTAATCCAGCTGACTGAACTCGTTATGTATAACAGACTGTCCAGAAATTTATAGAAATCTACCTGCCTCTGGTTCCCTAGCACTAGGGTTAAAAATGTATGCCACTGTACCTGGCTGGTGAAAATTCTTGGTATGCATTTTGGTGACGTGAGACACTCCTAGAATATTGGAATATTCTCTTCTTCTAATGACAAGGTTAGAAAGAAGATCAAGAAGAAAAAAATGTCTAAAAATGTACACAATTGCTTTTGTTGTTGTTGTTTTCTTATTTCCCTTTCATTAGAAAATAGTTGGTTGAGGTGAGTCAGAGAGAAGCCATATAGTCACCACAGGAGACAGATGCTTACACTGGCACCTGCCTAAACTTTGCAGATAGACTATGACCACATGGTGATGCACAGGTTAATGGAAAAAGGTTAATTTAAGATATAAGAGCTAGCTAGCAATACACCTAAGGTATTGGCCAAGAAGTGTTTTAAATAATATAGTTTAGTATAGTTTCTGAGTAATTATTTGGGGTCTGAGCAGAGCCTGCACCAACAGAATAGCACCCACCATCAAAGGGCCTGGATTCACATAAGACCTAAAAAAGTTTTTTTTGTTGTTGTTGTTTTTTAAGACGGTTTCTAGACCCACAGAAATGGGAGTCAATTGGAGCTTGTTGGTAGCAGCATATTTTTAGATAGGCTGTTTGTATGACTCCTTTAAGAGATTTCTTTATTGAATTTTAGCAGCAAAAAATTGCATGTCTTCATTAAGATCTGGCTTCCTGGTTTAGGCAGCACAAACTCTGTGCCAAGCACTTTAATGGGGTTTGTTGGCAGCTTGCTGCAAGTTACTTAGTGGCAGAATGAGCCACCTGCTTACCAGTGTTGAGGTGGTAAGGACAACTCCCACCTGGCAGTCTCAGAGGCAGTGAACATGTCTCTGCCATGCTGTACTGGGTGGAGCAAGCAGGCAGGGTTGAGTTGGTCTGAGCCCTGCCTTCTTAGCATTTATATAAATGCTATTAAAAGGCGCTCATGGTCAAAAAAACAATTACAGATATTCACACAATAAAGACAAATCCAGATAGAAAAGACCTCTAAAATAGGTCACAGTGTTAAATAAATGTACATATTCTTGAGAGAGAGAGAGGAAAAAGAGAATAGACAGCTAAAATATAAAAGAGTACAGAAGTAAGATATTAAAGGAATAAAGGTAATAAAATAAATATTAAAATTGTAGAAAAATAATAGAGTAAGAAAAGTAAACCACATAAAGATGAAATATATACAGAGAGTCTGTATTATGTATATAAGACCTCTAAATGGGTCACAGTGTTGGATAAATGTATATAGGCTTGGGAGAGAAAAGAAAAAGAATATAGGCAGTTATTAAAAGAAGTAAAATTTAAAAAAAATTATAAAACAATGTCTTTAAAGAGAGAGAGTGCAGAGGATTATAGACTAAAGGAGTAAAGAAAAATAAACCAACTAAAGATGGAATATACACAGCAAGTCTGGATTATGCATATTTTTGTATTTTTTTTAATTTTTTGACTACAGAGAGACATTTGATTCTGGGGATTGCTAGGCTAAGCCAACACATATAAAGGTATCATGACTTCAAAATTTGTGTCTAAGGATATATTGCTTTGGAAAAGAGGTTCTGTTTTTGTTTCCACAGAGGATGAGAACTTGTGGATTCCTTTCAGACTAATGAGGATTGATGCAGCAAGACCCCCTGAAAGGTATAACCCCAAAATTACTTCACTCAACAAAAAGCAAGAAGCAGGTTTGAGGGAACTATGTCCAAATTCCCAAATATTGTTTATAAATGTTTGTTTTCATTTAAAGAAGAATATGCTATAGAGATAAATACTTTGGACTGGTATAGACCTCGGTTTGTTGGTACGAATTTCAGGTCAATTTTGTTATATGTATATTTCTGCTCTTGATTAAGGTATTGTATTTGTGCAGCTCATTTAAAAATGTAATCTATAATTAAGAAATACAGATTACTAGATAGTCATTTATAGTAGTCAAACTTGTAGTCATGTTAGTTCCGTTTTCTAGATGTACAGAGTTATAGTTAAGTTAGATACATAATCTTCAAACCTTTCAAAGACCTATGGAATATGGCATTTAAAATGTTTTAAGAACTTAAAATTTTTCATGACAATGAGACTCATAAGCTGGTAGAACCAATATACTTTAAGAAGATGATTGGCATCAAAGAGGCTCCTTATGGAGTTTGTTAGCCATTTGGGCAAAAAACTGCTCTTGCCCTGACTGTTTGTTGGTATGCTGTGTGACATGCAGGATCCACAGAGAAATGACTGCTAAACTTGCCTAAAGGTGAGATGGTTTTTCAGGGTTCCTGCTTCATAAAAGTGTCTGCCAGACATTCTGCAGGAGACAGAAGACTGCCCAACTGCCAATATAGAAGGAAATGTCTGAAATTTCTGGCTTCATGGAAAAGTGCGCCGGATACTATGGACCTGTAGGCCGAAGATGGACTCTCCAATGATACAGAAAAGGTTTGGGGGACTGCCCAGGCAGCAAGATATCTTTGTTAATTCTAGAGTTTTAGAAGTTGCTTACAATGCATTTCCTGTTAACTTAAGTAATATTATATACTTCTGGGGTCTTTGATGGAGTTGAATAATAGTTATAATTATAGTTTTCCTTAGTTATGATAAAAAATAAATTAGATATAAATATTGTAACTGTAATTCTTGCTTGATACCTGTTTTGTCATATGTAATTTTACTATTTAAAGTTAAAACCTTTCTTCTTATTTAAACAGAAAAGGGAAAATGTTGTGCGAAGTCCTGTATATGTGCTGCTTTTATTGGTTAATGATTAAAGCTGGTTTTGGCCAATGACTTAACAAGCCAGACAAAAAATCCAGACAGAGATGGAGAGAGAGAGAGAGAGAGAGAGAGAGAGAGAGAGAGAGAGAGAGAGGGAGGTCAGAGTCAGACAGAAGTCATATAGCCAACACAGGAGACAGACACCTCTGCTGGAGCCTGCCTAAACTTTTCAGGTAAGCCATGACCTTGTGGTGATGCATAGATTAATGGAAATGGGTTAATTTAAGATATAAGAGCTAGCTAGCAATATGCTTAAGCTATTGACCAAATAGTGTTTTAAATAATACAGTTTTTGAGTAATTATTTCTGTTCTTAACAGAGCCTCTGCCATAAGAGAAGAACAAAGCCAAGTACAGCTTCTTGGTAATCATCTTTTTTTCTGGTCGGCTTTGTTTGCTAGAGGCAAGCAGAGGCATTGCTCCTTTAAGAGAGGCTTCCTGACTCAGCTTTAACTGCAAAAACCACACAGCTCTTTTAAGAGGCTCTGCCACAAGCCAGGTGGTGGTGGCTCACACCTTTAATCCCAGTCCTTGGGAGGCAGAGGCAGGCAGATCCTTGTGAGTTTGAGGCCAGCCTGATCTACAAGAGCTAGTTCCAGAACAGGCTCCAAAGCTACAGAGAAACCTTGTCTCGAAAAAAACAAAAAAAAGAGGTTCTGCCACCAAACACTTAAATGGTGTTCATGAGGAGCTGGCAGTATGCTTCTTGGTGGTAGCAGGGACTTGAAATTCCCTAGAGGTATGGCAATAAACATGGCTCCCACCAGTACCTCCTCTCTGAAGCTAGACTCTCATAAATCTAAGAAATGGCATGGAGCCAGCCACCAAAACTACAGTTTTAATCCAAACCATACTGCTTAGCAGGTTTAAGACTCACGTGCTGAGAAAAAGATAGAGATATATAGCAAAGAAAGATTCAGATGGAAAAAAACAAACTTCTAAATGGCTTACAGTATGTTTCAAAATGTACATAGCCTTGGGAGAGAAAAGACAAAGGATAAAGAAAGTCTTTAAAAAGAAGAAATAGAGTAGCCAGGCATGGTGGCACATGCTTTTAATTCCAGCACTCAAGAGGCAGAGGCAGGCATCTTTTTGTGAGTTTGAGGCCAGCCTAAGCTACAGAGTGAGTTCCAGGATAGCCAAAGACACACAGAGAAAGATTGTCTCAAAAAACCAAAAATTAAAAAATAAAAGAAATGAGTAAGAAAAAAATCCATTTAAAGATGGAAAATACACAGAGAGTCTAGATACTGTATATTATTGTATTGTCTAAATTGTTTGACAGATGAGGAAGGAACAACAGCTGCTAAAGGACATTTTATTATAAATGCTGCTGGATTAATCATATATATATATATAGTTTTGATTTTAAAATTTAATTCAAAAGATATGTAACTTTGAAGATGAGGTTTTGCTTTTGTTTCCACAGGAAATGAGAGTCTATGGATTCATTGTGTGTTAATTAAAAACAAAAGGTTTGGTTGAGGAAGACCCCCTGAAAAATCTCTGGTGGGAATGGATGGCCCAGATGATCCATGTTTCAAAGCACCTCTGTTTCTTCTGAGTTTTAGATTCAGAACAGCCTTAAGACTGCTGACTCTGATGATCCAGCCTCACAGTACACTTCAGTCAGTACTTGGCCATAATCCCAAATTTTCTTTGTGTCTCCATAAGATTAACAGTGGCCCCAGTCAGAAGGAAGTAGCCTAGAAAAACTATGCCTGCATTCCCAAAAAAATGGATTGTGGATGTCTGTCTTTGTTTAGCGTGTTGGTTATGGATAATGACCAAGAAAAAAAAGCTAAATAAAGTAAATTAGATTCAGAGTTCTTATTTTGAAGAGAAAAGAAGGGGAAATGGTGTAAGACAATGTTCTTCTACACTGTAAAGATTGTCACTTAAATTAGTTTAATAAAATGCTGGTTGGTCAGTAAGTAGCCAGGCAGAAAGAATAGGCGGGGAAACCAGACTAGGGAGAAATCTGGGAAAAGGAAAGGAGAGATGCAGTCACTAGCCAGATGTAGAGGAAAGAAGATCAGAATGCTTCACCGAGAAAAGTTGGCTAAACATAGATAAGAATTGTGGGTCATTTTATGTCATAATATTTAAATAAGTTAAAATAAGCCTTAGCTAATAGGTCAAGCAGTTTATAATTAATATAAGCTTTTGTGTGTTTCTTTGGGACTGAACAACTGTGGTGCCAGGCAGGACAGAAACTTGCACCTACAATTTATTTTTATTTTATCTTCATTGAATGTGTCTTGCTTGCATGTGTGTCTATGTGAGGGCATCAGATTTTCTGAAACTAGAATTATAGACATTTGTGAGCTGACACATGGGTGCTGGGAATTGAATCTGTGTCCTCAGGAAGAACAGTCAGTGTTCTTAACCATTGAACTATTTCTTCAGCCTTTACATTCCATTTTAGGATTTATCATAATAGCAATAAATAGCAGTAGGAACTATCAAACTTATAGGCTTACATTCATTTTATTTTATTTGAATAAAATTTTAAGAGCATATGTAAGAAAAATGAGTATGGAATTAAAATATCTGCAGAGAAATTTCACATAGAATAAATTTACCTTTTTATCTTAAAATGCTAGATATAAAAGATAATCAATTTTTTAAATGCTAGATATAAAAGATACTCAAAGGCCAATGCTTTGTTTTAAAGTTAAAGTTATAGAGGAGTTGGATTAACTGCCTAAGGTAACACAGACAGTGATTAGGGGACAGTTTCATACGTATTAGCTAAATTTCTAAAGAAGTATACTCGATGATATCCATATAGAAGATGTTTCAAGGTAATCCACAGGTTTAATTTTTCCTTTTTTTTCTTTGTTTTTTCTAGACAGGGTTTCTCTGTGTAGCTTTGGGGCCTGCCCTGTAACTCACTCTGTAAACCAGGCTGACCTCGAACTCACAGAGATCCGCCTGCCTCTGCCTCCTGAGTGCTGGGATTAAAGATGTGCACCACCACCGCCCGGCTTAATTTTTCCATTTTTAATTAATTTTTTTCTTATAACATATGTGTACATGCATGTTTGCAGGTGAACTTGTCCATATTGGTGTATCTGAAGATATTTTTTTTCTCAGTTGTTTCTGTACCATAAAGTTTTGAAAACCAGGCCTTTCATTAAACATAAATATCATCATTTTGGTTAGAGCAGCTGACCAGTGAGCCTCCTAGGACCTCTTGTCTTTGCTCCCCCAAACTAGGGTTACAGGTAGACACTGATGTGCCCAGTTTTTATGCAGATCCTAGAGATCTAAATTCAGATCCCCATGCTTAAAAAGCAAGCACTTTACCCACTGAGTCGTCTTTCCAACTCCCAAAGGCTTAATATTTGGATCACAGACTATTATAACCAAATAATGCTAATTATGACTTTTTTCATATGAAGAGCAAAAATATTTTTAACTCAGCCTCAATAAATATTTGAATATATATTAAGAATTGCAACTGCCATGAACCTTGATATTAATATAATAGTAATGGTTTTAATGATATTTCTGCAAATCTTGTTTCTACTCTGCTCTTCTTTGCCCAGTCAGACTTCATGATTCTGGATAAGAAATAATTAAATTTATATCCCTGGCATGGCTTCATGTAAAATTACTAATAAAGGTGATTTATGAAAAAGTTATCAAAGTACTTGGGTTTTGCTATCAATCTATGACAGTATATCCACTGGAAATTATGAGAAGTTTGGTTCTCCAGTGATGTTGAAAGACGTATTAATAATTTGCAGATTAAAAAGTTTCCATCAAGAAGATGAAGAGACCAGTTTTCGTTATCTTTTCATAACTAAACAATGGAACAAATATGACATCATCAAAAATGAGTGGTTAAAAATGAATGGTTATTCTTCCAAGACCCACAAGGATGAATACATCCAACTCATAATTATTTCAGTGTACTTGGATAGCATACATGTCAACTCCAAAACCACAGGAACTTCATTCAGGTGTTACCATTAAGTGTCTGTGTGTGGCCACATTTATTCAAAGGTGATAAGGGGAAATTTTTTTGGTTCTTAGCAGCTTCATCTTCTTATGAGATCATCATTTCTTCCTACCTGCCTTTCATCAAGATGACCTTTCATAGGACACATGCCATGAAAACAATGCAGCATCTGAGCATCACAGATTAGTTCTAGGGTTCCAAGACACTGCTCCAGTAATCTGGTTTAGTTCTACATCTCAGTACATATGCAACACCTTTATGTTTGTTTTTATCCCGAACAGGTTCTTTCTTTCTCTTTCTTCAATATATTTTTGGTAATTCCTTGCTTTGTCTCCTATATGTACTTCCTCCACTGAATCAGCGTCTTAGATTTTTAGGCACATTTTAAGAATTTGAAGACTTTTATGTCCATTTTTGTAAAACACATGCACACACAAACACACACACAGAGACTATTACATGTCAATAGCACCTGAAAGTTCAGTTGTTACATTTTCTGGAGGAAATAAATGAAATGCAATCTCTATTTAATTGACTAAATAGTAATTTTTTTAAATTATTTTTTCATGCTAAGGATGGAATAAAAGCCCTAACACATGCAAGGCAAGTACTCTGTCACTGAGCTATACCCAAACTCCAAATAGTGAATATCTTAAGAGCTAGCAATATGTCACAATTTAAAAATTAGATGGTCTTTCTTGAATGGAAATTAGATACCTAATTATTAAGTTTATTCAATAAAATATAAGATGAAGTTCTTTAATGAAACATATTAACATTAAAATATATTTTGCTTTTCTATCTTGTTGTACTTCTGTAAGTGCATACAATGTTTTGATCAAGTTCTTCACATTCTTCCAATCACTAATTCCTCACAACTCATGAGGTCATGAGTACACTAGTACTGCCAGTGTATATATTGAGTGTGGAGTCATATGTTGGAGCATGAGTTGTCCTCTCAAGGCCTGAGTCTTTAAAGAAAGTTGACTCTACCTTTCCCAACAGCCATCACTTAACCATTGCTTCTTAGTTGGAGGTCCTTTCTTAGATTGCTATGAAGTATCCTTTATTATTTAATCTTTATCCTATTCTCTTCTTTAGTCAGTACTTGTTCATGTGTATAGTTTCCAGCTTGAAATGGAGTTTAGTGATAGGCTTGCCAGCCTAGCAAGCACAAGGTTCTGGAATTGATCCTGAGTTCCAAATCAAAACAAAACTTTGAATTTTCCTTACTTATTTCTCTGAGTCTTCTCAAATGAATTCAAAATGATAAATACTCATTCCTACTCTGTTTACTTTTATTCTTTTGAGGAACTAGGGGTTTAATCCAGGGCCCAAGGAATGTTCAGTAAGCACTCAGTCACTGAGCTGTAATGCCAGCCTGATTGATCCCTGCTCATTTGAGTAATGTAATAGAGATTCCTAATGTAAAAAAGACTGGCATTAAATTAAGATTGCACAACAACTACTTATAATTTTTCCCAAGACCTTCACACCTCCCCTCCCCACTCCCTTCTTATTTGCTTCTTTTCTTCTCTATACTCCCACCATTCAAGAATAAGCCAAGGAAGATTTTGGAGTTTTTACATTCTTGCCTTCACAGTTAAGGTCAAGCATTTGTTAAAGAAGCTCTTATATGCTACAATTCACAGCTGCAGAGAGGCTAGCTAACAAAGAGAGCCTAAAGAGGGATACACGAATATCCCTGGAAAAGGAAAAGAGGTAAGATTTCCTGGGTAAACAGGGGGCAGATGAAAATGAGTGATTGGGATGGAGGGGTTGGGGAATGATGGAAGAGGAGAATAATCACAGAGATGTCTTGATGGGGGTACATTTTGGTGTTAGAGAGAAGCCTAACATGTCAGGGAAACTCCCAGGAATCCAGGAAGATGACCCCAGCTAAGATTTCTAGCAATAGTGGAGAGGGTGCCTGAACTGGCCATACCTATAATCAGACTGGTGATTACTCTAATTGTCATCAGAGACTCTTCATCCAGTAACTGATGGGCTGAGATCTAGAAATCCTGTTGAAGAGAGGAAGAATTGTATTAGGTGTGGCAGTCAAGGTCATCACAAGGAAACCCACAGAAACAACTAATCTGGGCTCATAGAAGCTCACAGACTCCGGACCAAGAGCTAGGAAGTCTGCATGGTACAGGTGTAGGTCCTCTACATATGTATGACAGTTGTTTAGCTTGGTCTATTGGTGGGACTCCCAACAGTGGGAGCAAGGACTGTCCCTAATGCTTTGACTTGCCCTTGGGCACCTATTCTTCATACTGGATTGCCTTGTCCAGTCTTAATACAAGGAGAGGAGCTTAGTCTTATCTCAACTTGATATGCCATGCTTTGTTGACACCCATGGGAGGCCTGCCCCTTTCTGAACAGAAACAGAGGAAGAATGGATGGGGGAAAGTAAAGAGAGGGGAGACTAGGAGGAGAGGAGAGAGGGGAAGCTGTGGTCAGGATGCAAAATAAATGGAAAAAAATATTAATGAAAAAAATTAAAAGAGAAGCTCTGACAAATTTCAAATTCATTCCACAAGGCATTTGGGTTTAGGGAAATATTTTACATCACAATTGATATGATTTTTATGTGTCTTGTAAAATATGGTACACATATTTCTTAAAATGTATCAATATGTTCAGTTAAATCTGTACATTTTCTGCATTTAAATTACACTTTGATAAAGTAAATTTTCCACGAATACAAAAAAAATATTATTTTTCTTTACCAATGATTTACATTTTATCAATAGATAAGTTTTATCACTAGATAATGACAAAAAGCACTTCATTTGCTTACTATCTGCAAGGTTTTATGTTTATACTCTAATTGGATTATAAAGTTGTTGAAGTCAACATTATTTTATAAGCTATATAGTTTTGTTTTATATAGGGATAGACACAAACAGTTTTGTGCATTGGTTAATTAACCAATGTAACCCCAAGCCATTTTTCCTTTCCAATCATATTTCTCTGTGTTTAGTGACATTGTGATTATCTCCATGTTGGTCTTTCTGTTTGTGTATTTTTTCTCAAAATTATTTTCTATGCTATTGCCAGATATAATTACTCTGCCTAGAAAATTATGCTTCTTTTTTAACTGACACACATATTATATTAGTTTATTTCCTGCTACTGTAAAAAGATATATGATGTGGATGCTTCATATAAATGAGACCTAAACAAAAATCATGCCTATACAAAATAAAATTAACAGCTCACCTAAAAAATGAAGTTTGTTTTGTATTGCGGTAACTATTACTTGGCACAGGACCTGACCTATAGTATGGCTTATACACAAAGTATTAAAGAAAACAGACTTTCCCTTTCGCAGCAGGTATCTTTTTGTTGTTTGTTTGGGGGTACATACAGCTGGGTGGTTAAGGAGGTAGAATGGATTCAGGAGTTGAAGAAGAGGAAAACATGAACAAAACATGTTGTATAAAGAATGTTTAAGTTAAAAAAGGAGTCTTGGAGTATAGCTCAGTGGTTTACTATATACTTAGCATGCTCAGAGGCTCACAGTTCAATCCTTAGTACCACACACATGCATACACCTGTACATACACATACATGCAGAGAAAGAGAGAAAGACACACATGCTATGCACACACACAAACATACAGAGAGAGAGAGAGAGAGAGAGAGAGAGAGAGAGAGAGAGAGAGCAAGAAAGAAGCACTTTATTTAGACTTTATTTAATTCTCTGTTCTGGAGGTTCAAAGGTGTGGATCTTGCAATATTTGGGCTATGTTGAGGGTCCCTCTGACTATGCTACACAGCAGATACCAATAGAGTACAAGAATATCAGAGGAGACCATGTGGTAAGGCAGGAAAGCACTGATTATTTTGTTTAGAAACGTCTTAAGAGAATTAACTCAAGGGTCCAAAAGTCCTTTCTCATTATCTTTAAAGGAATGTTCTTCTAGCAACTATTCAACTCCAGTAGACCTGCAAGTCCTCTTTTCCTTCCTAATTTAATAGATTTCTGATTCAAAACGGCCTCTCTCCATTGTCATGCCAAAGACCAAGTTTCTGCTTTAAAAAACTGTAACTAAAGTTATCTTAATACTTGGAACTCCAAATTGGAACTGCTCTGATAAACAACCTCAGCAGGAAGTAGCTTAGAAAACTACGCCCACATTCCCAAAAAATGGATTATAGATGCCTGTCTTTGTTTAGTGCATTGGGTACAAGTTGTTATGGACAATGGTCAGGAAAAATCTAAACAAATGAGATTAGATTTAGGGTCTTGTTTTAAAAAGGAAAAAGAGGAGAACTGCTGTGGGATAATGCTTTTTGTACAGTGTAAAGATTTGTCGGTCATACTGATTTAATAAAATGCGGATTGGCCACTAATCAGGCAGGAAATATAGGTAGGGAAACCAGACTAAGAGAATTCTGGGAAGAGGAATGGCAGAGACGCAGTCACCAGCCAGACACAGAGGAAGCAATTTGAAAATGCCTCTTTGAGAAAAGATACCAAGCCACGTGGCTAAACATAGATAAGAATCATGGATTAATTTAAATTGTAAGAACTAGTTAATAACAAGCCTGAGCTAATAAGCCAAACAGTTTATAGTTAATATAAGCCTCTTTGTGTTTCTTTGGGACTGAACAACTGGAGGACCAGGCAGGGCAGAAACTTCCTTCTATAAAGGATGGAGAAGAGGGAGGTCATATGACTTCACCATTAGCTTAAATAAAGGAGTGGATCCACTGAGAGACAGCATGTCCCCAAGATATTTTGGATTAGGATAGATTTCTGTATGATAATTACTGTCATGTCCTAAAAACAAGGTTTATGAGAGATTAGATGAAAACAATGCTGGTTTACTGAGGTATTAAAGCTGCATCTCCATGCATTCATATACAGGGATGTATCTTGCTGGCAGCCAGATTTTGCAACATAAGGTAATCCCCTTGATATTGATTTTAGAAACACTAAATTGTTTACACTGTAAAAACTGGGTTTTGCCTTCTAGAGATACTAAAATGCTTATACCTAACAGATAATGATCCCCTGATCCTCAAATGCTTCAAAGAACTGAGAATATGGCACTTATTCATGAAAAAAGCTTCTCATGATAGAGACATGCCAGCTCCTGGCAGCACCCTGTATCTCCTCCAAAGACACAGGATGGCCACAGAAGAATTTCCTCTTGGAGCTTGCTTGCTTTTAAATGCATCAAAGTCAGCCACAGAGCAGAAAACTCCCTTGCACCTTCACTGCTTCTAAGACCCTGTCCAGACTGTGTCCAAGCAGAATTTATTGATCCACTTTGTCAAGACAAGGTAAGTTGGTTTCCCTAAACTTTGACTCCACAGGAAAGTCTGTCAGATCTTTGGGGCCTGGCAGCTGATACTGCCTTGGGACCTCTGTCCCCAACGACCATGGAGAAACCTGGCTTAGCTGTTTAGGTAGCCAAAAAGATGTCTCACTTCTGCTTACTCAGGTGAAATTTATCCTTCTCAGATCTGATGGTGTTTGATAGATTTCCAAGTTTAACAGCTCTCTCTGCCTGACTCCTCAAGGCTGCAACCACGTTGGTAGCCCATTAGTTCATTAGTTAAGTTTCCTGCTAAAAATACAGACAGATTTGCTTTGTTCATAGACTTCATAGTAAAGGATAAACAGGTTTGAGTTGTAACTTCCCACTTAAGATATGTACAAATGTTTTAAACTTCTGTCCCCTTTCTATGCTATTATTACCCTGGAATTTCAGAGGTTCAGCATTTTAGCCGTAATAAATGCAGTTTTGGTAAGCACTGACTACAAAACTTTCCCGAAGTCCTTAAATTTCTACGGATTTTAGAACTGCATGGAGGCTTTTTCAGCATTGCTGGATTGTCTCCAGCCACATATGGCAAAAACTGCTGAAATGCCAGCTCCTCCCCCCATGAAACAGATTAGCAATAAAAGAGGGTCTGGAAGTCTGTAAGCATGTTCAGCTCTGTTCCTCCTCAGGTGTCCCTCAGCCGCCTCCCCCACCTCTTTGGCTCACTCAACCTCTTTTGTTCAGTAAATCTCCTCTAGTTGTCTTCTAAAATTGTTCATGCCTCCTAATCTAAAGCCATAGCCTTTTTACTATGACAGTTATATGTGTATCTGTTCCAGCTGTTTTACATACACCTTCATGTTCCTGGTGAAAACTAATATCAGTTTCTAAAGCCCATCTTTGACCCCACCCATTTTTGAGGCTGTATTTCACAGTTCCACTTCTCTGCCCGATGTATGCCAAGGCCAACCCTCAGGGGGCTGTCCAGATCCATCAGCCCCCGCAGCAGTTTTAAGGACACCAACTGGGCGAATACTGGCAGGTTAACTTCACCCACATACCCACTCTTTAAAAACTTTTGTTATCTCTTAACTCTTGTTGACACCTTTACAGGATGGATGAACTCCCCACCTCCAGGGAAACAGCAGATGTGACGGCTCAGTTACTCCTGGACCACATCATCCCCTAATTTGCCATGCCACACCTCACGCTTCTGGGACATCATTGCTGGTACCATCTCCCTAGGCTCAAACAGACGCCTATCCAGGATACATGGTCTGTCCAGCAACTGGGATCCTCCACCCTCTGGTTTTCCAAGTTGTCCCAAAAAAGGGCCTATTTGCTCTTCTGCCTTGCTCATTTATCTTTGTCAGTGCAACCCGGACACAGTTTTGTTCCATTCTTTTTGTCAGTCTTCATTCTTCCTATGGCTAGCTCCATTCACAGAGCTGCTGGTAATATTCTATTTTTTTTCTCCTAGCTGCTCGCCTTTGCTTTATCAAGGAACAGATCCCTGAGGTCATGGCAGTTAACCAAATGCTTCTTCACACATACCTCCCACTGAGCACGAGTCCACTGACTCTCCATTCCCTCTCCCCCCATCATTCCATGCCAGCAAGAAGTAGCCAGACTTGAACTGGTGCCCATGTATCCAAGAAGGTTGGGATGTTCTGTTGGAACCTCTGCCTCAGCCCCACTCCTCCCTCTCCAAACCCTGTACCTCAGAAAGTAAGTCCTTTAGTACCTTCTTTGAAGTGGTCTAAATTTCCCTTTCCTGTCTTGGTACCCATTACACTACTACCAATGATGTTTGATTTAGCAGAAGGAAACACACACACACACACACACACACACACACACACACACACACCCCGTGCCAGTGCAGCCTGGATGCTGAGACTGGTGGGGGTGCTGGGATTGAGACACGAGGCTGGAGGCTTCTCTTCAGGTGGAAGAACAGCAAACTTTATTTTGCCCTGAGCTGAAGTCTTTTATACCTTTACTCAGCTGACCCAAGACCTGCTGAGCAGCCAGAGGTCAAGATCAAAGGCATCGTATACTGGGAATGCTTCTGCAGAAGAGCACACACCAGAAAGAACACAAACATCCTTGTCAATTACAGAGTAAAAGGAAGTTCCACTGTCGGCCAGGGGGATTGAGTGCAACCAGATCACAACACACATACACTCTCTCACATTCTTATCTCAAGGCTTATTCCTCATTCTTGCCTTTATTGCCCACATTCTCTGTGCCTACCAATATTCTCTCATTGTTTTAGAGAGGCAATGTAATGCTATGGAGGAGTTGTGGGATCTAGGATCAAATCATATGCTGTTGAATTCTTAGCCTGTATCCTGGAGTGTATTTGCTGTGAGACAGTGTATAACATCTCTACTTCAGGGTTTTCACATAAAATAATCCTACTACAGCTACTCTTCCTTTTCTTTTTCATTTATTCTTTTTTCTGGCCATGTGCTCATGTCTTGTCTGTACATGTACCTTATACATGCATGGTGCCTCTGAAGACTGGAAGAAGGTATCGAATCTCCAGACAGCTATGAGTTTCAACCTTAAGAAAGAACATGAAAGAAAGCAAGCCAGACAGACTGTTTTTTGTTCCATGTATAATCTACTTTGACACAAGGACAGAGATAGGAAATGAGTCATTTTTTCTTTCTTTTTGTGTAAATGGCTTATCTGTTTTCTAGTTGTCCCAGTGTTAATGTACTTTTTGCACAGTGTTGAGGATCAAGTTCAAAATTTCACACAATCTGTATTTAATAACCTTAGTTTCCCCTATGTATGAAGTCCAATTGTGAGATCTGTTCCACTGATTATTTTTTCTGCTATATCATTTGCTGTTACTAAATTTCTTTAATTGCTATAAAGTTACATTATAGTGCAATATATAGTAATCTAGGTATCACTTTTCTTTTACATGTTTCTGCGTCTTCTCACACGTTTGCTTTCCCAAAAAATTTTAGTGTGATTTTTCTCTAAACTCATCCTCATATAATTTTGAGAAAAATACAATGTTAAGGATTCTATGTTAAAGCAATTTATGTCTTTTGAATTATTTAAATTTTTATTTATGTGTCCTTGATTATTTTTTATAATTTCAGTAATATAAATTTGTTTATTTTTATATAGCATGGGGTAAAAATTATACGAAAAGGTTCATATCTGAAATCTTTAATTATTCTTATCTGATCTCAGCAGCTCTATAGTAAATGACACCATTACCCACTTTGTGTGACCAAAATAAATGACTGGTTTAATGAAATTTTTTTTTTTGTATATCAAGTACACATAGAGATGATCTTTGATTTGCTGGTTAGTTTTTGTCGAGTCGACACAGAAGGGAATGTCAGTCAAGAAAATCCGCCACCAGGTCATCCTGTTGTCAGCGTATTTGTAGGTTATTTTCTATATTAATGATTGATTGTGGGAGTGTACTGCCAACTGTGGGTGGCACTGCTTTTGGACAGGTGGTACTGGGTGGCACAAGAAAACAGGATGAGCAAGCCATGGAGAGCAAATCTGTAAGCAGCATCCCTTCATGGTTGTTGCTTCAGTTCCCACATACAGGCTCCTAGCTTGGCTTCCTTTAGTGATGGACTGAGGTCAAGATCCCTTCCCTACTGAAGTTACTTTCTAATAGTATTTTATCACAGCAATAGAAAGCATTTAATAGTAGCAGCTATAAATATTTGCAGAGACTGGTGTTATTTATATATCTGTTTAATAGTTTTCTATTCTCTAAATCCATTTTTGGATGGAGACACTCCATTTCTAGAATGATATGTGAATAAAACTACTCTTTGCTTTGAAAAACTCATTTACATCATCCTAGGAACAAATTTTGAGATATTCTTAGCCATTTTATTTCCTCTTTTGAGAAATCTCTGTTCATATCTATAGCCTATTTTTAACTAATTTGCTTTCTAGACTCTTTGCTTTTTCAGTTCTTTATATATTCTGAACATTAAACCTCTAACATATGTTTAGCTAGCAAAGATTTCCTCCTAGTTTGTGAGCTTTTTCTTCACTTGGTTGATTGCTGCTTTTGCTATACATAAACTTTTTGATATTGTGAAGTATCATTTGCCAATTGTTGACCTTAATTACTGGGCAAATGGAGTCTTACTCAGAAAGTCATTTCCTACTTCTATGTCTTGCAGGGTACTGGTTATATTGTCCATGTGATGTGTCCTGCGATCCGGAATGATAATCAATTGTTTCTTGGTTAAAAAAATGGTAAAGCATTTTTTTAAGAAATAGCCTCGGGATTATTTTATTGCTATTAGAGTTTCTACTGCCATGACAAAATACCATGGCCAAAAATAAATTAGGGAGGAAACAGTTTATTCCACTTTATAGTTGTAGTATATTATCCAGGAATATCAGGGCTGAAACTCAGTACAGGAACCTAGAAGCAGGAACTGTTGTAGAGGCAATAGAGTGCTTTTTACTGACTTGATTCTCAATGTTTGCCCTGCCTGCTTTCTTATAGCACACAGGATTACCAACCAAGGGGTGGCTCTGCCTACAATGAACTGGACCCTCCCACGTCAATCAATAAAATGAATCATAGGCTTGCCTACAGGCCAGTCCGGCAAGAATGTTATCTCACTTGAGGGGTTCTCTTCCCAAGTGACTCAAGCTTATGTCAAACTGATATAAAACTAGCCAGTAAAATCAACCCACTTACCAACTTCATACATAGACATATCATTTTTCAATTATAATTGTTTTTTTCTCATTTGTCTCTAAGATGGTGTTATATAAATATCACAATATAAAATATTCCAACTTTTGCAAGTTCCACAGTATTTAAACGCTAAAACATTTTAAAATTTCAGTTACTTTAAAACATCCAGTCTTGTTCAAAGTTCAAAGCCTCCCTAAAACATTCAACGTTTCTCTAATATTCAAGAAACTCTCTAAAATTTGAAAGCCACTCTAAAAATCCCAATTTCCCTGTATAATTCCTGTCTGTTAACTGTGGGCTCCTGTAAAATAGAAATAAAATATGTGGCATCTTTTCTTATTCTGAGAAGGAAGAACCAGGATATAGTCATAGTCTAAATAAAATAAAGTGAAACTCCAACAGTGTAATTAACTCAATGTCCAATATCTGGGATTCACTAAAATAGTTTGGGTGCCAAATGGCTTGGATAGTCACAGCTATTTGGCTCTGCCATACATATAACATACTGTTTATCTTCTAGGCTCAGATAATCTCCAATCTATGCCTGCTGCTGTTGTCAGTTTTCATTCTACAATACTAGAACTGTCCAAAATGCAGGAATCTCTGCCTCTACTGGTACCTCTTCAGTGAGTCAGAATGGCCCCATAAGTTCATATATAAAAATACTTGATTCCTGGTTGTAGAAATCTTTGGGAAGGATTAGGAGGTATTGACTTGTGAAGGGAGGTGTGTCACAGAGGGGGGCAGGCTTTTTGGTTTTAGAAGCCCATACAACTCCCAGTTATTTCTCTATGTCTTCTATTTATGGCTCAAGAAATGAGTTCTCAGCTACTCCAGAGCTATGTCTGTCTGTGTCCTGAAATAATAATCATGGATTCACGCTTTAAAATGATAAGGTGCAAATAAACTATTTTTTTCTATGAGTTACCTTTATCATGGTATGGTGTGGGAAGTCTTTTGGGATATGTATTGCTTTTATTGGTTAATGAATAAGCTGTTTGAGCCAGTGGCTTACCAGAATAGAGGTAGGCAGGAAAACTAAACCAAATGCTGGGAGAAAGAAGGTGGAGTTGAAAAGAAGCCATGTAGTTGCTGCTGGAGACAGACACACCAGAACCTTGCTAGTAGACCATGAGCCTCATGGTAAAATATAAAATAATGGAAATGGGTTAATTTAAGATATAAAAGCTAGCTAACAATATGTTTAAGCTATTGGCCAAAGAGTATTGCAAATAATATAGTTTCTGAGTGATTATTTCATGTTCAGGGCAACTGGGAATGAACAAGCAGCCTTCCAGAATGAAAAGTAATAACAAACAAACAACAACAAAACCATTTACAATCTGTGTTATTCCTATTCTTACTGAAGCATGAACAAACTCTCAGTGCCCTACTCTTCAAACAGTACTGAGTTGTTTCTGTCCCATACCACTGCCAGAAGCCATCAAAGGTGAAAAGCTAACTTTGGCATCCTTATCACACCTTTTAAGCCTTATTTTCCACGGCTTCCTATATAAGCCATTGCTTTTCCTTTGAGGGGGCAATTGGGCAGTCGGGGTTTTCAAAGAAGTCTTCCATGTTCCTCTTTCTGAATTATGCATCTGCAATCATCAACATCACTGAAAAAGTAGCTTCCTTGTTACTTTCTAGTAAGCAGGAGCATGGACATGGGCTTTTACATGTTTTCATGCTACAGCACATACCACGAACACCTCCCCTGACTATAGTAGGACCACTGACCCAGATAAGGCCCTTGGAGGCAGCCAGGACCAGAGAGACACTTATCTGGACCCAGGGAGCAACACAGCTCACTCACATCAATATTGTCCCTAGAGACAGAATAGCCTATGGACAACAATATAGATTCAAGTGGCAGCCCAGACAACTGACATCAGCAAGGATTTCAGTAGTAACACGGGCCATGGATATCAACCATCATTACATACCCCAGCTGAAGTAAGACCTTGTACCCAGACATGACCCTCAGTGGCAGTGTAGATCTGGGTATCACCATGGCCTCAGGTGACAGCACAGTCTACTCAGATAAGTATGACCCCTGATGGCAGCATGGCCCATGGATATCAATATGACTTCAGGCAGCAGCCCAGACCATGGGCATCCACATGACCTTCAATGTTAAAATGGGCCACAGACACCAAAGACAGACCCAGGCTGCAGCAAGACCTTGATCCTAGATATGGCCCTTGGCAGCAGTATGGATCTGGATATTACCATAGGCTCAGTTGCAGTCTAGCCTTCTCACAACAGCTTGGTCCTCACTGCCATCTCAAGTTCTTCCTTTTTCCATAGCACATGCACTGCCTCAGTTCCTTCTCTCTTTCTTTTCTCCACCACATACTTGCTTGCCTGCAGCAGTCAGGCTCCCCAGTGGGTTTTTGCTTCACTTGTAGCAATACGTTCAAAATAAAATATGTATCAGAAGGCAATGAGGACATTCTTGATTTTGAGTTATATTAAAAGAAGAGTTCTAGATCACTCTAGATGGATCAAAAAAGAAAACCAGGATCAATCAATATTTACAACTCTAATAAAATTAACTCTTTCATTCTCTAGTGCCTACTTAAAGAACCTTACTAAGCTCAGTAGCCCTAGCATATCATGTACCTTTGTGTATCCACAGGCCCTGCTTCCCTATATCCATCCATTCAGTAACCTCTCAGCAGACTTGACTAATGCAACACCACTGGCACTCTGTTCCCCCCAAAGAATACCTAGATTCCCCTATAGAACATGGTGATTCAGAAACTGTCCATCTTTCCAGTCTTCTAACCTTCAGTTTGTCCAAATCTACCCCAGGTTCCTTTGATAGGGCAGGGAGAGACCTGATTTCCTGGGGAGAGAAAAGACCTTTCCAAAACCTCTAGTCTTCCCTTTCAAATGTGATTTTGTCTCTACTTGTAGGCTTCTAAACATCTCCATATCTTACAGTTCCTTCCTTAAAACTAATACTTTCTGTCTAGTTCAGGAGAAACCTAAACTTGATCAGTGTGTTCTAATTAATTTACAACCCTTCAACACCATATATATAGTGTTGTAATAGGAGCGGCGGGGCTGCGTCCCCGGCACCCCGGCTGCCTTGCTAGCTTATGCCCCCAAATAACAACACACAAACTGTATTCTTTTAAACACTGCCTGACTCATTAGTTTCAGCCTCAACCCATTTCTAATAATCTATGTAGCACCACGAGGTGCGCTTACCAGGAAAGATTCAGCATGTCTGACCTGGTGACTGGCTGCATCGCCGTCTGCCTCAGAGAGCAGAGCTATCGTGTCTGCCCAGGAGAGGGGAGCATGGCCTCTCTGAGCTCACTTCCTCTTCCTCCCAGCATTCTGTTCTGTTTACTCCTCCCACCTATGTTTTAACTTATCAGGGCCAAGCAGTTTCTTTATTGCTTAACCAATGAAATCAACAGATTGATATATGACACTCCCACATCAATATAGGAATACCTTTTCCCTACTGTACAACAGAAAAGACAAACTGCACCTAGTAATCTGTTTTAGTCTTATTCCACGTCTGTCTGAGAAGACAGGACTGTTCTGGGTCTATGGGTCCAGTGCCTACATATGCCTGCTTAGTAATAGGACAGTGACATGTACCTTAGTCTTGGTCTTGCCTAGCATTTCTATTATCTATCTAGATAGCCCACTTGTCATGTTGGGCTGTACTCTGGCAAAGACAAAGTGAGCTATCTATCCATCTCATCTCCTTACTAGCAACTCTGGGAATCCTCTCTGGCCTTGGGATGGGGCTGGCACGGCTAGGTGTATTTTTGTATCAGTTAACTTCTCTGTCTCAACATCTGTCAGAAAGTCTTACAGAAATTTCCAAATAGTTCAACAGCCTTCAAGATCAGCTGGACTCTTTGGCTGCTGTGGTGCTTGCTCCAAAACTGTGGAGGGCTAAATCTCATGATTGGCACTAGTAGAGGAATTTGAGCTCCCCTGTTGGAACAATGCTACTTTTACATCAACAAATCAAAATTGGTTCAGGGAAGGGCCAAATAGCTCAGATACCAGACACTAAAATCCCAACAAGTTTCATATTCCAGATAGACCCTTCCATCCTGGCTCCTCTCCTTACTTACCTTTTTTGTCTTTACCATCTTAATACTTAAATTTTTACCTTGTCTTTAAACTTGTTACAGAAATTCCTCTTGGATGGCCTCACTGCTATCACTCAGTTCATCACAGATGACAAAGCAAAAACAATACTTCTCTAGACCCTAGAACTATACTCATTCCACCAACAGCAAGTAGACTGACAGAAAAAGGCCCTATGTTCTTTATATATAAAAGTTCTTCTTTATGGTCCTGGTTCCCAGGACTGGCACCTAAGAACTGAAATTATCGTTGAAAATCCATCATCTGGAAGATGTTCCAGGTCCTTGGCAGGTAGTGAATCTTACTTCAGTGCCACTGTGTGTTCCTCCATGGTCCTTCTGGTCCTTCAGTAAGAGAACGGACGTATCGAAGCAGAACTGACTCTGCTGATGTTTTATGAAGCTAAGTCCTGGAAAGAAAGACTGTATCTGTACTCTAAAAAAAAAAAAAGTTCTTTAATAAAGACCCTCCCCCGCAAAAAATAGCAAAAAAACAACCAAGGCCCTTAACTGAGATCAAAGTTCCAGGAAGTCAGCTATTTGTGGGTTGCATAAGACAAGCAGCTGACCCTGATCCTGCTTCCAGAGATTGCAGAAGAAAAGCAGCTGGCCTCTACCCAGAACACCCAGTGGCTGTAGAAAGAGACAACACAGCCTCCAAGGATTTTGTTAAAGCTTAACTAAGGAAAACAGCTAACTTCCACATTCTTCCCCTAAGGAAACCTTCTTCCCCCTTCCCTATTCTTATCTATAGAAACAGCAGCTTGAACCATGTAATCTGTGTTCTCCTGAGCTCAGGTTATTGTGCGCTGATCACGGTGTAGGCAGATCTGTAGATGTCACTTCTCTGGCATTTAAGTAGAGCCTGTTAGAGCTGTTGATGTGGTCTAAATTCTCATTCATTCTTTCCTTCTACAAGTTCTATTCTTACACATTCTTCCGCTTAGACCTTTGGAACTGGTTGGCAGGAGGAATGTGGGAGAGTTTGGAACACTCAGCTAGAAAATTCCTTGAATGTCGTAAGCATATTGTAACAGGATGTTGACCTGGGAATTTGGAAGATCCAAACTGCTGAGAGAAGTGCAGATAGTGCAGGCCAAGCTCATGAGCTGTCTGAAGGAAACAGGGAGTCTCTACAAAACCTGCTAGAGGTCTTTCAAGTAATAGACTCAGAGAATCTAACTGCATTTGCCTATTAGAAACTTTTATGTGTAATTTTTATAAATGAATGTTTACCTACATGTATAACTTTGTGCCACACATGTGCAGGACCCGGAGAGGCCAGAATAGAGAGAAATCTCCCCTGGAACTGTAGTTACAATTTTTAGCCAATGTGTGGATGCTAGGAGTCAAACCCTGGTCCTCTGGGAGAGAAGCCTGTGCTGAGCTGTCTCTCCAGCTCTAATAAACATTTTTTCTTTACATTATTTAGATGTGTGAATGGAGGACCACTCGTGGGAGTCAGTTCTCTCCACCATGGATACAACTCCCGTCATTAGGTCATCAGGAGTTATGCTCACCCACTGAGCCATCTTGTTGGCACATGTTCTGAGAATTTGAGTGAGGAGGAATTGAAAAGAACTAGATTAATGTTCAACAGTTAATATGTCAAGGCCGGCTAGTGCTCTGACTATGACATGACAGCTTCTCGGTGCTCTCGTTAATGTCTGTAGTGAAAAAGAACAAGTGGGACAGGAAGAACTAAATAGTGGGCAGTTTGGTGAGAAAAAGGGCTTGAGCAAGTTTAAATTGCAACCAAAATCTTTGCTGAAAAGGAGGCCGTAATTGTTAAAAAGAAGCTACCGGCTTTGCACTGGGACAACGAGAAAGGGGCCCTAAACTAGCACCAAACACCTGAAAATTTCTAATTTGTGAAAATGCAAATTCATTTGAAAGGAAAGAGTCTAAACTGGAAAAGATGCTGAAGGGATTCCATGTTCCTTGAAAGGAATAGTTTAGAGAATGTTTCCCAGGGACAACACACAAAGACTACAATAAAATCAGTCGAAGACATTCTGCCTAGACTCCCACTTGATAGTAGAAGTTTGTAGCAATGTCCACATGTTACTGAGTCTGTGGGCATAACATATGCAATATTGAAAGGTTTATAGAATTTTGCATCATGGTTTCAGAGAGCCACCAATGCCCAGGCAATCTGTTTCAGTGTCTCAGTCCCTGCAAGGAGGCCCTAAAAGATCAATATATGACGCTATGATAAGATCTAATTTGAAATGGAGATCCCAAGATATTGAAGATGCCAGAACCATAGTACATTGATCTGTAGGCACTGGAATAGAACTGATCTTGCAAAGAGACAGTGTATGTACCCAGTAGCATAGCTGGAGGCATTGGGTTACTCAAGTGCTTTCAAGCCCAGATGATTCTATTATAAGTCGCATATACCTGACATAGAACCATAAAACTGTAAGATTTGGTGTTTGTCCTGGGTTTTGATCTTGCTTCGGCTTCACTGTCAGCCTTCACTATGCCTCCATGCATCATTTTAGGAATGGGAAACTTCATTTTGTTCCATTTTATTTTGGAAGTATTCAGCTTGTTTTTCTTCCTTCCTTCTTTCTTTCTTTCTTTCTTTCTTTCTTTCTTTCTTTCTTTCTTTCCTTCCTTCCTTCTTTCTTTCTTTTCTTAACAAGTGCTCACAGATAAAAGCCTCAAGTCTTAGATGATACTTGAACTTTGGATGTATAAAACTGTTAGAACTGTTAAAGGCACTTTTGACGTCAGACTGAATGCATTTTGCGTTATATGATGGTTCTCAGCTTATGATATGAGGACAAAGAGTGGAAGGCTATGGCTTAAAACTGATGTGTTTGGGTATTAAATTGAAAGAGTATAATTGTGATGCTTATTACCTATTGTCAACTTGACAAGATCTAGACTTACCTGTGAGATAAGACTCTGGGCATATCTAGAAGGAATTTTTAAAATATGTCTTTAGGCATGTATGTGAGGAATTGCATACATTTAGTTATATGTGGGCCTATTTATGAAGGGTTATCTAGATTAGATTCACTGAGGTGGGAAAGCCCACCCTGTATGTAGATATCATCATTCTATGGGCTGAGATTCCAAACTGAACTAAAAAAAAAAAATAAGAAAGAAAGGAAATGAGCCAAGCACCAGCATTTCATGGTGCTTTGTTTCCTGAGTGTTCACACGGTGTGATCAGCCACTGCATATTCCTGGTGCTGTGAGTCAGTCACCCTGATGGACAATCCTCCCAAACTGTGAGCCAAGATAAATTCCCCTTCCCTAGATTGCTTCTGTTGTGAACTTTGTTACAGCTCCGTAAAAAGTAACTAATGTACTAGGTGAATTAAAATTAAAAAATAATTATTTGTTGCTGTTTTGTGGGCTTTAATTCTGCATTCAAGGTGCCTTCAAGGCCATAATTTATGAAGCCCTAGGACATTTTTTTTTGCCTCTTTCAATTTCTAGTGTTTACTGTGCTGCTAGTCCTTAGTATTTTTTAGCTGTAGATGCATCATCCCCTTAATGACTTTGTCATTTTGAAAGTGCTGGAGACAGAAAAAAGGACCCTGAGCATGACCAATGAGCACACTAACAGTGCAAGCTGCATCTTGAGTCTCAGTGTCTTTGGTACTGTCTTCACACTGCGTTCTCCTTTGTCTGTATGTCCATACTTTCTTCTTCTGATGAGAGTGTCATTGACTGGACTAAGGTCTACTCTAACAAAGCTGGAATTTAAGTTGATTACTCCTGCAAAGATTCTGTCTTTCAAGTAAAGACACTCCTATAGGTTTTGGGCAGATGTGAACTTGTAGGAGCGTTAAACTAAAGTTCTCAGGAAGAAAATCTATTGCTATGTTGAAGAGTATAAAACACTGACTGGCTGACTCAAACTTCTCCATTGTGGAGAACTGGAATGTTGCAGACGCAAAGCCAGAATTTTTTTCATTTGTCTCTAGTGTCCATAATAGCCATTTAGTGCCAACCTTTTGTCTCTGACAAATCTTCTTTCAACTACCCAGTAATACCATTGGAATGCATTTATTTGACAGACGACTAA
The DNA here is from genome assembly GCF_037038515.1 of Microtus pennsylvanicus. Classification (NCBI taxonomy): domain Eukaryota; kingdom Metazoa; phylum Chordata; class Mammalia; order Rodentia; family Cricetidae; genus Microtus; species Microtus pennsylvanicus. The sequence goes on along the minus strand of NC_134601.1, from coordinate 91,340,106 downwards.
CTTCTAGCAATCCACGTGCTTCAAATGTGATTATGTAACACTTGAAACCTATGGTAGCATTTTTCTGGTTTTGATGCAACCCGCCTACACAATGCTCCCTCCAATGTATTTGCTGAATGTCCTAATATCTGGTTTTCTTTTGTCCAGTAACTGTAATGGTTTTCACAACCGTTTCTCTTGGTACATGCTGTTTACGATGACCTGGATCGGCATTCCCAGGTCATAGTTATTCATATTTGGCTCAGAAGAAATTAATGTTTATTTTTTTTGAGGTAAGAAATGTGCTTTGCACTAAGGAAACTCTATTGAATTATTCAGATATTCTGAGATAATCATGGGGTTGAATTAGGTAGAATGAACACCTACTGATATTAGAAAAATCCTTTGGGTATCTCACCTGAGTCACCTAGCTCTTATCAAGAAATGGTGCTGTTGTCAAGATTCTAGACTGACCTGTGCATTTGGTTAACCTTAAATTATTTAAACAATATTGTAAATTTTGTTATCGCCTGGGGATCTTGATCAAGTTTATTTGTTTCTGCTAATTAAATAATGAAAAGTCAAGAAAAAAATCTTGAGTGAAGCATGGACCAGCAGGGAAAATATCAGACACAGTAAATAGAATCAGCCAGGGGTTAGGAGCTATTGGTGAGAGAAAAAAACCTGGTCAGACTTTTGTTTTAAGGTACTAGTTTTTGACACTTGCCATCTTGGAAGTTTATTATTTTTATTGTTATTGTTAGGTTATCTTTATTACCTAAATGGATCCCCTCTCTCTATTTGTGTGCCTAATAGGGGTCTGTCTAATGTCAAGTCTTAGTTTGGGAAATAATAATAAAGGAAGTTTTATCCTATTTGAAAAGTGATAGTATTATAAAGGGATGGCATATCACATCATAAAGGAAAGACAGATAATGTATTTAGTTCGTAATAGGACCTGGCGTTGCACAACACATTTATACTACTGTATAAAAGACCGTTGTGTTCTGAATAAGAAAGGTCCCCATAGTTCATATGTTTGAATACTTAATACCCAGGTGTTAGGATTGTTTGGGAAGGATTAGAAGGTATGAGCTAGTTTGAGGAGGTAAGTTATTGAGGGTAGACTTGAGGTTTTAAAAACTCATGTCATTTCCATTTAGCTCTGTCTGGCTCATGATAGTTTTTTAAATGTAAGCTTTCAGCTATGTCCTGGTGCTATACCTGCATGTTGTCATGCTTCCATGATGGTCATGGACTCTAACCCTATGAAACTATAAGCCCTAAACTAAATGCTTTCTTCTGTAAGTTGTCTTGTTCATGATGTCTTATCACATAATTAGAAAAGTAACTAAGATGATGACCTTATGTAGTAATAACACATTTTCATTTTTTTCTCAGAATAAGGGATCACAAACAAGTATTCCTGGAAAAGGAGACATTTGTATAATGGTGCAAATTAACTAGAACACATTATGTCCTAAAAAATATTTGTTGTTGTTTAGTTTCCTATTAACTATCTTGCTGTGAAGAGACACCATGACCAAAGCAACTAGGATAATTCAGTAATCACACATTTGCTAGAAGTTATGACTATCATGGGTATACCTGCACAAATAAAGACAGATAATGGTCCAGCATATGTCTCTAAGAAAATGAAATAGTTTTTGCTTATTATAATATAAAGGATATTACAAGTATATCACACAATCTTACAGGACAGGCAGTTATAAAAAGATCAAATCAAACTCTAAAGGATATATTCAATAAACAGAAAGCAATGATAAAAATCCCCATAAATAGATTGTAGAATGCTTTATAACTTTGAATTTTCTAAATGATAATGAGAAAGAAACAATAGCTGAGGAGAGACATTGAATAGTTGAAAAAAACTATGTAATTAAACTAGTCAGTATATATTTTATATATATATATACTGACCTCAGAATGGAAACCTGACATGTGTTATATTGGGGAAGGTGTTTTGTTTTTGCTTCCACAGGAGAAGAAAAGGTAGGGATTCCACCAAAATTGATAGATTCAATTTGAACAAGAGACACCTCTTAATTAGAAGAGATGATAGCTCATCAAACAGCATGACCGTTTAATCTAAACTAACAAGTGCTTTTCATTTGATCATATATATCTTGTGAAAAGAGAATCTCCCTAAAATTAATGTTAGGAAAGGGCTTTTTTTCTGTCTTTTCAGATGAAAAAAAGGCATCTAGCTAAGGAATCCAAAGACCACTGGATAAATGAGACATCTGAAGAAAAAAAGGACAAATAATTTAGAAAAAGTATCCCATGAAAAAGAGTAAATTAGCCTGTTGTTATATCACATTTCAAAAAGGACAAAATTTTATAAATCTTCCCAAATGTTTATTTCTGCTATTCTCTTCAGACATATAATATAAATGGTCTTTTTGTAGTCCCAGTCCAGTTAAAGATTAAAGCTGGCTTTGAATATGGAGTGTGGCTCTCTCCCTCTCTAAACCCAACATGTTTATTAAAGCAAAATACAAAATCCCTGTCTAATGTTAGAAGAGCCACCTTATATGGGACAGAAGAAAAACAAATACATAAGGACTATTTTATTGCCACTAATCTCATTTTGGTTTTCTATTATCTCTTTAATAGTTTTTCTTATGATATAAATATCATCTCAAATTTATAAGATGTTTATATATATATTAATTTTTGTCATATTAATGGTCATATAGAATACCAATTATAGAAAAATGTTTCATCGACTCTCTTGTACGTGATTTCATGTTTGAGCCTCTATCAGTATTCTGCAGTGAACCATGAACATGCCAAATAATGACCTTTGAAGTCTCCAAAAAGAGAATGGGGTCCCACAACAACGATTCCTCCAGGACTATGATAACACCTCTAAGCTGAAAAACACCACATAAAGATATGCTTTGGACTACAAAGTACTTGAAACATTTTCAAGGTGGCTAGCTGAGATGATCCAGCTTCACAGACTACTCTAGGCAGGACTTCAGACAAGCCCTGCACTTTCCCATTATGCAGGAAATGGACAATAAATGATAAAGCTACTGACTCTCCTGGGACTTGATAATTAACCTAAAATTTTCTTTTCAAGATCCCCTAAGGATGCCATCACTCTAAGACAGCAGGACGTAAATTAATGCCCATATTCCTAAGAGGTGGATTAGGAGGTTTTTAATCATTCAATGAGTTATGGTATTTGTCATGGTTTAGGGTGGTTGGTAACAAGTTGTTATTGGTAATGGTCAGGAAAAAAAGATAAAGGAGATTAGATTTAGGGTTCTTGTTTTGAAAAGAAGAAAGTGGAATAAAGCTATGCAGGATAAGAGGAAAGATTATTGAATCTACTTTGAAAAGGAAAAAAGGGAGGATATAGGTCAAAGAGATGTATTTAAAATAGACAGGTTATCTTCAAACACTTCAGAAATCTACAGAATATGGCATTTAAGATGTTTTAATAAGATAGTATCTTTATAATGACAATGAGACATGTCTGCTCCTGACAGGATCAATCTACTTCAGAGAAGATAATGGACATCGAAGAAAGTCCACATGGAGTTTACTTTCTTTATGGCAAAAGTAAGCCAATGGACAAGGAAATGCCCTTGCCTCGACTGCTGATAGTATGCTGTCTTAATTGGACAAGCAAGACACAAAAGAGAGTGACTGTCAAACCTCGTCAAGACAAGGTAGGCCAGCCCTTCAGAATATTCTGCTTCACATAAAAGTCTGTCAAATATTCTTGGCCTGTAGGCTGAAGATGAATGCCCCGGAATTGCAGAGGAACTTTGGGTGACTGTCCAGGCAGTCAGTGTTATTTTTCACCCTTTTTGGAAGTTGCTTGCTTGCACTTCCTGCTTACTCAGTTAATATTATCTCCTTTGCGGTTTCTGAGGGAGTTGAAGACTAGATAGTTATAGGTTCTCTTATATACCTGATGTAGAAAGCAAGTTATAGAAAGTAAAGTAAGTACAAGACTTTGGACTCACCAAGATAGCATAGATATGGAGTACTTTCTTTGAATCTGTCAAGTGCAAATGAATTAGACATTGTTGATATATTTATTGCCTATATATTGTAAATAGTTATTGAACTTATTGTATGCAATTTTTCTTATATAGGTTATAGCCTTTTTATTTTGGACAAAAGGGTAAATACAGTATATTATTTGTGTTTTAATAAACAAAGCTTGCCTTAAAGATCAGAGTGCAAAGCAGCCACATGAGTCAGCCATATAGGCCAGGCAGTGGTAGCACACCCCTTTAATCCCAGCAGCAACACTAGTTAGCCACAGAGGCTGGATGGTGGTGGTGCATGCCTTTAATCCCAGTACGAGAGAGGAATATAAGATGGGAGGAGACAGGTCTCATGCTCAAATTCTGAGGATTTGTGGAGGCAGGATCACCTATTTTGTCTGAGGTAGCGTTAAGAACTAGTGGCTGGCTGCTTTGCTTTTCTGATCTTCAGCTTGAACTCTAATATCTGTCTCTAGGTTTTTCTTATTTGTGTTATAGAGGACATTTCTACTTCATAGTGTAAAAGCAAACTGTATGTACATACCAATAACAGTTTAATTACTCCTAGTTGATCTTTGACCTAGCTAAGACTGAGATTGAGAGTGACCTTCGGAATCCTTAAACCTCCATTAAACAGAAAGAGATAGCAATAACGGAAACATTTAGGAGAAATTATGAAGAGAAAAACCAGTACCATGAATCTCAGAAACAAGACTAACTGTATGATCAGAGGAACGAGAATGAATTTGGAAATGATTCTCTCTCTACCTTTGTTCTGATGCCCTATAATGTATGATAACTGATGATGGCCTGAAAGCATCAATTTTGTGGTAGTTACTTCTCTGACCTTCCAAAATGTTTGTTCCCTGAACAAAGTCCATCATAATTATTCAATTGCTCCCTCTGCTCTTTGGTGTTTGTAATGACAGTCATCAAAACTGTAATATTCGTGTTAGACCACCATGCATGAGATGATTTGAAATGAAAGGGCAGGATATAAAACAGGATATAAAACAGGAAGTATGATGGTGGTGACAAGAAATGAGGAACAAATACATATGGGGTGGTATTTTAGTTAATACATGGTGCATGTGATAATGCACCATGCCTAATAGCAGCTGGAGAAGGAAAGAAATTATTTTACTTACGCTTTCACATCATAGTCCATTGGCAAAGAAATTCAGGGCAGGAACTCAAGTCAGGAATCTAGAGTCAGGAACTGTAGCAGAAGCTATGGACGAGCGCTGCTTACCAGCTTGCTTAATCTGCTTTCTTATATTGTCCAGGTTTACCCACCCTGAGGTTGTAAGATCCCTATTGAATGGTTCTACCAACACCAATCATTAACAAAAGATATAGCCCACAAGCCAATCTGGTGGAGGCATTTTCTCAGTTGAGGTTTCCTCTTTCTAAATGACTCTTTCCTGTGTTAAGTTGACGTAAAAATGATCCAGCACACATGCTGTATATTGAATATGGTAAATCCCCACTAAAACTCATATTTAGATTTCATTCTTCAAGTCAGCAGTGCTATGTGGGAGTGTAACCTTCTAGAAGCATGAGAATACAAAATAGCCTCACGCAGTGTACTGTTTATCTTGTGTGAATTGGTTAGCTATTGTAAATTTCGAGTCCCCCTTTACCGAACACACCAAAATGCCTCTTTTTACATGGAGTTGAAGTTATAAAAAGCCTTTCTCAGATATCAAGCTGATATTTGTTCTAAGAAAGCATTTTTCCTGAAGTGTAGCTCAGAGGTAGAGTACTTTGTTGGAATGGGGAAGGTATTGGATTCTATATTATACCTAAATCTAAAGACAACGTTTGTCTTCCTGTTGAACTTATTAGCATTAATCTGTTGCAGAATTAGAATATTGCTTATTTTCTTCGTGTAGATATGAAAGATCTGTTACGGCCCTACAGAGAGTAATGGGAGAGTTTTAGCCATCTTCCTCACCCACTACAACTCTGCAGGAGGAGGTAGCAAATGAGCATTCTCTTCAGTGTATGGGAGGCTTAGCTTCCTGGCCTTGTCTGCCCTGTCTTGATATTTCACCTTCTTCTCTGGGGTACAAGGAATAGGTGAGGTGGGTTTTCAGATCACCCGAGAATGTGTCTGTGTAATTTCTATAAAAGTTAGGTTAAAGAGGCTGAGAATACGTAGAAAGATGGTGGATTATTAAGCCATCGTACCTAGAACTTTTATATGGGAAACCTTAATGTTGGAACCTTCTTTTCGGTCTGTCTATCGATGGTTCTATATAAGAGACTTTCAGAGTATGCTAGGATGGCAAATACAGGAACAATCAGCCCGCAAGGGGAGTTCACCACTTTATCATTCTTCTAGCTCCAAAACCCTCAGGAACTTTACCCTTTTTCTACCTTTTGTAACTAAATAAAATGGGTTCTGATTTTTAGGGGTGCAAAGCCAAAATAAGGACAGTGAAAATGGAAAAAAGATCAGAAAGTTTTATTACCTGCTGCAGTTAGGGAGAGAATGAGAGTCGTTTTTATGCAATGGCCTCTTCCCTGAACAGGAAAGCATGAGGCTTTTAATAAGGGATTGACCCATTCCTAAGTATAGCCGGTTAAAGAGAACATTCTTAAATATATACTGTTTAAAACAATGGTCAAAAATGCCTCTGGACATTCTCATCGTGCACCATGAAGTTTTAACTGTAAACAAAGGAAAGGATACTTTTAATGTGCACTAAAACAGGAGTTTGTCTTGAAGGTGCTTGCTGCCTTAAGTGGCTAGCACTCTCAGGTTCTAGTGCTTATTTCTTGTTATATCCAAGTGTTTTAAATTGTAAGTATATACAGAAATTGGAAGTAGCCTAGATGCCCATCAAGTGATGAATAGATAATGAAAAGGTGGTACATTTACACAATGGAACGTTACTTAAGGGCTAAAAATGGAATATGAAGTTTGCAGGTAAATGGATGGAGCTACAAAAGTATAATACTGAGTGAGGTAACCCAGACTGAAGAGACATATATGTTTTCTCTTATATGTGGAAGTTAGTGCTTAAGCCTTCCATAAGTGTGCTATAATCCATGTAATCACAGATGTTAGACACTTAATTGACCACTATAGTTGAACACTTGGCCAAAGAAGCCATGGAAACCCCGAAACATTTCAGACTACTGCCAAGGCTGTTGGCTGCTCTCTATAAACTAATGGTAAAGGTCCCATTGCTGAAGACAACACTTACGTATGTCACTGAACACAGAGAAGTTGAATTGGTGCCTAACTAGATGTTTCACCCCTACAAACTAGTATTCATGGTGCTGGAAGTTACTCTGCATGCTACCGGAGGAATAAAGTAACCATTAACTTAGCTACAAACTCTGTATCTTTTTTTTTTGTGGTTATTTGAGACAGGGTTTCTCTGTAGCTTTGGTGCCTGTCCCAGAACTAGCTCTTGTAGACCAGGCTGGCCTCGAACTCCCAGAGATCCGCCTGCCTCTGCCTCCCGAGTGCTGGGATTAAAGGCGTGGGCCACCACCGCCCGCTCAAACTCTGTATCTTATAAAGATGACCTGCTTGTGTGACATGCTGATGCAATAGTAGTACAAATGTCATGGGAATAACCAACCACTGCTTGATTAGACTTAAAGACCAATCTATGAAATGGAACCCATGCTTGGTACTGCTAGGGAGACCAAGAACCTGAGACTAGATGAACCATGGGCCTTGAAGAAAACAAAATTGTTCTGCTAAAGAACACAACAATAAAATTACTCCTAATGGTATTCTACTATACCTGTAGATCAGTGTCTCATCCAACCATCATCATAGAAGTTTCTTCTTAAAGTAGAAGGGAACTTAACATAGCTACATCTGTAGCATGTGAAGAGCATGAGAGACATTGGAACACTAAGTCCTAAATGGGTTATCTTTATCACACCTTTCTTCTCAAGGCTCAGGGCACTATGATTAGGAAGAGGCAGAAAGATTTTGAGAGCCAGAGTGGATGTGTGATACCAAAGAAAGAGTGTATTACAGGTACAATGGGACTGCTGCACATATAAACTCACAGAAATTGTGGAGCATGCACAGGGCTGAACATGTACAAGTTCAAACCAAACAGGGGTCCCAGTATTGAAAGGGGGAAGTGGATATGAACCCCATCCCTAAGTAAAAAACTATCTCCATAAACATCTGCTTTAAAAGGAATATTGGTTTTCTTCAACAAAGTCTCACTGGGTATATTAACCACCTATTAGGGTAGGCACCATGCCCAAAAGTACTTGGTTAACACAAAACAAACTCAATGGAATATTTGTAAATTTTAATTTCATATTTCTTTGGGCATTTTTGTCCCATTGGTCCTTTGCTTGCACATTTTGGTTACTATTATTGTGGTTTTGAGTGTTGTATAGGTTTCTTCTTCTTCTTCTTCTTCTTCTTCTTCTTCTTCTTCTTCTTCTTCTTCTTCTTCTTCTTCTTCTTCTTCTTCTTCTTCTGAGAGAGAGAGAGAGAAAGAGAGAGAGAGAGAGAGAGAGAGAGAGAGAGAGAGAAAAGGGAATACAGTTAGTTAAGTGGATGGGAAGATAGGGAGCATCTAAAAGGAGTTTGTGGGAGGGCAAAAATATGATGAGAATATATTGTGTGAAAAGATTTTTTCTATTAAAGACATAATTACATAGACTTGGATAATGCAGTTACTTAATGTTTGAAGTTATGTGTGCCATTTTCAGGCAAAAGTTTTCATTATACAATCACCATTACTTGGCATAAGGACATGAAAGGAAAAATGAAACAAGCAAATAAAAACATTTAAACTCAAATTCTCAAATATCTTATCTAGTCATCAACTTGCAGCACTTCTAAAATCAAATTAGCTCTTAATAGAAACTAGTCTATTGTCTTTCTTTCACAATGGAGAGAACGGTGTTCAGAAAGCCCATAGAAACTAATCTGTGGCTGGAAACTGGCTCAGTAGTTAACAGTTCCCATGGTCTACATGGCAGCTGTAACTCCAGTTCTAAAGGTTCTCATACCCTCTTCTGATCTCAACAGACAGTGAATATTCATGGTGCATGTTCAGGAAAAACATTCACACACACACACACACACACACACACACACACACACACACACACAGAGAGAGAGAGAGAGAGAGAGAGAGAGAGAGAGAGAGAGAGAGAGAGAGAGAGAGAGAGAGTAATACTTTAAAAACAGAATTGATCTCAATTAAGTGGCTGATCACAAATGGTATTAATATTACCAGTGAGTTAGGATCAGAGCCTATACCCTGATATCTCTAATGACTTATGGCTGGCCACCCATCCCCAGTATGTCTAATTAAACAGTCAAGTAATGGTGAAAAGAAGAGAAATTTCTTTAATGTAGCCACATTGTGGAAATGAACAAAGAAAAAGCTCCCATGAATTTTTAGTTCAACTTGTGTCCTAACATGAAGCTGAGGTTTAAATACAGGGGAGGAGGCATGCATAGCTATAATATGTCCTTTAATATAGCCTCACAGATTGTCAGAATAGGGTGAAATCTCTTTTGTGGGGAGGGAACTGGCACAGGCCTTCACTACTTTTCCCAGAATGTGATTCCAGAGAAAGTTTTTAGTTTTGTATTTTAGTTTTGTATCCTCCCTCTATCCTCCCTTTTATTTAACTTTTCAGAATCTTTAATCTGTCTCTCCAAGTCTTACTTCATCTCAAATCTTTTCTTGGGCAATCTATTATCTCAGTAGTTTAATAATCAAAATAATGAATACTAAAAGTATCTTTGTTCTTGCCAAGTTGCTTGCATTGAGATTAGAAGTGAAATATATGAACTTTTAGTGCTTTTTAAAACTAATATATTGTCTCTCTTCTATAATTTTTCAAATATCAAATGTTAAATGTTCAATACATAAGAGTATGCTTACATTTGTACAAGGCTTTATGCTGCTTTTTGATAATAATGATGCACAGTCCACAGAACGGAAGAAAAAAGCAAAGACGTATTTTTGAAATGATGCTTTTATTATTTCTTTTTGAAAGAAAATTTTATTAGTTCTTTGAAAATTCTGTACACTATGCTTGACCTTACTTACCCCTTACTTCCCCAACTCTTAACTGATTGATTCCCTTTTCTTTCCCTCTAACACTGTGTCCTTTTCCATTTTCAATTTGCTAGTCATTATGTAATATATCAAAGTTATTAGGGAAATTCCAGATTTCCAGCTTGGATATGGATTTAATCTTGAAATACACAGATCTCAAAATTCATTGTCGATTCCATTTCGGGATCCTCTCATTCAATCTTAGTAGTAGCAAACCTTAACTTTTTAGGGAAGTATCCTAAATCTTTTCTCAGTTGGATGAGTTGTCAGAGCTCAGAAGAACTTTGAACCTTTTGTATTGGACTGGTTGATTAGTTAGTATAGTAGAAGGGAAGGGATTGTGGGGAAAAGATGAATTCACCCACTAAACTACTATAAGAAAATAGTTTATTAGTTACACAACAAGAAGTCGAATAGCTTGGCAGTAACTAGAGTATTGCCTGAAATGTAGGGAAGCTATAGGGGCTTTGATTTTGAAGAAATCCATTCATAGTTAAAATGACTTTTGTTGTAGTTTCCAGGTGTGTGATTCTTATTGTCCTGTTTGGCCGCAGTATAGAATTATGGACGGTTAATATGAGTCATTTGCAAATAAGTTACAGATGTGCAGTATAGTATTTACTTTTCTTTTTTTTTTGGTTTTTTTTTTTGGTTTTTCGAGACAGGGTTTCTCTGTGACTTTGGAGCCTGTCCTGGAACTAGCTCTGTAGACCAGGCTGGTCTCGAACTCACAGAGATCCGCCTACCTCTGCCTCCCGAGTGCTGGGATTAAAGGCGTGCGCCACCATCGCCCGGCAGTATTTACTTTTCTTGTTGTGATAAAATACTTGACCAAAGTCAATGAAAGATGGGAAGGTTTATTTTGGCTTACAATTGAAGAGCACAGCCCATCAATGCGGGGGAAGTTATGGTGACGGAAATTTGAAGTAGAGGACCGCATTGCATTCAAGGGACAGTAATCAAGGAGCAATGAATGCTGGAACTTAAGAGCAGCTGGTCATATCACATCCATAAAAAGAGAGTGAGATCAGTCATATCACACCAGTAAAAGATTTTGTCAAACTGACAATTAACATTAGCCTTCATAACTACATCCCTGTCAGCGTGACACTTGAGCACATCACTTTTAATAACTCCATTTCCCCTATAGGCTCATGGCCATGTTATAATGTAAAATACTTTCAATACAACTTTAATAATTCCAATGGTCCTTAACAATTCAAATACTTTAAAAGTCCGAAGTTTCTTTTGTCCATAAAAGAAAAATAAAGTGACATAAAATAAACATTGCAATTCCAAAATGGAAGACTTAGAGCATAGTCAGACCCAACATCAGCAAGGTGAAAACAATCAAATTCTATAGCTTTGTGTCTCACATCTGAAGCATAAAGAAATTGGTTGAGCTATAAAGGGCTTGTGTAGCCCCAACTCTTCCAGCTCTTCTAACTATAGTGTACAATGTTTCTTTCTTAAATCAGTTCCACTCCTTGCCCACATCTCTCCTTCATAGATAGCTAGCACATAACCCTGGAAGAGGCACCATTCTGGAGTCTGCTATGTATCCTAAGTTTCCCCCTTCACCTTCATGGATTGCACAGTGACCTCTCAGGGCCTCCTTGCCTCTATTTAAGAAACTACGTATTTTCAATTAATTAATATAATTCCTCTTATGTGATTTGTGTTGTAAAACTTTTAAATCAAGTTTTTCAGTAGCAGCATAAAGCAACACTAAGTACATATTACAGCTCTGTCGTTTTCTATCTATACCCCCTCTCTTTTAAATACAAAAGCATCTAGACCAGTGATTCTCAACCTTTTTAACACTGTACCCTTTAATACAATTCCTCATGCTGTGGTGAACCCCAGCCATGAAATTATTTTTGGCTACTTTGTAATTTTGCTACTGTTATAAATCATAATGCAAACATCTGAATGCAGGATATCTGATATCGGACTCCCAAAGTGATCACTACCCACAGTGAGAACCAATGCTCTAGAGCTACTATTAACATGTATTTGAAGCAGTTAATCAGTATTTGCTTTAGTAACAAAACCAAAGACATGTCTTTGACTATCAGTAAAACTGTAAGCAGATTAAAACTGTAACATTTCTTCATGGTCATATGTATTTTCAACTTTTTCTAATGGGTAATTCTAAAGTGGTGATTGTATAGGATTTGCTCCCTAAAGAATATTGTTTCTGGCCATGATTTCCTATTAGTGCACCATTTTTTTGTAAATATTGTATCACATTTATATTATTTTGCATATTTTTATTAAGTAGGTGCAATTCTAATTTATAAATCTCCTAACTATGATTTTATAGTAGTTTCAATTTGAGATGTTTCTAAAGCTCCATAAAACCAAAACTGACTACTTTTATTTATTAGTATGAAGGTCAAATGAAAAGACCTGAGAGTTTGAAGAGACTTACTAATAAGAAGTATAAGGTGTCCAATGCATCTTTTTCTTTTTACTATTTCATATATGTATTTAATGAAAATTTGACATGTCCCCATTTTGTTTTTTTATCATTACCTTTCCTTTTGAACTGCTGAATATTTTCTCCTCAACAAATCCTGCTTCTAATTTTATGTATGCACTGTGTGTGTGTGAGATGGGGAGAGAAAGGTAGAAGGGAAGGAGGGGGGACTTGGGGAAACAGGAGGATCGGGATAAAGGAAGGTTGGATAGGGGAGCACGGAACCACAATTCTTAGTTAAGGGACCCACTTTAGGGTGGGCAGGAGACTTGACCCTAGAGGGGCTCCCAGGTGCCCAAGCTGAGGTCCCCAGTTAGTTCCCTGGGCAGCTGAGGATAGGGAACCTGAAATGACCCTACCCTAGAGCAATACTGACGAATATATTGCATATCATCCTAGAACTTGCATCTGGCGATGGATGGAGATAGAGACAGAGACCCACACTGGAGCACTGGACTGAGCTCCCAAGGTCCCAAGGAGGAACAGAAAGAGTGAGAACATGAGCAAAGATGTCGGGACCACGAGGAGTGCAGTGGAGATGATCTACTGGGAGCTCACCAAGGCCAGCTGGACTGTTACCAGAAAAAGCATGGGATAAAACTGGACTCTCGGAACATGGCGAACAATGAAGGCTGATGAGACGCCAAGGACATTGGCACGCGGTTTTGATCCTACGCAATGTGCTGGCTTGGTGGGAGCCTAGCCAGTCTGGATGTTCACCTTCCTAGATATGGATGGAGGGGGGAGGACCTAGGACTTACCACAGGGCAGGGAACCCTGACAGTTCTTTGGACTGGAAAGGGAGGGGGAGAGGAGTGGGGGGAAGGGGAGAGGGGTGGGAGGAGGGGGAGAAGAGTGGGAGGAGGGGGAGAAGAGTGGGAGGAGGGGGAGGGAAATGGGAGGCTGGGAGGAGGTGGAAATTTGTTTTTTTTCTTTTCTCTATCCTCCTTTTATCAATAAAAAAATTAAAAAAAAATGAAATAAAATGAAAAAAAAAGATTTCTTAAATCTGTATGAGTGGAGGATTAATTACTTGGAAATTCAGTGCATTTTGCTATTTCAATTATCTATTGTGTTTAATAGTCAGATTGTCTCAGAAAAATAATTATCTATATGTGGTGGTTTGAAAGAAAATGGTCCCGCTAGGAGAGTGGCAATATTAAGAGGTGGGTCCTTGTTGGAGCAGATGCAACCTTGCTGGAGGAAGTATGCCACTGTGGAGTCAGGCTTTGAGGTTTCCTATGCTCAAGCTAGGTCCAATGTCAAAATTCAATTCCTGTTGCCTGAGGATCAAGATGTAGAATTCTCAGCTACCTCTCCAGGATCAAACAGGCCTGCACAGTAAGCCAGCCTCAATTGAATGTTTTCCTTATGAGAGTTACTTTGGAAACGGTGTCTCGTCACAGCAATAGACAACTAAGCCACGGTAACACTGAATTAGACATTTCACTCAAAACGAATTCAATCTGGATCATTCAGAATAAGCTCAAATGGAAATGTTAACCTTAATCCAAAGCCAACTGCATCAGATATAGATCATAGACACAAACATTTCCAGTTAGAGGGTACTATTACTGTGGCTTGTGGTTAAACCCACAGAGCAGGCAGCAATGGACCATGTTTGGGTTGGTGCTGGGACTTTTTTTTTTTGAGATATGAAACTTGAGCATCTACTAATGACTCTGCTGTCAATACTGTGAGTAATTCAGTCTGAGTAATTGATTTAAATCCCAAACCATTAATGCTGTGGTGTCTTATGGAAACCCCGATTCTAGCAAGAGTCACAAACTACCAGACCAAAATCAGTAGAGGCAGCATTGCCTTCAATGTTCCACTAAAGTCAAAATAAATTAAATGCCATCATCTGTCCAAACCTAAACTATACATCTTGTAACATCAGTTTTATCTAATATAAAAGATTTTCTAGTAGACTGACTTCAGCCTCCACAAGAAATATGAATTATCAAACTTGAGCAAATAGATTTCTTTCCAATATACACTTCCTCATGACAGTCCTGCCAGTATACAGTCAAAATTTCATCTAGTGGGTTCTTGTTGGCATTCTTTTTGGCTTTCTCTTCCCAAACGACATTTTATTCCTATTACTCATTGTCATCCCTGGAGTGACTGTCATGCATGCTGATAACAGTGTTTGAAATTAAATTCCTGCATCTTAGCTATCCACTTTTTCAAAGAGAAAAATGACACAGAGGTAAGAGATCACAAAACTTATCCTCCAGACACATTCAGCTATAGAAACACTCATTCACATATTGTATATACTTGCACAATGCATTCTTCCTCTCTCTCTAAATTACGCATGTGAAAAATTGTAATTTTGGCATACCATTTAGACTAAAAGCATACAAATGCAGTGGTCAGAAGGATCAGGGAGTTTGCTAGGGGATTGTGTCTCCTAGTAATGTCAGAAGCTACCTTACAAAGTCTCACCAAAGTGGATGGGGAAAAGACTACATGGCAAAAGATTTCTTATAGTCAGCTAGTTTTAAGAATTCTAGGGACAGAATGATTTTTTGTCTTGTTCTACATATAACACAGTACCCAAAATAATTATGAAAATCATTATTGAGAACATATAACACAATAACATTGAACCAGAGTGCATCTTTGCTAATATAAATAAGTAGGAAACCCTTATGTTCATTTTAATGAGTTTTAAGTAAAGCTCCATGATGCAAAAGATAAAAGCTTAAGCTTCAATGCAGAGTTAAGATAATACCTTTAAAAAAATTTAAGGTTAAACAGCAGAGTGTGAGATATACTTGCAGATGGATATTTTTCTTCATTTTAGGCCAAAGTTGTCTTATTGTTTGTTTTTATCATTTATTTTATAATGGAGCTAAACTATATTCAAATTGCTTGCTTGTTTGTTTAAAAGGAAACGGAAAAAAGAAAATGAATAGTATTGACTTAGTAGTCGTTGAATTTCTGAGTTCCTCAGCTTGCGTAGACATCACTGGGCTGTGTCATATTTCCTGGATTAGTGTTCAAATATAGCAATTAATCTGGCACTGGCTCCTTAAGCATCCCTAGAGACTGCCTCTAGCACACTTTATTACGTGTCCTTGTAACAGTCCAAAGACAGATATACATAACAACTGGATTCTAAATGTACTTATTTGGGTTTTGAATAGTTATGGAACCCCTTCATCAAAGCATCATCTGGGGAGGGCTGGGGTGAAAGAGGACAGCATACTGCTCTTGAGAAGAAACATACTGCTTTTGAGGAGAACCCACGTTTCATTCCCAGCACTTACAACGGGCAGCTTATACCACCTGGAGCGTCCTTCACTTCCAGCTCTGGCACCTTCTGACCTCTGTGGGCACTGTACTCCCTTGGCACAAATTCAAGCTCAGATATACATATAATTCAAAGCTAAAATCTTTTAAAAATAAAAATTAAATGAACACAATTATCTGGTGGGAATCCCTCCCCCAAAACGATGTGATATCAGAGTTGGAGAGAGATGAAAAGAAGCTAGCAAAACAACATAGAATTGACGAATAGGCCAGCAGAGTTCACTCATACTTGAAGCTGAGGCTGTTAGCTTTTCAAAAAGTAGTTGAAGCAGGACAAGTAGGATCAAAGAAGTATATGTAAATATAAAAATGGCTATTTTTTTCAATTTATTTTTATTAATTATTTATTTTCCAGCTTGATCACAATTTCCCTCCCTCACTCCTAGCCTCTAAGCCCATCCCCTCAATTTCCCCTCTTCCCCTCATCCACCGCTCCTCACTTCTCTTTAGAAAAGGACAGATATCCCATGCATATCAGTCAACCATGGCATATCGAGTTTCAGTGAGACTAGGCACCCCTCCTATTAAGGCTGGACAAGGAAACCCAGTATGAGGAAAAGGTCCCAAATAAAGTGTCAGAGATAGCCCCTGTTCCCACTGTTAGGAGTTCCAACAAGACCAATTTATACAACTGTAAAATATGTGCAGAGGGCTGAGGTCAGTCCCATTCAAGCTCTCTGGTTGGTGGTTCAGTCTCTGTGAGCCCTTATGAGCCCAAATTATTTGATTCTATGGTTTTCTTGTGGTATCTTAGGCTCCTCTGCCTCTCACAATCCTCCCTGCTCCTTCCGCAGGGTTCTCCGAGCCCGGCCTAATGTTTGACTGTGGGTCTCTGCATCTCTTTCCATTTCTCAGTGAAGCCTCTCTGATGGCAATTGGCCTAGGCAACAATCTATGAGTATAGCAGAATATTATTAGGAAATATTTCATTAACTATTTTTTTTTGTTTATCATGTTTGGTTTTATTCTGGGTCTCTGGGTCATAACCCTCCAGAAAATTTCAGGGGTGGGCTCCCTCTCATAATATGGGTCTCAATCTGGAGCAGTTGTTAGTTGGCCATTCCCATGAGCTCTGCCTTGCTCTTTACCCCAGCATATCTTGACAATGTTATGTGGCTGGATTGGGGTCACAATACCTCCACTATCCTGGTTACAGGGGATGGCTAATGTAGGCTCCATAGCTCCTATTTCTAGGAGTCTTATCTAGGGTCACTCTTACAGATTCCTGGGAGTTTCCATTGCACTAGGTCTCTAATTCATCCCAGAGATGCTCCTGATTCCAGTTTTTTTTTCAGTACTCTCTCCCTTCATCCTCCCCTCTCCTGATCCCTCCTGTTCCCGTGTCCATCCCCTACCCAGACCCCTTCCTCCTGCCACCTGAGATGCCTATTCTATTTCCTCTTCAGTGAGATTCATTTGTGTCCCTTTAAGACCCCCTTGTTACTTAGTGTCCTTGGGTCTGTGGATTGTAGCATTGTTATTCTTTACTTTATGGCTAATGTTCACTTATAAGTCAGTACATACTATGGTTGTCTTTCTGGGTCTGGGTTACCTCACTCCGGATGATCTTTTCTAGTACTATCCATTTGCCTGCAAATTTCATGATGCCATTATTTTTAATAGCTGAGTAATGTTCAGTCGTATAAATTTACCACATTTTTTAATTCTTCAATTGAGGGGAATCTAGATTGTTTTGAGGTTCTGGGTATTATGAATAAAGCTGCTGTGAACATAGTTGAGCAGGCTTTCTCACCGTATGTTAGAACATCCTTTGAGTATGTGCCAGGAGTGGTACAGCTGCATCTTGAGGTAGGTTGATTCCCAGTTTTCTGAGAAAGCACCATATTGACTTCCAAAGTGGTTGTAAATTTGCACTCCCACCAGCAATGGAAGAGTGTTTCCCCTTGCTCCACAACCTCACCAAAATGTGCTGTCACTTCGGTTGTGATCTTAGCCATTCTGATAGGTATGAGATGGAATCTCAAAGTCCTTTTGATTTGAATTTCCTTGGTGGCTAAGGATGTCAAACAATTCTTTATGTGCTTCTCACCAATTTGAGATACCTCTGCTGAAAATTCTGTTTTTAACTCTGTACCAACATTTTTAAGTTGGATTATTTGTGGGCTTTTTTGATGTCTAGTTTCTTGAGTTATTTGTACATTTTGGAAATTAGCCCTCCATTAGATGTGGAATTGGTGAAAATCTTTTTCCATTCTGTCATTTTCTCCCTTTGATGGGATAGAAAATTTTCAATTTTATGAGGTCCCATTTATTAGATGTTGATCTTAGTGCCTGTGCTATTGGCATTTTGTTCAGAAAGTCTTCTCCTGTGCCAATGTTTTCAAGGTTATTTACCACTTTCTCTTCTATTAGGTTCAGTGTATCTCGTTTTATGTAGAGGTCTTTAATTCACTTAGACTTGAGTTTTGTGCATGGTGATAATATGGATCTATGTGCGTTCTTCTACATGCAGAATCCAGTTAGTTCAGCACTGTGTGTTGAAGGTGCTTTCTTTTTACCATTGTATATATCTGACTTCTTTATAAAAATCAGGTGTCTAAGGGGTTCAGTTTTCATAAACCAGCAACAATCACCTAAAATTTCAATTCTAGACCTATCAAAATTCCTTGACGTCAAGGCCAGAAGAGTGGACTAGATAGGCCACTTCTTCCTCATGGCTGTGATGAACATCACCAGAGATGATGCTACTCAGATTCCTGAGTGTTTCTTTCCTGGAAAATTTGACATAGGGTTCCAGTTTTATGAGATTGTCCACATCCACACTTCTATGGGAATCTCTAAACTTAGGAATTCTGCCACTGCCTAGAAGGGGGCAGTCTTCTAAGACTCCCTTCTGAGCCTTCCCTTCTGGGAGGAGGAACTTCCTAAGTACTTTAAAAAATTACAAAATTACTTTAGCAAGAGGGAGAGTTTGAGTTGTCCGTTTCTAGAGGAAACGGTTTTGAGAAGTCCATACAAGTGGGGTTTCACCTCACTGTCACAACCTCTGGAAATGAAAATAAAGCAATCAACTATCCATTTCCATTTGCTGGCTGGGGAGCTGCCGTCTTCAGCAGTCATCTCGGCACGGGCTGCTGGCTCTTCAATGATAGGACTTTGAAGCTCTTGTTGAGATCTCACCCATTCCTTCAGCCATTTGAATAAAAATGTTTGGACTAGAAATCTTCAGAAATTACTATTTTTTGTTTTTTTCTTCAAGAAAATATCCGTCCCTTACCCCATCCTTATGTCCTTACTTTGTAACTTGACTGATATCAGGCCATCCAGTTTTTGGCACACTTTTCAAAAACAATTACAACTTTGTTCCATCTTCCTAGGGCCTAAATCTACTTTGATATAGGTCAACTAATCATGGAAGTGTATCTAGGTTTCTAGTAACTTGAATTTAAAAACCCTTTTTTTCTTGCCAGAGTAATACAAAATTAAAATGGGGAAGATATTTAATATTTAATACTAAGTTTAAAAAGAAATATGCTATCATTTTGTACCTTGATTCAAAGACTATGATGATAATATAAAAAGTACAGATGATCCTTGAATATATATATATATATATATATATATATATATATATATATATCATCCTTGACATCAATTCAAAATGTATTAAAGAATTTAATGTAACACTTGAAACATTGAAATACCTAGAGAAAAACATGAGTTTAAAAAAAAGCTTATGAATACAAAATGAAATAATCACCAGAGTGAGGAGGCAGCCTACCAAACAGGAAAAAGCCTTTGCTACTCATACATTAGAGAAGGGATTAGTACCTAGAATACATATAAAGAACTACTTAATTTTAAGATAAAAATCCAATCAATAAATTTGGTAATGAGCCAACTAAACATTTCTCAAAGAAGTGCAAATGGCAAATAAATGGTTGAAAAACGTTTTCAGCATCTCCAGCTATTGGAAAACTGAGAATTAAAACTCTTGGATTCCAACTGACCCCAGCCAGCATTCAAATTATTGTTTTTCTCCACAAACTGATGGTAAGACCCCCTTACTGAAGACAACACCCACAGAACTCATTAAATATGGAGAAGTTGAGTTGATGCAGGACTAGAGCCTTCATCTCTGCTGACTTGTGTTCTTGGCCCTGGAAAGTACTGTGCAGGCTACCAAAGCAGAAAGGTAAACACCGATCCAGCTAGAAACTCTTTGATTTACAAAGGTGACTTCCCCTGTAAGATGTGCTGGTGCAATCATGGCACAAAGTTTGTGGGAGTAATCACCCACTATCTGATTAGACTTAAGACATACTCTATGAAATGACACTGCCTGGGTGGCCAAAAATCTTAGACTAGATATGTTAGGGACCAAGGAGAAAATCAACCAGTATGGTTCTTCTAAAGAAATATAGCAACTAAATTACTCCTAATATAGTAGAACTGCTATACCTATAAATCAATCGCTCTCTTAGCCATCATCAGAGAAGCTTCCTCCTACAATAGATGGGAGCAAATACAGAAATACTCAGCTAAAGAATGTGTGAGATGCCTTGGAATACTAAGTCCTAAATGAGATGTCCCCACTAAATAACTCCCTTTAGGGCTTAAGGAACTCTACAGAAGAGAAGGTGGAAAGATTGTAAAAGCCAGTGGGGATGCATAATACCAAGGAAACAGTATCTTCTAGACACAAAAGGACTGACATACATATGAACTCACAAAGACTGTGTCAACATACATAGGACTGTACCAGTCCAAACGAGACAGAGTTCAAGTGCTGAGGTATGAAAGTAGACTTAAGTCTCCTGTCTTAACCAAGACATTATCTTCAATTGACAACTGCTCAAAAAGGAAAAATACAGTTTCTCCAAGGGAGTCTCACTGGGTATACAAGCCATACTTAAGGGCGATCCCCATTCCAAACAGTAGATGGCCAACATGAAATGATTTCAAAATCATTTTTGGAGACTTTTTGTCTCATATTGCTTTGTTTGGGCATAGTGTATGTGTGTGTTGATGTGTGCATGCGTATATATTTCTCAGGTTATTTCTTTGCTTTATTTTTGGTTTCAGTTATTTATTTTGCTTCATTATTGTTTTGGATTTTGCCTGATTTTTTTTTAAGATACAAAGAAAGCTTGAAGTTGGAAGAGCAGAGAAGTGGGGAGGATCTGAGAAGACATAGGGGAAGGGAAACAGTGATCAGAACATATTGTTTGAAAAAGCAGGACCCTTACACATGATGCATGGAGAAAAACTGGTGTAGCCATTATCATGTTATTATTAGGTTAACATATAGAAGATCATAGATTTGATCCATAGCTCTACAAGTATTATATAAAAGAACTGTTAGTCAAGTTATGCAAGTTTTACTTCTAATGTTCCCTTGTATTTATTAGAAAGTTTCTAGGTATTAAGACATGTTCCCAGGACACAACTCCTTGAACAGAACAGCAATAGCACAGGCACTAAGATTAGTAATTAATAAACGTTTCATGAAATTGAAAACTTTCTGGAAAGCAAAGGACACTGTCAATAGAACAAAATGACAGACCTCCAAAATATATAAAGAACTCAAGAAACTAAATATCAGAATACCAAATAATCCAATGGAAAAAATGGGGTACAGATTTAAACAGAGTTCTCAACAGGAGTACCTGACTGGGGTACACTTAACATCTTCAGATATCAAGAAAATGCAAAATGACCCTGAGATTCTATCTTATACCTGTCAGAATAGATAAGATCAAAAACACAAGGGACAGCTCATGCTGGAGAGGATGTAGAGTAAGGGAAATATTCCTCCATTCCTGTTGGGAATGCAAACTTGTTCAGACACTTTAGATGTCAGTAGGGCAGCTTCTCAGAAAGCTGGGATTTAATCTACCTTAAAATCCAGCTATACTGCTCTTGGGCATGTACACATAGGACGCTCAATCATACCACAAGGATGCTTGCTCAGCTATGTTCATAGAAGTTTTTATTCATAGTAGCCAGAAGCTGGAAACAACCTAGATGCAGCTAAACTGAAGAATGGATAAAGAAAATGTGGTAGATTCACACAATGAACTATTACTCAGCTGTTAAAAACAAAGGCATCATGAAATTTGCAGGCAAATGAAAAGAACTCAAAAAAAAAACCTCATCCTGAGTGAGGTAACCCAGACCAAGGAAGACAAACATGGTTTGTACTCACTTATAAGTGGATATTAGATGTAAAATAAAGGATAACTATGTTACAGTCTACAGACCCACAGAGACTGTGTAACAGAAAGAGTCATGGGCGGGATACCCAGATTTCCCTGGGAAAGGGAAGTGGGGATTTCACGGGTGGATTTGAGGCTGGTGGAGATAGGAACATGAATAATCAGGTTGCGAGAAGGGATGGAGGGGAAGAGCACTATGAGGGACTATTGGAGAGGTGGGGGAGCACTTTGGGGGTCAGGTAAAAACCTGGTACAAGGCTATCTCCCAGGAGGATACAAGGAGGACCCCAGCTTAGACTCTCAGCAGTAGCAGATATGTAGCCTGTATTGGCTATCTCCTGTGACCAGATTGGTACCTACCCTAGGTGTTATCAGAGAGGCATCATCCAGCGATTGATGGAGACAGGTGCAGACCCACAGCCAAACATTAGGTGGAGTTTAGAGAATCCTGCAGAAGTGAAAGGGAGGAGATTGTGGGAGCAAGAGGAGGCAAAGATACCACATGGAAGCTCAGAGTTAACTAGCCTGTGCTCATGTCATCTCATGAGACTGAGCCAAAGGCCAGGGATGCTGAATGGGACTGACCTAGGCTCTCTACATAAATATCGCAATTGTGTGGCTTGGTCCTCTTCAGGGAGTTCTGGTGGTAGGAACAAGGGCTTTCTCTGAATTTTTTTTGCAGCTTTGGGGGACCCCCACTCCTCACGCAGGGGCTCGTTGCCCATTTTTGATGCATGGCGAGGTACTTTGTTATGGAATATTCCTTTACACTGTGTGAAGATGTGTCACTGTGATTGGTTTAATATAAAGGTAAACAGCCAATAGCTAGGCAGGAAATATAGGAGGGACTTCTGAATAGTGAGAGCTCTGGGAAGATTAAAGGCAGAGATCCCAGCAAGACTCAGAATAACCAGAATGGCATAATGGTGAGGAGGTACTGAGTGTGTGGAAGAACATAGATTTAAAAAACATGGCTTAAGTTATAAGAACTCATTAGAAACTAAGCAAAGGCCTAGTTTTCATAGTTAAAAATAAGTCTCTGTGTCATATTTTGTGAGCTAGTGGCTCGGAAAGAAAAGTCTATCCACAGTGCTTTGTCTTGCTGTAGCTTGATATGCCATGCTTTGTAGATACTCATGGGAGACCTGCCCTTTCCTAAACAGAAATGGAGAAGTAGTGGATTGAGCGTGGGAACAGAGTGAGTATGGTAGGGTGACTTGAGGAAGGGAAGAAGCTGCAGCCTGGCTGTAAAATAAATAAATAGCATACATACATAAATTTATTTAAGAAAAGGTGTTTCAAATATTTGCTTATATAATCATCACAATAACCTTCTGAAACAGTCACTAGCATTATCCCCTTTTAATAGAGAAGGAAACTGAACTAAAATAAATTCTAAAGTACCAGCCTAAAGTCCACACCTAGGAAATGGAACAAAATGGAGGAGAATTGAAACATTCAACCTTCGGTTGTCTGTCTCCAGAGTCTTACCACTTAATCAGGTTATACCTTTGGCTAAGGGTAAGAGGGAGGACTGTCTTCTGAGGGCTAGAGGCTAATTCCCCCATCTTTGAAGCTTGCAGCAGTGGTCTGGCTTCTAACAATTCCTCATTTTGATTTTTTTCTGCTTTCTCTTCTATGTTAATGGGTCTGTCAGATATCATTTGGCCCACCAGATAAATTCAGAATCATTTCCCTGTTTTAAGGCCAAGTGATTAGAAACCAGGTGATTAGGTGATTCATTTCATTTTTGATTTTAATTAACCTTTGTCATGTAATATCCTTATTTATAAATTTCAGGGAACGAAGTGCAAATTCTTTTGGGGGAGGCACCGTTCCATTTATGTTCCTTTCCATGTAAAGAGTAATCATTTGTTAAAGAATTAATAGAGGTAAATTCAACTCACTTGAAACGCATAGCTGAAAAGAAACCCAGTTTCTACTGCATAGACTACACCCACAGATTTTGTTGTGTTTAGTATCTTGGAAGGCAGCTTGTATTTATTCTAAATATTGTCCGTGTGAGCATGTTAGTGTTTGTGTGCATAAATGTGGGCACATGTGTGGAGGTCAGAGGACAATTTCTGGTGTGGGGTCCTCAACTTTCACCTTGTTTGAGGTGGCATGTCTTTTTTCACTGATGCACACACCAGCTTAACTGGCCTACAAGCTCTGGAGATTCTCTCAACTCTGATTATGATCTCTTCTCCTTATAGCAGCACTAGGGTTATAGATGTGGGCCACCACATCACATTTTCTATTGTTCTGGGGAACCAAGCTCATGGCCTCACACTTTTTCCATCTTCCTAACTCCAATAGTTTCTGTCTTACTCATAGAAATGAAGGGAAGGAAACAAAAGTGGGTTCACATTCATTTTCCAGATATTCTTTTTAAAAATAAAAATAAAGAAACTAATTTATGAGAGCTGAAAAATCTGAATAGTTCAAAATGTAAAGTGAGAGCCAATAGGAAACCACAGCTAAGAATATTTTGATTATAATATTTATAGAATAAAATTTTCTTAGACTCCCACATGGTACATGGATATATACACATACATATATGGACATGTTTATTTAAGTATTCACCTTGCTTTTTCACTTTTGTCCCATTCTATGTGACAAATGTCGTGTTTGTCTTTGTATAAACATTTTTTCCATTTCATTTTCAAAGCCTGTTGTTGTAGATGACAAAACAGATACTCGGAAAATTCAGTGACCTCACTTAAATCACACGTTTCAGGGAGAAGCAGACTTAAAATTCAAGCAAGGTTTGCCTGTGCCCAGAAAGCACCATCAGGAAGAAATGCTAGACAGCAGAGGAAGTTCAGAGGGTGGAGTTGGTCAGCTGGTACCATTTCGAGAGCACTAGAGTCAGGTAGGTATCTGGAAAGGAAGACTGTGTAGCTGGTCAAGAAGGTGGAAGGCCATATTCACACAAGCAGGCAAGGTCTGCAGCAAAGGGAATAGATGTTTGGATGAGTTTTGGGAGAATTGCACATAAATAAGATACCTGATGAAAATACATTTAAGCCTGGATACCCACACACAAGAGAAGCAGGTATGGAACTTAAGCATCACACTGCACATGGAGGTGAAACGGCAGGGTGGAGCTTTTAAGCAATAGTACTTTATGGTAACATTAGCATCACCTGGGAGGTTATTGGAAATATGATGGTTTCATGTCCCACCAAAGATGTCCTGATCCAGAAGTTTGGTGTCTTAATAATTCTTCAAGAGATTCTGATAAATACTAGAGTTTGAGACCTGATTTTTTAAAATTTTCTTTTATTAGACATAATATTTTTATATCTTTATCAGCTGCATGACAGTAATCCAATGCATGTCTTATACACATAACAATAAAAATAAGACAATAAACATTTCCATCTTTTCAAATGTTAATAATTTGTATATTTGATATATCTCTTAATTTATTATAGATTGCTCTAATTAAGACACCAAATGTTGCTACAGAAAGCCATAACTAGAATCCTTGCTATGGTTCAGTGGGGTAAAGACAAATGGCCCCAATCTTGATGACCTGAGTTTAATCTTAGGGATCAACATAGTAGACGGAAAGAACGCACACACACATAAACACACACAAACACACACACACACACACACACACACAAAGAGAGGGGGAGCAATAAAATAAAGCCATAGCTAATTTCTCGCATCCATGTTATGGTACTGTTAGTACAACTTGTTTCTGTTCCATTCCCCACTTGCATGTCTTTGCTTCTAGTGATTAGTTCTGAACTCTGTTCTTTTATGATCCTTGGTCTTTCTAAATCTGAACTTCTTGTTTTTCTTACTGTACAATGCTACGCCTATTTTTAGTGCCTTTGTATCCATCTCATCTTTGAACTACTTCAGGGTGAAAGTCTGTAATCAAGAAATCTGGAAATATTGATCATGTTGATGAATAAATATAAGGAATTGATGGGTTAGTGATAGAGCTTAAAGCTTGAAGCCCATTAAGGATATTTTGGTTTTGTGCTTTTCATACCTTCTTTAAATGTCTTAAAGGTTTCTTACTGGTGTACCAAGGCTAGCCATATTGCTTGAGAGGGTAGGCATATTACCTGAGCAGATTACTGGATTCCTTGTTGCAGGCACAGATCTGAGTCTAAGGATACCAATGAAATTATCCAGGTTTATATCTCACAGCAAGATATGAGAGCAGATACACATGTCTAAAAATAGAAAGAGAGATAGTTTATTAAAGAAAAGCTTTCTGAACAGTAAGGGTAGCAGAGTGAAAAGTTCAAAACTCCATGGAGCATAATTCCTTTCATAGCAACTGCCTCTTTCATACTTGTGTATATCACAGGATATTCTTGAACGTGTCTCATATGTTGTATGAAGGTGGAGAAGGTTTTCCAGTCTTCAAATGGCTTCTTTTATGTTAATCCTGAGATAGTTTTCTTTTCAGTTTGTATTGTCATGCCATACCCTTTGCTATGGTTATTACCTCTTTTCGTCCCCAAATTGCCTAGAACAGCTTGACTTTTATTTTCCACAGATAGGGGGTGTTTACTATGATTCTGTTTGTAGAAAGTATTTGGTGGTCAAAATTAATCTTAAAATATGGAAACCTGTAGAGGAAGAAAGATATCACCAACCTTACCCAGATGTGAACCCTACCAGTTACAATAATGACCATAATGACAAGACATACCCACTGGCACAAAAGTAACACAGATGTTATGGGAGTAACCAGTTATTTTCTGATTTTATTTAAATCCAATTCTACAACATGAGCACAAATTTGGCAAAACATTGAGGACCAAGTACTATGGCTAGACAGTTCATACGCCCAAGAGAAGTGACTACAACTATTATTCTGTTAAATGAGCATACTATCAAACTGACTTGTAATGACTCATCCTTATACCTATGGATTAATACATCTTCTCAACCCTCAACAGTAAAGCTTCTATTTGTAATAGATGGTGATTAATATGGAGACCCACAACTAGTCATGGTGCAGAAAATAGGAGAGTGTGGAATGCTTATTCCTAAACAACATTTACAGGATACCCCTATTCCAAATTTTCAGGGATCATTGTGGAAGCGGGGTAGAAAGATTGCAAGAAGAGGTGGAAGAAAACCATAAGAAAGCAGTGTTTTCTAGACAGTGCAAGACAGTTACACAAATGAATTTACAGAAGCCTAGACAGCTTGCACAAGACCTGTACTGTTAGGGGGAAGGGTTACTTGTTCATTCTGGCTAGCAGAGACCTGAAATAATCACACAGAAATTATACTATATTAATTAACACTGCTTGGCCCATTACCTCTAGCTTCTTATTGGCTAACTCTTACATCTTAATTTAAACCATCTCCATTAATCTGTATATCACCATGAAGTTGTGACCTACCAGCAAAGTTTTAGCACGTCTATCTCTGGTAGTGGATCCATGGCATCTCCTTTTCCACCTTCCTTCTCCCAGTATTCAATCCAGTTTTCTCTGCCTACTTATGTTCTGCCCTATCAACCGACCAAGACAGTTTCTTTATTAATTAACCAATAAAAGCAACACATAGACAGAAGGACCTCCCACACCATTTCCCCTTTTCTGTTTAAACAGAAAGGAAGAGTTTAACTTTGACATAGTAAAATTTCATATAACAAAACAGTTATAACAAAATTGACCTTAAATTTGTATGAATAAAGCAAGATCCATACCAATGCAAAGTATCCGTCTCTATGGAATATCTCCCTTTAATTGAAAAGAAACATTTACAAACAATATTTAGAAATATTGGCACAGTTATGTCCAAACTGCTTCCTGCTGTTTATTGGGTGAAGTATTTTCTTTGTGGTGGTGTTTACAGCACACTTTCAGGGAGTTGCATTCAATCAAACCATATTGGTCTGGAAGCAATCCACAAGTTCTCATATTCTGTAAAAACAAAAAAATAACCTCTTTTCCAAAGCAATATATACTTAGACTCAAATTTTGAAATCAAGATACCTTTATGTTGGTTTAACTTAGCAGTCCATACAATGAAATGTCTTTCTGTTACTTAGCTCCTCCACAGTCAAAAAATTCAAAGAAAACCCAATAATATACATAATCCAGACTCTCTGTAAATTTTCCATCTTTATGTGGCTTATTCTTTGTTTACTCCTTTTAATCTATGAATGTCTGTACTCTGTCTCTTTAAAGACTTTACTTTTTTTTAAAGCATTAACTTTATTTTATAACTCTCTATACTCTTTTTCTTCTCTCTTCTAAGCCTATGTACATTTAGCCAACACTATGACTCCTCTGGATTTGTCTTTATTTCATATCTGTAATTCTTTACTGTCTAGGAGTGCTTTTTAAAATGCTAAGCACTTCTTAAAACAAGCTGCACCATTACTTAGATATATATGGCACTGCCTGCTCACTCCACACAGTATAAAAGTTAATCTGTGCTATTATTATGGTATATACTTACTATACTGCCTGCTCACTCTGCACAGTCCAGCAAGGTGGAGCCACTTGCATCTCTGAGCCATGCACACCACCCCAGTTCCAGGTACAAAGCTTGTCCACATCACCATCAAGCAAGTTGCAACACACTGCTCACTAACCCCACTCAAATGCTCTGTAGCCAGACCTCCTGCCTGAAAGAACCAGAGGTTGTGCTGGCAGCACAACCCAGAAAGCAGGCATTTTAAAATGGTGCTGCTTTTTCCTGCTATGGCTGAATCAGGAAAACCTGTCTTAAAGGAGGTGTGGCATGCCATCAACAAACAGCAAGAAGCTGTTTTTTTTTTTGGTCTAGAATTCCTTTTTAAGCCCTCTCAGTTTTCACATGGATTTAGTTGGTCACATGGGCACCAATTTGTAGAAGGAATGGTTGCTTGTACATCCCAGCTAGCTTAGACCCAAAATAACCACACAGAAACTATATTAATTAAATCACTGCTTGGCCCATTAGCTCTAGCTTCTTATTGGCTACATCTTAATTTAACCCATCTCCATTAATCTGTATATCACCATGAGGTCTTGGCCTACCAGCAAAGTTTCAGCATGTCTATCTCCAGCAGAGGATCCATGGCATCTCCCGCTCCACCATCCTTCTTCCAGCATTCAGTACAGCTTTCCCCACCTACCTAAGTTCTGCCCTATCAACAGGCCAAGGCAGTTTCTTTATTCATTAACCAATAAAAGCAACACATAGATAGAAGGACCTCCGACACCACTGTACAATATCAAGCAGGCAAAAGTTCAATTGGGGAAAGGATGTGGGTTTGACATTCCACCATACCTAAGAAGCTATTGCCAGTTGATTGCTGATAGAAGAGGTTCAGTCCCTAGTGTTGATTACCATTCAGTGGAAGGCATACATGCAGGCATATAAATTGGACTTGGTGAGTTTAATAAAACAAGAAGATAGAGTTTAGTAAGCTGGGAAGAGTGTATGGATCTGGGAGGAGTAAAGAAAGGGAATGAATATGATTAAAATACATTGTATGAAATTCTCAAATAACAGATGAAGTGAAAAAGTAAAATAAATGTATATATGATGATCTTAAAAAATATGAAAGTCTAGTTATTTTCTAAATGTTATTGGTAAAGGTTCCCCAGAGGTAAAACGATATGTTAAGGATCATTGTGGTTTCTTCAGAAGCATAACCAGAATATAAAGCAGGAATCGTTGAAACATGCTTTCTTTATTTGTGTCTTACTGTTCTATTGCTGTGAAAAGACACCATGACTAAGGAAACATACATAAGAAAGCATTTAACTAGGGTCTTACTTACAGTTTCAGAAGGTTAGTCCATGATCATCATGGCAGGAAGTAGACAGACATGGCTCTGTAGCAGTGGTTGAGAGCTTTACATCCTGACATCCTGAATCACAAGCAGCAGGTAGAGAGAGAGAGAGAGAGAGAGAGAGAGAGAGAGAGAGAGAGAGAGAGAGAGAGAGATACAGAGAGAGAGAGAGAGAGAGAGAGAGAGAGAGAGAGAGAGAGAGAGAGAGAGAGAGAGAGAGAGCCTGGCTGCTATGGGCTTTGGAAACCTCAAAACACAACCCCAGAGACACACCTCCTTCAACAAGGCCATGTCTCCTAATCCTTCCTAAACTGTCTACGAACTGGTGACTTAGCATTTAAATATATGAGCCTAGGGGGACAGTTCTCATTCAAATCACCACAATTTACCATATTTCATACCATTTGTGTTAATAAGAAATTTATTATTTAGTCTCATATACCCTAGGCAGACATAGAACTCAATATACTCAATATGAAATCGAAGATGACCTTGAAATTCTGATCATCCTTCTTCTGTGTCCTGCTAGTATTACATTTTCCACCAACCCAGGTTTCCTATGGTACTACTGATTGGTCACAGGGCTTTGTGCATAGTTTTCAAGCTGTTACCCACTAAGCTACATCACCAGCCCTAGTTTTATACCTTTAATAAAATTAAGCCAACCATCATTTCTGTCATTAGACGATGTGCCAGTCACCATGTTCACATATATAATTTTATTTCCCTCCTCATAATAGCCCTATAAAACAAAGGTAAAACATATTTCACAAAGGGTAAAACTTACATTTGAGAAGATTAAAACACTTTTCCAAGTTTGCATTATCTGGAAATGGCAAAATTGCAATCTCAATCAAGGACACTAGACACAAATTCCATGCTAATGTTCATATATGTAAAAAAAGAAAGAAAGGAAAAGAAAAGAATAAAGCTCCATAGCTCATAGCCCAAATCTTGTCTGTTGCTTTTTTATTTACTGTTCAAATATGGATAGATGTATGAGTTGTAACTATAGTTTTAAAAGTTGTACCACAAAGAAACTATCTACTCTAGAAAAATAAAATATATGCCGAGTGACACTTTACATTAAAGCTTGCCAACCTGTGGTCTATAGGCAACCACTTAAAAATATGTTTTAAATGACTCCCAGGAGAAAGCACCTGAAACATGCAAGATTTTGGTAAGACATGTTAGCCTCTTACACTCTCAGTGAAATCTGTGAAAAAATAATACAAGCCCGGAAATCTTGCCTTGCTTGCCTTCCGTAGTCTTTACTGTGTTGACTGAAGGGCATCTATAATGACCTGCTTCTTGTTGTGTTTCATGAGTCAGAGTGCAGACCTTATTCCTTCCCCTCCCTTCCCTGTCATAAATGCCTTAGAGCCTGGACTTGGATCCCAGGTTAATGGGTTTGGTCCCCACCTTCCCCCTCTAGCTTCAAGGTCCACATGTATGTCAGGCAGGTAATCCTAGGTGCTACTTTGAACCAATCCAGCTGCTGTTGACTGCTGCGTGTCTCTGAGGTAGCTGAGTCTGGCGGCTCCTCCCTTCTCTTTGCTTGTACTTCCACTTCCCTTGGCTTACGCTGCAATTTGCAGGGCAGCTCCTCAGTGGCTGAGAATACTTAAAACCTCTAGTTGTTTATGACTCAGACTTTGCCCTACCAGCTCAGTGGGACTTTCGGTCTTATGAAAGTTCTCTTTCGTGGTCCCTACTCCAGGTGTTCCAGGTTCGGGGCAAGGGAGCATATACAGCCGGCGTGAAGAAGACAGTCTGCTCTCCTTGGAGATCTCCTCGTCACAAAGTAAGGACACCAGATAGTCGACTGCCATCTTACCAACAACCATCCTGGGGCTGGGGAGTCTGGTGGGTAGAAATGGCCCCTCCTAACATGACAAAGTATTCAGCTCTGTCTTCGTGACCTTCTCTTCATTCAGTCTTTCCTTATGGTTCTTTCTCAACTGCTCTTAACACTGAGAATACACCGTCATAGATTCTTAGATTTGTAATTTTACAGAGATGAATGGTTTCGTGTCTACTTTAAGGCCCTAATCACACAAATGGAAAGAGGCCCAGTGAAGTAAGGGCCTAGGCCAAATTCTCTCAACTAGTTCTTGCTTCCAAGCCAGAAAAGCCAGGACATAGGTTCTGTTGAGTCCTGTGACTTTTCACTGCCTTTTCTTTGCAGAAGGAGCACAAATGCTGTTTGGCTCAAAAAAAAAATCCAGACGACAGTTTAATTTTTAAGAGAGCATTGTGGCATTACAATTGTTACTATCATTATCAGCGTTTCTACCCCTGTCCTCCTGTTTCTTAACCCAGGCAGTTGGAATCTGCCTGCAGGCTTTGGCTGGCCACACTGAAGATGCGTTTTGAACCCAGTTCAGCAAAGCCTTCTAGCAAGCTACACCTCCTTGTAATTCCTCCGGAGATCCTCACCAGGATTTGGAAAACACCCGGATGTTGTCAAAGAACCACCCCGGGTTTTGTACCAAACCGGCGGGAACAGGACATTCCAGTAGTTTAGTTTGTGGAAAAGAGGGCACCCAGCACTGTCCCCTCCCCCTTTCACTCACCCCAGTCAGTAATCCTCGCCAGACAGCAGTCCTAGATTTAATTCATGGGAAGAGCTTTGTAGCCGTGTTTACTCAGTAAACAGGGCTGGCAGACTCAGGCTGGGGTCTGCAGTTCTGCACTGATGGGCCGCTGACATGAATTTGGAAGGAAGGAGGGAAGAAAGGAAGGAAGGGTTTTCCCTAACAAAGGTAAGATTCTTTCTCTTTTGAAACAACCTCACTTGCCTTCCTTTGCAAAATGCTTATTCAGTTGGCTTTAGAAGAGTCCAGGGTCACTGGGAAAGAAAGTAGGTGGACCTAGAGTTGGAGGAAGTTTAGTTAGGTGCACAGGGAAGTAACAGGAGACAATAGACTGCGTTCCTTTTGTTCCTCTAGCCAGAATGTCCAGAATCTCACTGATTCCACTGTTTCTGGGACAATCTTGAAGTCATTGAGAATAATTCATTTTGCTGTCTAAACAGCCTCTTCGTCTTCTGTTTCTCAGGTTGGGAAGTTTTATGGAGAAAATAGACTGCAAATTCCATGAATTTAAGGTTACAACCCTTAAAAACAACTATGCTAACTTTCATATTTTTCAGACAAGATAGGCGCATATAGAGTCACACTGTGAGTGTGATTTGAGTAATTGAGTCACACTAAGAAAGTGAATTATTTTAAGAATCATTTAAAAAGTACTTAATGCTCAATGAAAAAAATTATTAGGCATGAATTCGAATTCTGACCTTCCTGGTAACTGACTGCATGATTTTGAACCAACCATCTTACCACTGTGATCTCAGTTTTCTAAGTATCTCAGAGCCACACACATATAAAAACGGTTTCTAAAGGCTTGGTAGATACGTAAGTATAGTTTATTCAGTTTCTCAGTACTGAGTATCTGCTTTATTATTTGCATATACTATACAAACAAAATATCTGTATACTGCCTCGGATATTTATCATTTGTTTGAGTCTCAAACCAAACCAGTCCTGTGAAACAATTGAAATAATCAGAATCCCCATGTTGAGGATGAGAAAGCAGAGGCTCATAGAAGTGAAAATAATTTGCTGAATTATAACTCATATAGGCAAGAGATGGAATTTGATTGAGGGTCATTAATGCCACTATTTTGTTTCTATCAACAGAGTGATAAAACGTTAAGAAATCAGGGAGCCAAAAGGAGAATCTTGACAGGCGGATCTTAGGAAGGCTGCTCAGAGAGACTGGAGGCAGTTTAGTGACTTCTTAAAATTTAGGCTGAACCTTTTAAACCCAGTCTAGTTAACTGAGACAAGACTACAGGGAGAGAAGAAAGCATTATCACAGTAAAAAAGCAACTTGCAAATTCTAGGGAAAACCTTGATGCAAATTGCCATGGTTGCTAAGGGCTAGGCCAGGGGACCATGGTAACTGAGAGGAAGGAGAGGCTTCACTTTCTACTCTGGTTGAAGCGAGATGTCAGTGTACATCAATTAAATTATACTGAATTCCAAGTAGCCCAGAAAGTGCCCTTAGCTTTTTTTCCTCTGAGTGGCTCTTACTTTCTTCTTAAAGAGACTTCCTCTTTGCTTTTACCCAGCTCTCATGCTCACCTTATTCATCTCATTTCTTCTTTTCCTTTTCCTACACAGGTTTGGCTGTTCTCTGCAGGCCCAGCAGCAAGACCCATGTCACAGACCTGATGAAAAGTTTCCACGGAGATTTCATGTCTTTCATCTCATTTGGTCTTCATAGGAAACCACTGAGAGGCCCAAGGTATAGATTTTCACTATTTAAGAAACGAGGATCTTAGGCTCAGGACGCTGCATAGCTTTCCAGTGTCACATAATGAATAAACAGTGAATAGGGAAGTGATTCTCTCTCTCTTTCTGTCTCTCTTCCTCTCTCTCTTTTTATTGGTGCTTGGATACTTTCCACATTTATCATGAAATGTCCAAGTAAGTTTATGGGTTCTTCCTTTCCTCTGCCCTTAAAGTGTATGATAAAAACCAAAGTAAACAACATAAATGACAACGGCGATGCCAAGCTCAGTCTCAAGGCAGAAAGATAGGAAGTCAGTAATTTAAAGGAAGAGAAACTAGTCCTTACAAGATGCTTGATAAGTTCCAGATTCTATATCCACTTATCTTATTTAAACACAAAACACATAGTACTCACAACTAAATTTATCTGATGCTAAATTCTGCTTCCATACACACACACACACACACACACAGAGAGAGAGAGAGAGAGAGAGAGAGAGAGAGAGAGACAGACAGACAGACAGACAGACAGACAGACAGACAGACAGACAGACACAGAGACTGAGAAACAGAGCTAGAGACAGCAGGTTAACTTAGAACTTACCATACAGCCCAGACTGGCTTTTGAACTCTTGATCTTCCTGCCTCACCCATCACCTCCACGAGTACTAGAATTATAGGTGTGTGTCACCATAACTGGCCCAAGGTCTAGTTCACATTAAATCAAGTTTCTTCTGAGAAGAACCTGTCAGCTTGGAATGCGTGCATTTTATACCACTGTAAGAATGCTTCTGTACATTGAATGTATTACTGATGTGAACAATGTATGTATATATATATATATATATATATATATATATATATATATATATATATATCTGTCATTATCCAAAAAATTATAAGGTTTGGACTGGGAGTACTTTCCTTGCTTGTGAAATGACTTGGGTTTGATTCCCAGAACCTGAAAGAAAAATAAGGAGACAAACCAACAACAAAATCAAAACAGATAAAGCTTTGTGATAGTGGTTGGTTATATGTTCAAATCTACTTCCTCGGTTTTAATGATAATAGCCACTATTTTTTCATAATTAGCAGCACTTATTTGCACTATATACAGGTATAGATTGTTATTATGTATTTAATCTTCACGACTCTGAGGCAACAAATAGTATTAAAGATGAAGACTATGGTGACCCCAGGCTTTGTTTAAGAGGTATGACGCCAAAGCCTCTGCGCTGTATAGAAAACATGGAAAGCAATCCATATCTTACAGGACTAGGAGAAATAAGGCTGCAGATACAAAGAGCACATAGGTACTGCTAGGTTCTATATTATCTAGACTATGGGATCTTAGTCACCATTTTCAAACTTGACTGCTTATTAATTCTGTGCTAATGGTCTGCACTAAGCCTCTCCAGACATTTCCAAGACTATCAGGTGAGACTGCAATCATGGAGCCCTTACCTGGAACTGTTTTCTCTCTAGGTAAATAAGCTGAAGGCACAGCTGCCTTGATGGTAACCCTTGAGGAGGAAGTGTGAACGAGGTCCAGGTTACAATCAGGCGTCCATTGAACAAAGGCTTCTCCTTCCAGTGTGAGGGTCCTAAGGGATGGCTAACTGTATGTCCATGCGTAGTATTGTATGTAGGTACATGTGACGGTACCTTGTTTCATCAGGAAATGTGAGTATTGGCATCATGTGAGAGAAACGAGTCTTTGAGAAGTTTTTAAATGCCACAATTGTCATAGTTATGCATATGTGTTTTCCATTAGATTATAACATTTCCGTAACTTCTACAATGTAAGTACTGTATAGTTTAGCTCTGTGTCTTTCCCTGTTTTATAGATGAGAAACTGGGGCTCATTAAGATAAAGAAACTTGCTTGAAGTCACTGTTCAAGCTAGTGCTAGAAACTAGACTGGAGCAAACAGGTGGGAACACCCATGCCTATTCCTCTTTCTTTCACTTTAGTAGTTGCGTGACCAATGGGCCTTCTGTACCTCACCTGACAGTAGATACACAGACACCTGTATTACTTTCCATCTACTCTCAAGGATTTTATAGTCCAATGTGGTAAATAAAGGCAATGTCTTAGGAAGGATATATTGCAAGGATATATTAGCAAGCTAGCCAGGAGAGGGAAGGAAAAGCTTATAGTAGGAACTATCTCCTGTCTTCGAAACACTGATATTACTAAGGTTCTTTTAGGTGAAATTTCGGATTTATTCTTCCAAGGCTGATAATAAATTCACTTTACCCACGAGGAAGCAAGATCATAGCTGTTAAATAATGATCAGGTTATATTATCATCAATCAGTGGGGCAGCCAGGTTTCTGCCAGAAGTATGCCCCAAACAGGCCTGTCTTTCCATCTAGGGCTTTCTGCCAAACATAATATGGAGATTGGTGATTAATTCTTACACAGTTGCTATGTACTGAAGAGCCTGAGAGTTTATTTTTTAAAAATCTTTAAGTTTGATTTTAATCAGAGTAAGTTCTGGGCCTACTTAGGATAAATATCTGATTCCTTTCTATCCATGTGTGAATCTAGCCATCTTTTTAATTTTTTTTTGTGGTACTAAGGCTTGAGTTAATTAATTAAACAGTTCATTAAGTTTACAGAGTTTCTTCTCTGTATGTAGCGCAGGCTGGGCTCGAACATGTAATCCTCCTGCCTCAATCTCCTGAGTGCTGAAATTAGTCATGCACTACCACACCCAGTAGAGACTGGGTTTCTAGTTTGGGGTAATAATCTCTATTACTTTTGCTTGAGTTGAATATTTAGTGAAACAGTTTGTTTAAGGCACTCAACATGGTGTTTTGTGTTTAGTCATATCTTGGTGAAACATAGTTTCATTATTATGATTATCTCTCTTTTTCTAAAGTAAACATAGCCACATGAAATTGCATATTGTAGACTGCGTGCAGTTTTTCTAGACATAGCTGTGGCTGTGAGGATATGCACACTTTCAGTGTGCATGCAAGTGAGTGTGCAAGTTTGTTTTGTGCCAGCATCCTAGGTGGTGGAGTCATATTTCCTGGAATTAAATCCCAACTCTAACATTTGTTAACTAAGGTGGCCTTGGACATATTACGTCTCTGTTCTCTAATTCCTCCACTATACCATGGGGAATAATGACATCACTTCATAGGGTGGTTGTCAGGCATAAAGTATTTCATTTATGTTAAATGTTTAGAATGAGCACACAACTGACACAATAGACACTTGCTTATTATTGTTGTTGTTGTTCTGATGGTGATGCTGTCTCTATGTTGACAGTATGACTGTACGTGGATGTAAATACGTGCATTTGTGATTTTAAGTAAAGCCATGCGTGCAAATGTGTGCTTATGTTTCTGGTTTTGATCTATATTTGGTATGACTTAGAGCCTCCCTCCCTGGTTCAAAAGAATTCTAACCTTCTTGCTTAAAACATTGAAATAAGAAGCTGGAAGTCTGGGTATGGCAGTGACTCAGGATGGAACCTGTGAAATGAATTTATATACAGCATTGGAAACCAGCTGAGACTCTAAGATGTTCTAACTACTTCCCTCTGATGTTTTCATTTAGTTTTGTTCTATCTTTTTTACCCTTTTTAACACCCAAAATGAAACATATGAAAATGTCTATAAATTCTGTATTGCTCAGAATATTGTCAGAAACTGAACACATTTATATAAATTGAATATAAAGAAACAGAACATGACTCTTCCCTTCATAGTCACTGATGTTTGCTTCAAGGGTGAACGTTATCTTCATTTCTTTTTATAGTGTTAGAGATGGAACTCAGGGACCATTGGACAGTGTGCAAGTAGTAAAGATCTGAGCTCTTTTTTCACCTCCACCCTTACGTCTTGTAGCAAGGATTTGTTTGCTGTAATTTGCCCTTTACCTGGTAAAATCATGTAGCATGTATGCTTCTTTTGATTTGTTTCTTTCTTTAGAGTTGCATTTACCACCTCTGCCCATCGTTCCGTGCATAGTCATAGCTTGTTCATTATGACTGCCATTCTGAGTTCCATTGTGTAAGTAAAATGCAATTTACTCAGCCATTTTAATATTGATTGGCATTTTGGCAGTTCTCATTTTGGGTCTATGAATATTCCAGCAAATGTCTTTTGATGATTTCTCATGTGTTTCTAAATATAATTTATTGATTATGGGAAGTAGCAACTATGAGTCACTTTTTGCTTAAGGGAAAACAGGCAAAGGAAGAATTACTGACTTGATTAAGGTACCAAGTCAGTCAGTATAGTCTAATCATGATTCCGATGACTGTTTCCTGATTCAAGGGTCAAAGTACATTCTCGCGTCCATACTGCTGAAAGAACAGAATTGAGGTTTCTCTTCTGAAGGAAGCAATGCATGATTAGTAGTATAGGTGAATTTTTAACTTTGTTCTCTAACAACCTATGTATCGAGGCCACTGAATATTTGTTGGACTGAAAAGAGTCTAGTGAGGTTAAAAAAAACCACCTGGGTTAATTGAGTTTTGTTGTTTTCAGCCATTTCATATGTTCCTTGCCTCTACAGTTTCCCAGATACATGCAAAATTTCTTTGTCCTCTTTTATCTTTTTTTTTTCATACCAGCAGATTCCATTCCTGGTTTCTCCGAGTAGTGTGGGCCATGACTCCAGGCCATTTCCTCTGGATTTTACTGTTCATGAACTCCTTGTGGCTTCTACCAACTGATGGGGCCATTCGAGATTACTACCTGGCCATTGAAAATGTGACGTGGGACTATGCTCCCAAAGGAAGAAATGTCATCACAAACCAGCCTCTGAACGATGACATGTAGGTTTTATCTTATGTATTATTAGAAGTAGAGATAAAAGAGGATATTCTTGAGGCCAATAGGTAGTCTTTTGAGGGTACTTTCTCAGGGTATGATAACAGCCAGCTTCCAATATCTTTGGACCATACATGCAACAACAGCTTTCATGGAAAGAAAGTTGGGTTGGGACCCAACATCCCATCCCAAGTTTGCTTTTCAGCAATGAAACACTACAGCATTTTTAGATTTCTGAAGATAAGTGTCCATATTCCTTTTTGTTTAAAATGGGATTCATAATGCTCATCTCTTAACAGTTGTTTGGTTTATCGTTTTAAAATTAAATGTATGGAGTATTTCTGAGACACGTGAAGTGGAACCATGCTCTGTAGTCTGGTTGAGCTACCCGAATTCTAGATGTGTGAAAACATCTTATAAGCAAGGAGACAATAGTAACACATAGTTCATAGACAAGAGCTTTAGGAGAGATGACATACTAGACACCTACAAATACATCATTCAATTCTGAAAAACCCCTAGGAAGAATGAATATTGTCAATATTGTGGTATGAGGATAGAACCCATGATCTTGAACTCTACCACAGAGCAACATTTAACTATCGGCAATCTTGATTTTATAGATGAGAAAACAGGCTCATGGAAGTCAAGTAACCAATCCAAATCCTATAGCCAGTAGATGGAGGTGCTAGGATTCTAATCTCTATAAAGTAGATTCTGTTTTTACCACTGTACCCCTCACAGGATTAAACTTTCTTTTTCTCTTTTCTTTTCTCTTCTATTTTTCACTCCCTGCATCCTCTATCTTCTCTCTTTCTCTCATCTCCCTTCCCTCCTCTCTCTTTCTCATTTTTTTTTCTGAGACAAGATCTTACTTTTACTATGCCACAAGCTGTTCTGGAGCTCACTACATAACTCTTGCCATGTTTGAACTCACGGCATTTGTCCAGCCTCAAGCTCCCAAACAATGGGAAGGTTGATCTTACATATTGGTTGATGCTTCAGCAAAAGTTAAAGACAGCAAATGAACGTATGGAAGCATCTTTTACAATGGTGGTTCATCTTATCTCTCCGAAGCTCAGCAGTTTTCATCTTGCGGTACTCACAACTCGGCTTTTCTCTTTCTGGTTTGTAGTGCAGGCATCAATCCTAGGACCTAATATATTGTAGGCAAGTGTTTTACAACTGAGATCTATGGCTAGCATAAGCTGTTGTTTGACTCAAACCATTCATTCAACTTTGGCGTCATAACTCTTGTATTGAAATTCTTTTTAAAAGAGCAACCGTTAGCCACTCATCTTAATAATTTGGAGTAATAACATTGAGCTTCTGCAATTTCCCAGGTACTTCTCTAAAAATTCCTAAAGTTTTCAATTACTTTTTCCCCCTCCACTTCTGAGATTCAAATCCAAGGTGTTGTACATGCTAACCACACATTTTAAGACCGCAGACATATAAATATAATTTTCTGTCACTATAACAACTTTGAAAGTCAGATCCTTCAATAATATTCTTTTGGAAGATGGTGAAATAATGTACCTAGAAGCTAAGGTAGCCTGTTGAATGTTCCAATACTATGAAAATGGAGCAGCTGATATTTAATACAAAATATCCAAAGCCTATGGTCATAACCGCTATGATATTCTGCTCTCTCTATAGCTGCACAACACTAAGGGTTGCATGAATGAGGAGTTGTCACTTAAAAAAAGTCATCCTGCAGTCATTTGTCTCCTTGTCAATGTACTCTTGTTCGCACCATGTAAAAGTGACTCTTTGTGTGTTGAAATTTGGTCAGATTCCAGCATTTTCATATGACTCAACTTTCTACTTCACATGGCTTTTTCACAAGTGCAATCCAATTCCTCTTTTCTTTTGTCAGCATTCTCTAGGAAAGAAGCTTCCAGTTGCTTGAAGATGGTAGAAAAGTTGTAATTCTGTCTTGCATTTTCTCAGAGTGGCTTCCAGCTTCCTAAAGTCTGGCAAAGACAGGATAGGGAGTAGTTACAAGAAGACTGTCTATAAGGAATACAGTGACGGCACATACACTGTTGAAGTAGCCAAGCCTGCCTGGTTGGGCTTCCTAGGACCACTGTTACAGGCTGAGGTGGGGGATGTCATGCGAATCCACCTGAAGAACTTTGCAAGTCGGCCTTATACTATTCACCCTCATGGAGTTTTCTATGAGAAGGACTCAGAAGGTAAAGCAGTCTACCTTTCCTCTCTTCCTTTTCTACAAAGTATCACTTTTCCTTTACTGCCACCTGAGATAGAGGACTTTAAAACAAGAATTACCTTTCTCTCCATTTTCTTGGTCTTTGGAACAGAATGTTGGTCTGTGGCTGAGGATGGTTTAGAACTCATGATTCTCCTTCCTAAGTTTCCTGAGTGCTTCGATGCTATCATGCCCAGTCCAATATAGTTTTTTTTTCTTACTTACTGTTTTGCCACAGCAAAACTTTACTTAGAGCGAACATGGCTGTGTACCGATACATACGCTGGGTAACTT
This sequence comes from Microtus pennsylvanicus, assembly GCF_037038515.1. NCBI lineage: Eukaryota > Metazoa > Chordata > Mammalia > Rodentia > Cricetidae > Microtus > Microtus pennsylvanicus. The sequence goes on along the minus strand of NC_134601.1, from coordinate 91,298,667 downwards.
GGACAAGACATTGCAGTTCTCTGGGCTTGAGATTCTACATGAGGAGTATGATGACACACTCCCTGTTTTATTGCAAGGAACTCTTGGGATTCCATTTCTACTAAATATTTGAGTACACTTTTGAAAGAAAAGTTCTGTGAAAGTAATGGAGTGCTATTCTGATTCCAGAATCTTCCAGAAGATCTGTTATTTTTAAAGAGTTATTTTAAAGAGTATGTCCAGTTTATTCTTTGGCATCTTCTAACTGTCAAAGCACAATGGCTTAAAATAGATATTGTAGTTAGTGAGAAAATGAAAGTCAGTAGCTCTGGTTTGGGATGAGGATGCACAGGGAAGGAACTCTTTTTTACTGTATATAGGAAGGTAAATTAATATAGCTATCATGTACCAATCTTCAACTCCTAAAATTAGAACTATGTTACCGCCCAGGAATCCCATTACTAGGTGTATGTCCAAAAGGAAAATGATAGCACCATGTTAAAGAGACATATATTCCCGTGATTATTGTAGCACTATGCACAACAGCGAGATTATATACTTATCCCAAATGTCCATATACAGATGAATGAACAAAGAAAATGGTATATAGAACTGAAGATATGAGGCATAATTTGCAAGGCCCTGGGTCCCATCCCCAGAGTTGCAAAAATAAATATGAATGTTATATATTATATATTATACTTGAATATGAAAATCACACACACACACACACACACACACACACACACACACATATATATATATACATATGTGTGTGTGTATGTGTATGTATCTGAATGGTATTCACTCTTAGAGAGAAATAAATATTTTGTTTTATTACAACATAGAATAACCTGGAAGGGCACTACATTGAGTGAACTACATCAGCTACAGGAAGATAAATACTATAGGATTTGATTATTTTTTGGAATCTAAAGTAGTTGTTATCATAGAAGTTGACATGAAAATAGCCATTACCAGAGGGTGGGGCAAAGAAAAGATAAGAATGGGGAAAGATTACTGGAAGTTTAATGTCACAAATAAAAGGAATAAATTATGGTGTTCTTAAGATATATGTAGCAATACACTTTGTAAATCATAAGGTAGTAAATAGTAATATGGTTATACATACCAAGGATTTCAGCACTTAGGAGGCAGAGGCAGGAGGAAATTGGTTTCCAAGGTACTTTGGGATGTCTGGTGAAACCCAGCATCAAACAACCAATGTTTGTTAGAAGAGATAGATTTTTTTTAATGTAAATAAATCAAATTACTCACTGTTTTATATTCTCTAAAATGAGAAAATAAGCCCACTGGTCATGGCGTTACGTTAAAGTGTGACTGTGCTCTCTTTGTATTTCAAAGTGAGGGCATGAAATCAAGGACTTCCCTTACTCTCAGGTGGGGTCTCCTTATATACCCCAGGCTAGTGTTTTAACTAGAGACCCTCCAACTCCTGAGTGTTACTAGAACTAACTGTACTGCCAGGGGAGCTTGGAAAGAAGGTCTGCTTTTGTCTTTGCCTTCACATCATTTAAGTTAAACATGACTTTTTCTGCCTATAGTTCTTTCCAAGTGATTTCTATGTATCTCAAAACTCTTTTAATTAGTTTTACTTAATTTTAATATTTAAAAGTAAATTATCAAATTCAGATCCCCCTCCCCCAAACCCTCTCCTCCTGTATCTTCCCTGTCCTTGTAGCACTATTCCCTCTTCACAACTTTATGCACTCTTTTTCAGCCCTCCCTTAGTGCTGCCAGTGTGTGCATGGATAGGCTCGCAAGGGCCACATCCAGCAGCAAATAAGGGAAAACTTCTTGATTCACTCCCCGCTTTGTGCTTGGATTTTGCTTGGCTCAATCTTTTGCAGGTCGTGTGCATGCAGTTCCTGCCATAAACTGTGGGTTTATGCATGCATCTTCCCTCTTAGACCCAGGAAATATCTCTAGAATCATCAAAGCAGCTTCTTTTTGTAGTAGATGGCTATTAATACAGAGACCCACTACTGATCAATATGTAGAGTATTAAGAACTGAGGAATGTCCTAATTGGAATATCTATGTTGTGTCTCTTCTCCCAGGGCTCAGGAATGTGTAGGGAAGAGCGTGTAGAAAGATTTTTTTAATACCAGAAGTAGTGCATAACTTATAGTTGCTTCTCTCTTTTGCCATGTGAGTGCTGAGGTTTGGAAAACCATAGTACTGAACCTTAGACTTAACCTAAGTATCCCACATATTTTGGATTTCCCAACAAAATTTATTATCATTGTGTATGTGTATATGATATATGTGTCAGGGGGAGCATGTGAATGCTGCAGTATGCATGTTGAGAACAACTTTGTGGAATTTGTTTATTCCTTATGGCTTTACATGGATCCTTGGGATTGAACTCAGGCCACCAAGCTTGCTCTATAAGTTCCTATACCTGATGAGTGATCTCACTGATTAATGCCTTCTCTTTCATTCTATAACTGCTACAATCTTGCTCACCCTGGTAGTAGACATGCACATTTTTGTTTTGCAGGCTCACTATATCCAGATGGTTCTTCTGGGTCTCTGAAAGCTGATGATTCTGTTCCCCCTGGAGGCTACCATGTATACAACTGGACTATTCCAGAAGGCCATGCACCCACTGATGCAGATCCAGCATGCCTCACTTGGATTTACCATTCTCATGTAGATGCTCCACGAGACATTGCAACTGGTCTCATTGGACCCCTTATCACCTGTAAAAGTGGTACTTACCCAAACAACCAGCCATAAGATGCAATGAGATAGTTAAATCAAGATCATATTGAGAAGCAACCTGAGTGGTTCCCATTTATTAGTCTGTCAAACTCTCTTTCTTCTGCTGTGTCTATTTCATTACTTTTAAAAAACACTGACTAACCCAAGTGGTGGTGTTACACACCTTTAATTCCAGCACTTGAGAGACAGAGGCAGGAGGATCTCTGAGTTCGAGGCCAGCCTAGTCAAAAAGAGCTAGTTCCAGGACAGGCTCCAAAGCTACAGAGAAACCCTGTCCAAACCCTACCATCCCCTCTGCAAAAAAAAAAAAAAAAAAAAAAAAAAACCACTCACCAAACTACTTTTCTGTTATTTTCTATTTCACTTTTAAAATTCAAGTTAGTGTTGCTGGCAGCCACCTCACATTTGAGTAAGGTAACTAAGAAGAGCTTAGGTTGAATCAGATGGAAAATGCAGCCGCCAGGATGCAGCTGCTTGATTTGAAATGGCTTATTCCCAAAGAGTAGTCAGGTCTGAAGACCAAGGGATCAAAAGAACTGGGTTAGGTTTAAGCACTAAGCAATAAGGGTGCTGGGAGGGAATTATTCTGGGACCTGTATTTTCTTCCTTTGTGTCACAGGTTCGTCTGGCAAGCTTTGAAATGAAAAGGAGCTCAGAACCCTTTTCTATTGTTGACAGACCTCTAGGGTCCTCTCCCCTCCTTTCTTATTTTTTTCTTATGAGAACCCCTCGTAACGTATTATGAAGGATAATTTCTTATGTTTGCCCAGGGACCCTGGATGGTAACTCCCCACCTCAGAGGAAGGATGTGGACCATAATTTCTTCCTCCTCTTCAGCGTGATAGATGAGAACCTTAGCTGGTACCTCGACGACAACATTGCTGCTTACTGTTCTGATCCCACCTCAGTGGACAAAGAAGATGAAGACTTTCAAGAAAGCAATAGGATGCATGGTGAGCTAGGAGGAAGTAGCTGCATTGTGACAATGGAGAATCTTACGTAGCGTGTCTGCTAGGCCTAGTATTTGTTGGGCTCATTCATATATGTTGTCCTTTTAATACTCACCAAGACCAAGAGTAGGTGGAAAGACCAGGGGTATGTGGATTTTCTTTTGTCTTTAAGATATTGAGGATCCTATTATTATGGATCAAAAATGGCAAATTCATATCTCATATCTGATCTCTCCAGTTATGCAGGCTGTACCCTTGCCATTAAGAATATCTTTCTCATAATGTAGAATAGACAGGATTATTGATTCTGAATCATACATGATATGCTTAGTCACCTAAATGAGTTGCCCACTGATATAGTAATTAATATTGCCTTGATTTTAAAAGGATGCAAGATGGCAGAATTATCTATTTTCTGGAGAAAAGCTACTACCTTCAAAGTATCTTCCTTATATTCTACTTTTGGCTTATATCTATTTTTTTTTAAATTAGGGGAGAGCATGAATGCAGTTCTCCAAAAATTATGCCATTGAGTTTCCCATATTTGGGGAAATCACAGAGATGAGCACATCTGGAATTCAATAGATAACTGGCTAATGTCTCTAAAGGAACTAGTTATACTGATTGAAGATAAATAAATGTACAGAGAACTGATTTTAGGAATAGAAATAGCCTGACTTTGTTTTTGTTAGTGAAGGAAATGATTTGCTACTTTGGTTATGGGGATACACTCAAAGCCTTAAAGGAGCTGAAATCTTAGTGGAGAGATGTAAAGGAAGGATTAGGTAGTTAAAATGTATCTTGAGTTTGACAAAAATAGATTACAACGGCCATGATAGTCAGGTAATGTAACAGTGTACTGTGGAAATTTCAGAAGGAAACTGGCTAGAAAAAAAAAGAATGGCTTGGAAAAAACATCTCACAGAACTTTGTCAGATCACTGGATTTAGAATATTGATTTTATTTACCTAATAGATCTGTAGTTCTTACATAGAAGTATCTTCAATTCTTTATGTCTTGGTTTTCTCAATTTTTTGATTTAGACTAATGATTATTTTTAACTGTTTGTAAAATTTTAATGAAATAAGGCATATGTTCAGTGCAGTGTGCTCTTTAAAATTTCATTTGAACGTTATCTATTCTTTTTGTCAGATGGTAAGGCTTTTCCCATTTATCTGTATTTTCCTAATTTCTGAAATTTTTTTTGCAGCAATCAATGGCTTTGTCTTTGGGAACTTACCAGAATTGAACATGTGTGCGCAGAAGCATGTAGCCTGGCACCTGTTTGGCATGGGCAATGAAATAGATGTCCACACAGCTTTCTTCCACGGACAGCTACTGACCGTCCGTGGACACCGCACTGATGTTGCTCACATTTTTCCAGCCACCTTTGTGACTGCTGAGATGGTGCCCCAGAAATCTGGAACCTGGTTAATTAGCTGTGAAGTGAACAGCCACTTGAAAAGTAAGGTCTAGTATTTCTCACCCTTGGAATACATGTAGTGTAGTTAATGGTCAGTAGGAAGTGGGGCTTCTAGCTTGGAGCCATCTGTCTTCCAGGCTTCTTGATGTAAATAACTGGAATGAAGTCAGTTTTCTTGACTCTGCCATTAATGTGCTGGGTAAATTTAGAAACAATTTTTGGGTTTAATCTTCCTGTCTCAGTTAGGGTTTTATTGCTGTGAAGAAACATCATGACCACAGAGACTTTTTACAAAAGAAAACATTTAATTGGGGCCTGGCATAAATTCAGAGGTTTGGTTTAGTCCATTATCATCATGGTAGGAAACATGTTGGCATGCAGGCAGACATGGTGCTGTAGAGGTAGCTAAGAGTTCTACATTTCTATCCGCAGGCAGCATGAAGTGACAGTCACACAAAGCCCGGATTGAATATTAGTGAGCCCCACACTCCCTCCAACAAAGTCACACCTGCTCCAACAAGGCTACACTTCCTAATAGTGCTACTTTCCTACAGGACTGTGGGGTCCATTTTTATTCAGACTACCACACTCCACTCCCTGCCCCCCCCATAGGCATATAACTATATCATAATGCAAAATGCATTTATTACAACTTCAAAAGTTCCTGTATTCTGTAACAGTTTTATCCCTGAGAAAGTTCAATGTGCAGACTCTTCTGAGACTTCTGGTAATCTCTTAACTTTAATTGCCTAGAAAATAAAAAGAAAAAAAAGCAGATCACATGCTTCTAACATACAATGGCACAGGATATATATTACCATTCCAAAACGGGGGAAGGGAGCATAGTGAGGAAATACTGGACCAGAGCAAGACTGAAATCTAGCTGGGCAAACTTTAAATTCTGCATCTCCATGTTCGATATCGAGTGTTCTTCAGATTTCCAGCTCCTTTCAGCTTTGATGACTGCCACACACTTGTCTCTCTTAGGCTCTTACCACTCCCTGTTAGCAGCTCTTCTTGGCAAGTATCCCGCAACTCTGGCATCTTCAGCATCTTGAAGTTCCCAAGGCAATTCAGGCTTCATCTTCACAGCTTCACACAATGGCCTCTCTAGGCCTCCATGCAAGGATATCCTTGAATCACACCTGACCTCAGTGACTTTCCTTAGTCATGGAGAAAGATTCCATAGTCCCTTTCTTCTGTCCTTGACTCTAAAGCCACAACCATGTGTCCAAAGCTGCCAAGTTCTGTTGCTCTCTGGGGCTAGAACATGAACCCCTTTTTCAATTACATCTTCACCAATTTTCGGTTTTGCCAGAATATCACAGGAATAGTCTCTCAACCATATACTAATATTCTTCTCCTCTGATACCTCTTGAGCCAGGCCCCCACAGTTCAAATCACTCTCAGTACCTCAGCCCTCCGTGTTCCTATTAGGATGACCCCTTAAGTTCCACTTAATGAGTTCAACTGCTTTTCTAATCCAAAGTCCCAATGTCCACATCACTCGAAACACTCCGAGGCAGACTTTCTTCTTCTCTTCATTTATAAAAGTTGTGTGCAAGCCTAAAGCCTTATAGATAGCAATGCATAGTTGGCTTAAACTTGGGTCTCCTGATTTGAGTCTTTATGATGTTGCTGCACCATGGATCTTTTGCCAAGCTCTTGTGTCAGGAAAAGTACCTTATTTGGAGATAGAGGTTAAGAAATTAGAAGAGGATTGGAGGAGATAAAACAAGGAAAAGTCCATTCTGAGTGTGAACCTTAGCAGTAGAAATGAAAAGATGTGTTTTTTTTTTCTTTTTTTCAGGTGGCATGCAAGCTCTCTATAAGGTCGACTCTTGCTCCATGGACTCACCTGTGGAGCAACTCACAGGCAAAGTTCGTCAATACTTCATTGAGGCCCATGAGATTCAATGGGACTATGGCCCACGAGGGCGTGATGGTAGAACTGGGAAGAGTTTGCGAGAGCCAGGAAGGTAAGAGACAGAGGGATCCCATATGCACTCCTGCCCAAACACTTGTTATATGCCTTCTTGAAATCTCTCTTTACTTGGAAGGTCACAATTGCCTAGATAGAATTGCCATTATCATTTAATTTCTTGTGGTTCTCTTGCTTGCAATACGTAGCAAGCCTTTTGCAAGGCTGCATCATATACTCAATTAATATTTCAATAGGATTTGAGGTTGTTACTGCTGAGTATGTGGCCATGTTTAGCAGGGACCAGTGGGACCAGTTCCTCCTTAAATGATGTGACTTTTATTTATTTTTATCAATCATTTGACCCCTCGCTCCTCTCTTTGTTATTCTGTTCTGAAGAAAACAATTGAGCATGGATATTTAAAAACAAACACCCTGAGAAATATCAGAACAAAAAGAGACTGTTTGTGGAGAATCCGCGTCCATCCTTTTGTAGGAACTAATCCAGTTTCCTTTCCTTTGAGCCACATTTACAACTGTTAGAGCAGACGGTTAGGTCTCAACTCAGTTGCCAGACCTTAAGTTTCCAATTTATCGGGTCATTCAGCAAGGCAGGTTCTTTCCCAGAGGTGGGACTTGGTAGATGACTAGGGCAAGACATGGGAAGATACTTGGATACCATTCTTTCGGTAAGAAATGGATTGAATATAGGGAAACCTTAAAAGCTGACACTGGCCTTCTGGAGCACCATCTAAAAGCTCCATTTAGGTTTACCTACTTCATGGTTTTTCATGTTAGAGTGAAGGATTTTTATTTTATTTTAATAATGATGGTTCTAATTATGTTTCTCTGGCTAGCCTTTAACTCCTGGGCTGGAGTGATCATCCCATCTCAGGTTCTGTACTAGCTAGGACTACATGCATCTGGGGCCTGAAAACATGCACTTGTGTATCCATCTAAAGATATTCTTGATAAATGAGAATAAAAGATAGGATATTATAATAGGAGACTACTTTTCATTTCCTGGCCACCCAGACCCAAATAATCACACAAAGCTATACTAATTACAACACTGTTTGGTGTATGGCTCAGTTGTATGCCTAGCTAACTCTTCCATCTTAAATGAACCCATTTCTATTAATCTGTGTATCGCCACAAGGCTGTAGCTTACCGGCATCCTTCTTCTTCGGGCAGCTAGATGACTTCTGCTTGACTCTGCCTCCTTTCTTTCTGTATCCAGTTTAGTTTTTTCGCCTACCTATATTCTGCCCTGACATAGGCCAACCCAGCTTCTTTATTAACCAATGGTCATATAAGATATTCATAGCATACAGAGAGGAATCCCACATCAGAATACCTGAGGATAATTTAGAATAGAAATAAGGGAGTATTGTAGAGATTAGACTGGGTTGACTGGAGTGTAAATTGCAGCAGCTGGCTTGGAATTCTTTTACTCTACTTGCGTAGAAATCACAGACAGGCAAGAAAATTTCAAATGCTAGGCTCTAGCATCTTTTGGTGTTTTTTTTTCTCCAGTGTTTGACAGCAGCAAGTGATGGCAGCAGGCAGAGGGAAGCAACAGAAGCATCGCCCTCTTATATTGTAGTCTTTATGCTGGATTTAACAATGGGGTACTTAGTTGCACAAGAGTATATGGATTCTTGGATTTTGGCAACAGCGAAATTTATGTTTCTTACTCTGGAATCTGAAGCTCTTGACCCTGAAGATTTAGGAGCTCGTTGGAGCTCTATTGGTAACCAGGGACTAAAGAGTTTTTCTTCTGGCTCTTTTCAGCCTGCTCTTGCAGTCTTTCTGCTTTCACTCCCCGTCTTCTTTCCAAACTGGCTCCTTTCAAGCCATTCATTAAGTTCTTCAGCTGTCATTGTTCTCTGCAAAAGCTTGGGCTGTCAATCTATGTATGCTGGAGTCATGATGCGCCTGGGGCACCTGCTGATGCTTCGGAGTCAGTGTTGTTCAGAAACTGGACATGGGGCATGGTTTGGATCATTTAGGGATAGGGGATCTCCTCACTGAAAGCAGAATCCTTGCTGATTTATAGGAACCTATGGGAATTGGCAGATATTCTGCAGCTGTTATATTGCCACTGCTGTGTGGGTTCAGGCCTTTGAGTACTGCCGCTGTGCAGATGTGAGGCCTCCACAAATGCCATTTCTTCAGCTCTCAAATGGCATTTCCTAGTGCTCTGTATTGGGAATTCTGGCCCTGGGCTCCTAAACTAGGTACTGTTTGCAAGCAGTTCTATTTGGAACTCTGCCTAGAAATACGGCACCAACTTCTGCACTGCCTTCAAGCCTGCCAGTTCTTCAGCTATCAAGCAGCAATGAAAGCAGCAACAGTTTGTATTTGGAAGCCTGGGGCTAGGAAACGCATGCTGAGATGGTCTACAGGGACTCAGTAACAGATCAGAAGCAATATTGGAAGTAAAGGTGGTCCTGGGCAATGCTGTGTCTGTACAGTGCTCACAGGCGGCACTGGATGGTATTGCATTCAAGCTGTACAGTGTAGATTCTTCAGCTGTCAATCATTAATCTGAGATCAAGTTACTGTTGAAGGCAAGAACTTGTTCAACTACCAAACAACCAGACAGTACATGGGTTAGCATGGGGCCTATGGTATCAATGTTTATCTCAAGGAATAGAAACTTGTTTGTTTAGACTACTGCCGCTACCAGCTCTTCACGTTAGTTCAGACCATACAAGAAAAGAATAGGTAAAAAGACAACTTGAGAGCAAGGTTTACTGGAGCCAATGCTACAATATAGACGAGAAAGCACAGTATAGTGTCTTCTAGCTGCCTTTCTGAGTAAGCCTAGGCTGCCTGATTCTCTAGTTTGAGAAGGGTTATTTGGATCAAATCATAGTAATTTGATTTGTCAATCTCAACTATTCATTTTTACAACAATCCCAGTCAGTTAGGCTGTAGTTTAGATCAGTCATAGTACTGCCCCACCCCACAGAAAGGGTTACCCATTTGAATAAGGTGGAAATGTTTTATCAAGACATCTGATTGCAAAAAGTCTGGCACGAACTACTTCAGACAGTCTTGGCTAGAACGGTACCGCCAGGAGCCAAGACAATCAAGCAGTTGTAATCTTTGTTTCTCAAGGCAGCCGTAGTTGGTGCCGCTACAAGTAGAATCTGGCTGCCTGTTAGACTGATACTCCCTTTTCCTGTGGCACCTCAGGCAGTAAGGCGTTGAATAGTTGCTAATTAGAAAGTCATTCCGAATGTTTTGGCTTGTTTATTGGAAAATAAATATCAGAAGGAATCACAGTATAAATTTATAGAACATATTGTCAGTAATAGCAGTGGCCTTTCTTTTATATTTTGCGTTTTGATTTTTCCTTACAGGAAAAATGTTAGGTACATGACTCCAACCTTGTTCTTCCCCAACCTCCCTCTTCTCAAACTTCCTCTTCCTGTTATTATCATTTATTTCTGTGAACAATTAATTCCATTTATTCCTGAATCTACTTTTCTGACATATATGCATGTAATTTTAAGTGACTATAAAATCTAGGAACCACAGATGATAGAAAATATATATGTGTTTTTGTTTAAGTAGCTTAATTTGATTAATATCATTATCTCTGGTTGAATAAATTTTTCTGCAATTAGTATAATTTTATTCTGTATTGTGGCTGTAAAAATTCTATACAAAGCATATTTTTCTTATCAATTTCTGTGTTGTTGGGCACCTAAGTAGGTTCCATAGCTTAGCTATTGTGTATAATGCTTCAGTACACACTGATGAGCAAGTATCTCTGTGATATGCTGATTTATAGTCCTTTGTGTAAATACCCAGCCATGGTGCGCCTGGGCTATACGATAGATCTGTTTCTATGTGATGATGTTTTCTTCCTTCCTTCCTTCCTTCCTTCCTTCCTTCCTTCCTTCCTTCCTTCCTTCCTTGCTTTTTCTTTTTTTTTTTTTTGTGAGAATCCTCCATACTGATTTCCATATTGACTTGACTGGTTTACATTCCAACCTACAGTGTTTAAAAATTTCCTTGTGTCCACACCCGAGTCAACATTTATTGTTATTTCTTGTCTTGGTGACTGATATACTACCAGAGGTAAGATGGAAACTCAGTGTAGTTTTGAATTATATTTCTGAGATGATTGACAAGCGTATCTTTTATATGTGTATATTGGCCATTTGTATTCGTCTTTTAAGGATTGTTTGTTCAGGTTTTGGGTAGTTGGCTCAACTGGGAATAGGGTTTGCTCTGAAAACATGAGGACTTGAGTTTGAATCCCTGTCACCTTCATGAAAAGCTGGGCATAGCTACCCATGCTTATAAAACCCAACAATGGGGAGTAGAGACAGTGGATCCCAAAAGCCATCAAGCCTAGTAAAGGGGCAAGCGAGATACTATCTCAAGGCAGTAAGGTGAGAGAACAAGAGAGGAAGACACTCTTCTCCTCTGGACTTTTTATGTACACATATGGGCAATGCGCTTATATACTTATATGCAAGCCTTGTATGCACATACAACACAACACATACAAAATAATTTTTTTAAAAAAAGAACTTGTCTCTTCATCGTATTACCTCACTTATTGATGGGGCTGCCTGACATTTCAGTGTTTTATGGGAGTTTGGAGTTTATTATAGATATTACTCTCTGTCAAACATCCGCTAGCAAAGACTCTCTCCCATCATGCAGGGTTTATCTTCACTTGGTTATCTGTTTCTATTGCTGCACCAAATTTTTCTGTTTAATTTCATGTGTTTTCATTTCTCAGTGTCAGCCTTATTTTCTGAATTACTCCGGTCCTCAGAAAGCCATTATCTGTGGCTACCCAGCTTTATTATTTTCCTTTCTTTACCCTCTAGCAGTTCAGCAATTCAGGTCTTCCATTAAGATCTTTGATCCGTTTGGAGTTGATTTTTGTGCAGGGTGAGAAATAGAAATCTAATTTCAAACCTCTACATGTGAACCTCCAATTTTGCTAGCACTATTTGTTGAAAAGTCTGTCTTTTCTACAGCATGTAGTTGTGACAACTTTGTTAAAATTCAGGGTGCTGTAACTGAGTGGGTGGGCTTCTATGAGTGTCTTTGACTCTGCTCCATTTATCTACATGCCAGTATTTGTTGCAGTTTATTTTTATGACTGGATGGTTATTTTCAATTTGTTTTTACCTTTTGAAATTATAATATAATCACATCATTTCCCTTCCTTTTCCTCCCTGTAAATCCTCCCTCATACCTGTCCCTGTGCTTTCAAATTCATGTTTTGAAATTATTGTTATTACTATAGGCTTGTATTGTAACTTGCAATCAGTTATGGTGAATACCTCTAGTATTATTGTGTGAGTGTGTATGTGTTGAGCATTGCTTTGATGGATCTAGGATCATTCATACTTTCAAAGGAATTTTAAGATTTTTTTTCTGTATCTGTGCAGGTGACAAAATTTTGATGACCACTCCATTGAATCTTTAAGTTGTCCTTGGTAGCATAACCATTTTCCTAGGACTCATTCCTCCTGTTCATGAACATGTGATTTCTTTCCATCTTCTAACGTCCTGTTCAATTTCTTCGTTGAGTGTTTAAAAGTTTCCATTGTAGAAGTTGTTTTTCTTTCTTGGTTACATTTATTTCAAAGTAATTTTGGAGGCAATTTTGGATAGGATTGCTTTCCTGATTTCTTTTTTGGCATATTTACTGTTGGTGTATAGGTAAACTAGGGATTTTTATGTGTTAATTTGCATATATTGAAGCATCACTGCATCCTTGGAATAAAGTCAAGTTGATCATGGTAATGACATATTTGGTATATTCATGAATTTCATTTGTATGTTTTAAGAAATATGGCATCTATGCTTATCAATGAGATTACTATATACTATATGTATATGTATGTATGTATATATATATATATATTTGTGTGTGTGTGTTCGTGCTTTTATCTGGTTTGGCTATTAGAGAAATACTGATTTTGTCTACAGAGTTTGATAGCGTTCCTTTCTTTAAGTAGCAGTTGCTTTTTTAAAAACAAACAAACAAACAAACAAACAACCAGATTTCCAGATTGTTTCACATGTGCCTAGTGAGAGTGCTCTATTTGGAGAATGGTCCGTGGTAGTTGTGCATTTGGTTTTGAATGAATGGCTCTTGTTCAGCACACAACAACTAAGAATAAAAGAGTAACAAACCATAAGCAGAAGAAAGATGGTGGAGCATCAGATCAGACATATATACCATCCAACAGAAACTGACTGGGTAAACCCTAGCAACCAAAACAGTCAGATGGAGCCTCTGACCAGTAAAGAGGGTCCCAGGTCAAGGACTCTTTAGCGAGACCTTGAATTAGTTGCTCCCAGTTTTTATATCATGTTATATTTTAATATCATAGGATAAGCAGTAGCTGAATCTTTTGCTTTAGGAAGGTACTTGGGAATAATTTGTCTCCTAGCTACATTCAAGGACACGACGTTTTGACTCTAACAATTTGCTCTCCTTCTGTTCTCAAGGGCATGGTATTTTCAATCCTGTCATGTTTTGCTGTTCTCATTGAACTTTCTCACAAGCTGGGAGACCAACTTGTCCCTGGATAAGTGGTCTTGGAAGATACTTTTAAGAAAAACCTGCTTGGGTCAGAAACGGGAGGGGCAAACCCCACCTCCGGAGCCAAGTTTTTCAATGAGCTTAAAGAACATGTGGCAATTTCCTAATAATATGTATCCCATAAAGAGACGGTTCCTTCATTTGTCTAGAGAAATTTGGAGTATGTGTGGGGTAAAGATGGCTTTATGAGGGCAGGATCCATGGGGGCATAGGGAAGTTCTTGAGGGTCTCTCGTGCTGAGAAGGCTAGATTCTGCTGCTCCTTCCCCCTGTCTGCCTGCCTAGGACTTGGAGATTATGTTAGTGAGGTTTTTTTTTTTTTAAAGCATTTAGGATCTAAGGACATTTTGACTATATTTCTGGCAAACCAAGGTTAGGCATCCAGAGGCACAAGTTCCGGTGATAATAGGTGATAATAGGGTGACATTTTCAGAGACTTCATTCATGACAAGATAAGGACCACAGGGGTTCTTTGCTAGATGTTCAGGCAGAAGCAGATAACAAGCTTTTGGACCTCCTAGGAAGAAAAGATCCAATGAGCTAGTGGATGATCTCTTTAAAAATGTCAAGAAATACAGACATGGAATTGTGGAGCAAGTGGTCATGCTCCCTAAAGAGAGCAGTAAATGGCCAATATTGCTGTGCGTGGCTATTCCCCTGGGGCAGCACCAGAGAGTCCACCTGTGTTGAGGAGAAAGGTACCAGCGTTCCAGCCTAGATCATCTGCTGCGGCTCTGAAACAAAATCCACTTATCATGTAAAAATAGTGACCTCAGAAGTTACCAAAGGAATAAAAGTTATCAGGAACCATCCAGTGCCCACTTTCTGGAGACTGTCTGGAGAGGAGGTGCCAAGTAAAATTGGATGTAGAAGACTATTGGTACAGGACTTTGGGAAGCCCGAGATAATCCTCAGACACTCTACTGAATCCTCAGAAACTGGGGAGCAGAATATCCTCTCATATGCCTCAGTGCTGAATATCAGCCTTCCAGTGACGCAAACAGAAAAAAAAACAGGGCGTAGTGAACTCTTCTAAACTAGTCAGAGAGTCAGAGTTGACCACGAATATCCAAGTTTGGCTAGCTGATTGTGGGAGGTGGTGGCGGAAGTTTAACAACATATGAATAGTAATACCCAAGTCTTCTTTGTAGATTCTTGGTCAGCCATGCTGCCTTCAGCTTTGTTCTCATGACTACCCTCTCTGAAAAAAGTGACTCTGAAGGAAGCCAACCTGTGTGATACGGTCATCATGCAGCGCTGCAGCAGTTAGCGCCACCTCTTTGCCCCACTATCACCTTTCGGCTGGGTTCCCAACAGGCCAGCAGCTATGCCCTGTGAAGATCATAATTTCTGCAGTCCGTGTAAAGCTGGCAGTAAAATGTCCTATGCTCTCAGCAGCCCTGGGCTCTTAGACTTTGGACATTGACTTTCTCTTTTGTTGCATTTCTTAGGTTTTCTTGATAATCAGTGGACTCCAAAGGGGAAAAAGTGAACATAAAAAAAAAGATGAAGGAAAGTAAAAGAACAGATACAGTCTGTGTAACTCTGGAGAACTGAACGAGTCTCAGGATATGGAACTTAGAAGCAGTCACAGTTCACCTTTCTTATAAATAACAAGTCCGATTATTATATACTATAGTAATTTCTCTGAAAATAAGGTCTTTGTCTTTGAAAACGTTCAAGCAGAAGTTGTATACCACTTAATGGTGCTGTCACCAGAGAAGGTGCCTTTACGGCTCAGAATTTATCTAGGTGGTTCAAGAGGATCTAGAAGTTTGTGTGCTGGAAGATGAGGTGGGGGTCTATTTGATACTCACTGAGTTCATAATATAACATTTCTCCTCTTACATGTCAGTGGCCCAGATAAGTACTTCCAGAAGAGCTCTAGCCGAATCGGAGGTACTTACTGGAAAGTTCGATATGAAGCCTTCCAAGATGAGACATTCCAGGAAAGGGTACATCAAGAGGAAGAAACACATCTTGGAATATTGGGTGAGGAATCTTTAACTCTAAGACTTCATGAACCGAGGCAAGAAGAAGTGAGGAGAACTTAGAGCATGACCCTGGTGGTGACACAAGTGAAGACTGTGGGAAAATATCTCCCAAGTTGAGTCCCAAGAAATAGATGTTTGTAAAATGTGTCCCATATTTGAGTACATTTAAAAAACAATATGTTTTAATCATAGTCAAATAGAATTTTTTCCGTGAGACTTCTGCAACATTACATTATTTTTGATTATGACAGATGTTCAAGATGGAAATGAAAATTATATATCATTTCTCAAACTTTCAGCAATAAAATATTTTGGTAACATCCTCTATTACCACTGTGGTACAGATTATACTCTGTGAATTGCCTCTGTAGAGGTATTCTTGAGGAACTATATAAAGGTAGTAGGACTATCCAGAATCCTGAGAGTCTAGAGCCAGAAGAATACTATCACTACATAGAGACATATTCGTTATTATTATCAATAAAGAACTAGACTTGCTGTATGATCATTGAGAGTCTATCTAGATGGTCCAAAGCACAGAATTAATACAGTATATGAAGGTCAGATGTGATTTAATCACTTCATGGAACCAAGAAATCAAAGAGATTGGGTGGGGAAAAAATTGGAAATAATATAATATTCCAGGGACATTTGTGTGCAGTTGATTCTGGATTGAAAAGGAAAAGTGGGCGCTACATTTGTTGGACTGGAAACTGTAAGGAGAAAATGTCGTCCCTAGAGAAGAGAGGTATTGGTGAGTGTGTGAAGGAGTTTTATTGGCCAGTTTTCTGTATATATACCCAGCTGTTCGGTTATGAAAACTGTGTGGAAATTGAGCTAGAAAACCAAGCTAGAAGGTTTAACCTTGGAATAGTTTAAACAGTCAGGCTATTGTTTGATATTCTTGAAAGTGACCCCAGGCAGGTTGGAAGCGATAATGAATAGCAAAGCACACAGAAGTCCAGAAGTTTGGCCTACACTACCTACTTTCAGGTCTGTATTCTCTTTGCTTAGAATTTGGTTAAGATATTGGTGAGCTCAGACCTTAGATGGAACCTCCTAGGAAATATGGGAGAACAGAGAATAAATTCAGGACTAATCAAATTGGATTTGACTGTAGTGTAGAACAAAGCCATGACCTTAAGTTCTGGCTCTGTAATTGCTATTTGAATTTTTATAGGCTAACGCTTCTTCCCTGCAATGATTTCATCTGTAAAATGGAGGTAATAAGCCCTCCTATTATACTTTAGAGTAATATGTGAGAATCACCAGAGATAATAGATTTAATAGTGCTTTTATTATTATAAATACCATAATGCTTAAAATAGATTATTTTAAAAGGGAAACATTCTCTATCTTGTGTTTATTCCATTACATTGTTTTTTTCGTCCTACTCTTTTGTTTCCACCCTTCATCTTTGTTTTCATTCTCATGGTCTCTATTTTCTTATTTTTCCAGGACCAGTGATAAGGGCTGAAGTAGGTGATACCATCCAGGTAGTCTTCTACAACCGTGCATCCAAGCCATTCAGCATGCAGCCCCACGGTGTCTTTTATGAGAAAGACTATGAGGGGACCGTGTACAATGATGGTGAGCTAGAAGGGTTTCTGACAATGTAGGCTGCATGTGGCTCTAGATATAAAAATAAACAAAGAATTAGGAGAAAGAGCAAAGTCTGTGGTCATATGAACGCATGAATGATGGAACAGTGAAGCAGAGACCACCCCATTAATAATAAAAAAAACTTTTTAAAAGTTATTTTTAGAAATGATTCCTGACAATACAGTCTTGTATTTTCAGGCACATGTATAGCTTAGAGATAGAATTTATGTCCCACATGGGCAAAGTCAGAGTTGTAGTCTCAGGAACAAAGTAAAAATATACTTAAATATATTCTTGTTACAAAATGTACACATCATGAACTTTTGGAAAGCATAAGTATAAAAAATTAAAAAGCAATCATCATTCATATGCAAACTGTCACGAACATTTTATAGGCCTTTTAATATTTTCTATAATTATAATGTATACTTAAGAAATGGGATGATATGATTTGAACAGTTTTTCATTCTACTATTGTCTACACTGTATCTGTCTACAATCATAATATAACATATTAATGACCGTGTAACACTCTTTGATAGTTTGTTTATCTTCTATTGCTTAGGCATATAACTTTTTTAGTAGTTGTAAATATTGTGGTTATTTAAATAGTAACATATAAATGTGTATATCCTAGCTTTATTGTTTGGAGGGTGTTACATCTCATGACAGAGTCCTACAACTGAGATTACTACTCTGAAACTAACTTCCTATTTACTCTGATGATATTTTCATGTGCTCATTCTGAGATGAACATGTCAAAAGCACTGGACACATAAATGTCAAAGTTGTAAACAAATGTAAAAGAACTCTCCATAAGGCATTCAGGACTTGTTCTTTTACGAAGCCAATATTGTGAAGAAGGGGACAGAGTTATATAGGTAAAAACCAAATGCAAACTTCTACTGATCCTTGATATAAGAACAGTTTGAAGAAACATTCAAAATTCAGCTATGAGGATGAACACGTAGTACCAGTACTTCAGAGGCTGTCAGGATGTTTCCAGCTATGAAACAAGACCCTCTCTCAGAAAAGCACAGCAAGCTTGATGTGGTGGCTCATGGTTATCATCACAGCAGTTGGGAAGCAGAAGAGGATTGCCAAGAAGGGTGAAGCCAACCTGGGCTACTACTTAGTTCTACGCTAACCTGTGCTACCTAGCAAAAATTCTGTCACAAGAAAATTTGTAAAAATGAAACAAAACGGAAACTTTGGGGAAAACTTAAGAAGTTTGGACACAGAGTTGTCCTTGAATGATATTAGGAAATTTCTTAGCTGTGATAATACTGTTCTGTTAACACAAAAGGAATTTTTTTTTTGGATTTTCGAGACAGGGTTTCTCCGTAGCTTTTTGGTTCCTGTCCTGGAACTAGCTCTTGTAGACCAGGCTGGCCTCGAACTCACAGAGATCCGCCTGCCTCTGCCTCCTGAGTGCTGGGATTAAAGGCGTGTGCCACCACTGCGCGGCTAGGAAATTTTTAAGATTTCTTTTGTCCTCATTTTTATTAGCTCTTTGAGGGTCATAAAATGTATTTTGATAATATGCACCCTCTACCCATTACTCCCAGATCTATCCCCACTTCCTTACCAACTCAACTTAGTATCTGAAAAAAAAATTCCAGTTTGTGCTGCACATATATTCTTGGATGTGGGCCTTCAATGGAAGATCTTCAACCCATCAAGGGCTGCATACTTTAAGAAAATAGCATCTCCTTCCCCACGAAGCCAATAGCTCCTTAGCTAGGTGGAGAACTTTGTATTCAACTCCATTCTCCAAGATGGAATTTTGTTTGGCTTGAGAATATAAAGGTTTCGTACATGCTTGTTGGGGGAAGGGCTGCTTGTTCTTCCTGGCCACCAGGCTAGCTTACACCTGAAATAATCACATGGAAACCATATTAATTAAATCACTGCTTGGCCCATTAGCTCTAGCTTCTTATTGGCTAACTCTTATATTAATTTATCTTATTTCTACTAATTTGTGTATCACCATATGGCAGTGGCTTACCAGGTAAAATTCCCAGCATCTGTCTCTGCTGGCTCCAAGGCATTCCTCTGACTCCGCCCTTCTTTCTCCCAGCATTCAATCCAGTCCTTTCTCCTAAGTTCTAAGAATTCTTAAGTTCTGCCCTATCAACAGGCCAAGGCAGTTTCTTTATTCATTAATGGTAATCACAGCACACAGAGGGGACTCTCACATCACATGCTCTCTCTACGCTGCTGTGTTCAGAAAAGAGTTTTCTTGTAGGCTCCTCCTCTGCCTCTTAGAATATTTCTGCTCCTTTTCTATAATTAATTCTGAGCCTTAAATATCAATGTTCTGTTTCGGGCTGAGGAATATCCAGTCTCTTTTTCTTTATACTTTGATCAGTTGTGCAGTTGTGAGTTACTGTGTTAGTCACTATCTACTGCAGAAAGAAGTTTGTCTGATGAAGGCTGAGAGATACACTAATCTCTTCACAGAAAAATATACCAATCATTAATAGTGAGTTTCATATTATGATAATTTTGTAGAAAGATAGTAATAGGTTCTCCCTTAGGGCTTATAACTTGTCTATCTACAGGATCCTGGCCCCAGTAATAGTTCTAGGTACAGCTTTCAACTTGTGGGGCAGGCCTTAAATCTAATCTAATCACAAAATGGCTGATTACTCCCACAACACTAATGTGCAAGTGGTATGTCTTTCCAGGGTGACCATTGGTGTAGTTCTTAGGGTTCACAGCTAGGTGAGGTTGGTTCCTTTTCTCTTCCTCTGACATTCTTATCACCATCTAACATTATGACAGCTAACCAGTAGGTGGGAAATTTCCAGGCATATCAGCTTGATTTCTCCATGATCTATGACTCAAGTGTATGGTGAATTCAGCAACAGAGCTTTGTTATCTAGTTCTGGAGAGTAACAAAAAGCATTGGCAAGAGCCTTCAGTATTTAGGGATCAGTGGGACTTTACTTATCAACATCTCCAAAATAGATAACCCATTCCTGTCATTGAACTTATTTGTTGACCTGTGGACATGCTTTGCTGCTATGGGATAACTCCATTTAAATTCTTTATTGATGGTGCATGAATATATTTTAGATAGGTTTCCCATATGACTTTTTCAAAATGTCTCTAGTGTTAGTTTGTGTTTCTACTCCATCCTCTGTGCTGCCATGTCCTTTTCTTTCCTATTTAACACTTCTTGTATCAGTATTCCCCTTTAATATTACTGTATTCTATTTCCCCTCTCTTGAAACCTGCTCAATCCCAAGGTACCGTGCTGAGTTCCTCACTTCTATGGGTATTCCAAATGAAACATACATGTCTAAAGAGTCAAAGCTAACATTCACAAATGGCAGAAAACATTGTCTTTCTGGGCCTGGGTTACCTAACTCAGAAGGATTATTTATCACTCTGTTTACATGAAAATTTCATTTTTTTCTAAACAGTTTGAATATTACATGATATGAATGTACTGTTTTTCATTATCCATTCATCAGTTGATGGACATCTAATATGTCTCTATTTTCTAGCTATGAAAATGGATGTGCAGGTTTCTCTGTGGTAGGACATAGAATCCTTTAGGGATATCCCCAAGAGTGGTGTAACTGGATCATGTGGAGGCTCTCTGTATAGTTTTTGAAGAATCTCTATACTGATTTCCATAGTAGCTGTACCAGTTTACACTCCCACCAACAATAAATAAATGTTTCCCCTTCTCTACATCCTTACCAGCATGTGTTGTCATTTGTTTTCTTATTTTTTGTCATTCTGATTGGGGTAAGAAAAAGTCTCAGGTAATTTTAATTTTCCTGATGGCTAAGGATGTTGAACATTTTTAAGTGTCTCTCAGCCATTTGGGTTTCATTGTTTGAGAACAGCCTAGTTCTGTACCTCATTTTTAACTAGACTGTTTCGATTGATGAACAGATCAGAATATATATATATATATATATATATATATATATATAGTCTTCCATGAGATAAATACCTGGTAAAGATCTTTTCCAATTCTGTAGGCTGAAACTTTGCCTGAATGATGGTATTATTTGCTGTACAGAAACTTTTCAGGTTCGTGAATTTTTGGTCTTAGTGTCTGTGCCGTCAGTGTCCTGTTCAGAATGTCCTTTCTTGTGCCAAGGGGTTCGAGGCTATTTGCCACATTCACTTCTGTCAGATTCAGGTTATCTGGTCTTCTGTTCAGGTCCTAGATCCATTTGGAGTTGAGTTTTATATAGGGTGAGAAATAAGGATCTCATTTCATTCTACATGTAACTATCCAGTTTGACCAGCACCACCTGCTGAAGATGCTATCTTTTCTCCAATGTTTATCAATTAGCACTTTTTCAAAAGTCAGATGGATGCCAGAGTGTGGGCTTATCTGGAGCTCCTCAGTTCTACTCCATTGAAAAATGTCTCTTTTATTGTCATTATTATGCTGTTTAATTATTATAGCTCTCTAACACAACTTGGAATCTGGGCTAGTAATACTTTTAGCTGTCCTTTCATTGTCTTCGATTGTGTTTGTGAATCTGGACTGTGTAACCTAGGTCATTTGTGATTCCATATGAAATTTAAGATTGTTTTTCAATTACTGTGAAGAATTGTATTGGAATTCTGATGGCAGTTTCATTGAATCTGTATACTGCTTTTGGTAAGATGACCATTTTCACAGTATTAATACTGTCAGTCCATATATAATGGGGGGGTCTTTCTATCTTCTGGTATCTTATTCAATGTTCTATTTCTGTGTCTTAAAGTTTCATTGCACAAGTCTTTCAAATCCTTTGTTAGATTTATTACAAAATATTTTGCTTATTTTTTGAGGCATTTGTGAAAAAATTATTTCCCTGATTTCTTTCTTGGTATGATTTCTCTTTATTTATATGATGTCTACTGGTGGTGTGGGAAGTCCTTCTGTATATGCATTGCTTTTATTGGTTAATAAAGAAGCTGCTTTTGGCCAATGGCTTAACAGAATATAGCCAGGCTGGAAGATATATATATATGTATGTATATATATATGTATATATATATATATATATATATATATATATATATATATATATATATATATATATAGAGAGAGAGAGAGAGAGAGAGAGAGAGAGAGTAGGCAGAGCCAGGGAGATGCCATGTAGCTGCCGGAGGGGAAAGATGCCAGCTGACAGCTGGAACCTTGCCTGTAGGCCATGAGCCTCATGGTAAAATTTAAAATAATGGAAATGGGTTATTTCTAGATGTACAAACTAGCTAGCAATACATTTAAGCTATTGGCCAAACAGTATTGCAAATAATGTAATTTCTGTGTGATTATCTGGGGCTGAGCATCCAGGAACGAACTAACAGCCTCCTATAACATAGTGGTTTTTGTCTGTTACTAGTTTTCTAGTCTACTAATTTGTTGAATGTGTTCATCAGGTACAGAAGATTTCTGGCAGAATATTTAAATATTCCAGGTCATATGCATATATAAATTTATGCATTTATTAGTGTTTTCCTACATGGTAGATATAAACTTTCCTCTTAGCATTGCCTTCATTGTGTCCCATAGATTTGAAATCTTGTCTTTTTATTTTTATTCAATTTTAAGAAGTTTTTTAAAGTTTATTTTTAAAGATTCATCTATTTTTAATTTTGTGTGTCTGAGTGTTTTACCTGTATATATGCGTGTAAACCGTGTGCATGCCTGGTGTGTATGTATGTATATATGGCTGTGGGCAGTTGTGAGCTGCCATGTGGGTTTTAGGAAGCCAACCCAGGTCCTCTGGAAGAACAGCAAGTACACATAACCTCTGGCCCATATCTCTAAACTTTACAGGAATCTAAAAAATTTTCGTAATGAATTGACTTCATCCTTGACTCAGTTATTATTATTCAGTTGTGTGTGGTTTGGTTTCTATGAATTTTTATACTTCCTGTCATTTCTTTGGCTGCTGATATCAAGTTCTATTTTATTGTGGTTAGGTAGAATGAAGGATGTGGTTTCAGTTTTCTAATATTTGTTGAGTCTTGCTTTGAGTCCTAGTATGCCATCTATTATGGAGAAAATTCCATAGGCTGCTGAGAACACTTATTCTTTGATGTCTAGGTGGAATGTTTTTGTGGATTTCTGTCAGATCCATTTGATTTTTTTGTTTTTTATGTAATTTAGTTCCAACTTATCTCTGTTTAGTTTATTTCTGGATGATCTGTGCATTGGTAAGAGTCTGGTGCTGATGTCAACCATTGTCACTCTACTGTGATGAATGCATGGTTTTAGTTCTGGTAGTGATTCCTTTATGAAATCAGGTACCAGTATGTTTGATGTGTTTATGTCCATGATTGTAATTACCTGTTGGTAGCGTGTTTTTTTAAGGGTCATAAAATATCCTCCTTAAGTCTCTGACTAATTTTTTTTTCAGATATAAGAATAGTTACATCTAGCTGGGCGGTGGTAGCACACGCCTTTAATCCCAGCACTCGGGAGGCAGAGGCAGGCAGATCTCTGTGAGTTCGAGGCCAGCCTGGTCTACAAGAGCTAGTTCTAGGACAGGAACCAAAAGCTACAGAGAAACCCTGTCTCGAAAATCCAAAAAAAAAAAAAGCTACATCTACCTGTTTTTCATTCATTTGCTTGGAATGTATTTTTTAACATGATTTTTTAACCCCTTTTACTTAAGGAGGTGTCTGTCTTTTGAGGTGAGGTGCATTTTATGAAGGCAATAAAAATGTGGATCCTCTATTCTAATAACGTTTTTTTTTTAGTCTGTATCTTTATTATAGAATCAATAGCAATAACCTTCAGTTATTATTGAATGATTGAATGTGTGTGTTAATTCCTGTCATTTTGTCAATTTGGTAGTATTTTCTTAAGTCTCTTTTGGTTGCTTGTCCTGACATTGCTTATTTGTTTCTTGTGACCTCTTGGTTGTGTTTATTCTTCTCTCCAAGTTGAAATAATTCTTCTAGTATCCTCTGAAGAGCTGGCTTTCTAGTCATAAATTCCTGTAGTTGAAGGCAGAGTTTTTGTCAGGACCTCCAGCTCCAAAGTAAATGCAGAGACTTAATATTAATTGTAAATGCTTAATCGGTAGCTCCACCTTATTACTAACTAGCTCTTAAAACGTAAGTTAGCACATTTATATTCATTTATGCTCTGCCATGTGGCATTGCTGCTCTTTCATCTTGCACCTCCGGTTCCTTCTCCATATCTAGCTGGCAACTGCCTTGACTCTACTGTTCTTCCCAGTGTCCTTAGTCTGGTTCTACTGCCTAATCTTATCCTGTCCAGCTATTGGCCAACCAGCTTTTTTATTATTATTAAACCAATCACAGTGACATATATTCAAGCAGTGTAAAGGGATAGTTCACATTTAGTTTGTTTTTTATTATGGAAATTTAGTTTCTTTAATTTTTTTGGTTTCTTTTTAGAGGCAGGGTTTATAATTTTAATAGTTTTTTGGGGGTATAATAGTCTGTATTGATAATTGTGACCTCTCACGTCTTGGAGTCATCTTTCTAGGCCTTTCTGACTTTAGAGGTTTTTCTTTAAATATTAATTGTTGTTCTTATAAACCTACCTTTGAATGTGACTTGACTTTCCTCTCTTGTATCTTTCCATAACTTTCCTTTATCCTCTATTTTTAATGTTTTAGATATAATGTGTCTCGCCATTGCACTTAGGACCTTTTATGCCTGTATGAACATTTTTTTCTCTTGGTTGGGAGTTTTATTCTATGATTTTACTAAAGATGCTTTCTATGCCTTCACTGTGGTATTTTTCTCCTTCTGTGCTCATATTTGAAGGCTAGGTCATGGTGTCCCAAAGCTGTTTCATGTCCCATTTATATATATTAATTTTTTTCCATTGACCTTTACTAAATGATACAGTTCTTCTGCTTTGTCTGCTATCCCTTATTCTGTTTGTGGAATGATACAATTTGTTCATGAGGCTTTCCACCTACACTCTTAATTAACTTTTTGAATTTTTCATTTTCAGAATCTTTTAAGTTTGTCTTTTCTTACAAATGTAAACTTTATTTTCATGTCCTGGATTGACTTAATTATTTCAAGTACTTCTTTGCCTTTGTCTTCTTTGGATTGTTTGCCAATGTGACAATCATTCTTTTGGATTTTGTTGTCCGAAAGTGTCTCCATTTATTTTCAATAGGGGATATTGCTGTGGGATTTGTGTTTTGGAGATAGCACTTTATTTTGCTCTTTTGTGGCTTGTTATTATTTCTGCATTAGGATTTGCACATCTGGCGTTACTTTGTTAATTTATTTTTTCTTTTGTTTTTGTTCAACATACTTTTCTTTTTCCAGCAGAGGGTTTTACAATGTTCTAGAGAAGGTTAAGTCATATTAGCATTGGAATATTGATTTCTTCTGTTTAACTGGTATTTGGGACTACATCCTCAATCAGTGCTTGGTTAAGAAGTCTTGAGGAAGTTTCCTTTGGCAGTGTAGATTTGTCCTGGGTTTAAAGACCTCAAAGCAAAAGTAGAGGTTCTAATTAGAGAGTTGGCATGGCTTTGGGACTCCAGGTCAGTTTTGATAACTGGAGGATCTTTCCTGGGAATTGAGCTGGGATCTGGTGAGTACCAGAGGAAGGGATACATTCAGGCTGAGGGAAGGTAGCTGGACCTGGCAATCAGCCTTAGGATTGGTGATGCAATTGGAGGAGGCATTTAGGAAGAGCAGTGTTAGCCATTTAGGTACATAGTACATGATGTAGCTACAGGGGCCCTGGTAGTAAGTTCAATTTTTATTATTTTTAATTATGAATATGTATGTTTGTGTATATGCACATAAATTCAGATGCCCTTGGAGGCTGGAGATGTTCATTCCCCCTGAAGCTGGTGTGAGTTGTGAGCTAGCAGAATGAGTCCTGGGAACCAAACTCAGGTTTGCTGCAAGAGCAGTATATGCTCTTAACTGTTGAGTCATCTGTCCAGCCCTTTCATAGGGGATTCTTACTGATCTATTTTAAGTATATAAGCCCGCATGTATGTATGTAGATGTACAATATGCACAAATAGAGGACTTTTACCCCCTTATGGTCACTGAGGATAAAACTTAGGACTACACACATGCTAAGCAAATGTTCTGCCACTGAGCTATACTCCTCAGTAGACGTAGACAAATTAAAGATGGCAAAATTTGATAGACATTGAGTCTAGATGCTAAGCTCATAATTGTGTCGTTTTTAAACTCTTGTTTTTATTGTAAACACTGACTTTCATAAGGGTAGTATCACATGTATACAATATGTTCTTATCATACTTACCCATATGACACTTCTTCTACAACCCCTCTCTTTCTTTTCTCAACCCTCCTTTTATTTCACATCAATTATGCCATTCTTTAAACTTTCCTGTTTCTGAAATTTAAGGAATTAGAAATGACAAGGGAATAAGAACAGATAAATTCACAGCACATCAGATTTTATCCCTTTACTACAAGCCCTGATCCCAGTGGATTTTGTACGATTTTAATGATTATTCCTTCAGGATGTATTTTTTTTAATTTATTTATTTATTAAGGATTTCTGCCTCCTCCCCGCCACTGCCTCCCATTTCTGTTCCCCTCCCCCGATCAAGTCCCCCTCCCTCATCAGCTCGAAGAGCAATCAGGGTTCCCTGACCTGTGGGAAGTCCAAGGACCGCCCACCTCCATCCAGGTCTAGTAAGGTGAACATCCTAACTGCCTAGGCTCCCCCAAAGCCAGTACGTGCAGTAGGATCAAAAACCCAGTGCCATTGTTCTTGAGTTCTCAGTAGTCCTCATTGTCCACTATGTTCAGCAAGTTCGGTTTTATCCCAGGCTTTTTCAGACCCAGGCCAGCTGGCCTTGGTGAGTTCCTGATAGATGATTCCCATTGTCTCAGTGTGTGGGTGCACCCCTCGCGGTCCTGAGTTCCTTGCTTGTAAGATGTAAAATTAGTTTGTCAGAGGACATGCGTGTTGAAACTTTTGTCAATTGCTTCCATATTGTTCTCTGGACAGATTTGCAGTCTGATTAACTTGTAGTTGCATCAACAGTACTGAGAGGTCGCTTTCTTTACAGCCTCACCTCCATCAGAACCGTCTTT
Organism: Microtus pennsylvanicus; assembly: GCF_037038515.1. Classification (NCBI taxonomy): domain Eukaryota; kingdom Metazoa; phylum Chordata; class Mammalia; order Rodentia; family Cricetidae; genus Microtus; species Microtus pennsylvanicus. Next base: position 91,271,404 of record NC_134601.1, on the reverse strand, counting down.
TTACTTTTTTTCGAAATAAGAGTCTAACAAGTAACATCAATGCAACTCGTTGTTTTCATTTGCATTTATTTGATTGCTTTCTGTTAACATTTTTACAGTAATTACTGCGAATATTTTTATTCATGAAGGATATTAAAGTTTTTGCATTTTGCCAGTATTATTTTCAAAAAGGGTTATTTATGTCTACATTTAAACTCTATAGGTGAGAGAAAGAGCTAGATACCATTTGGACCATTTTCATTACACTGATTGAAATTTATAAAATATTTGCCAATTTGATAGGTCAAAATAATTTAAATGCATCCATTTATATGTCTTTGATTACTAATATGCTAAAAATAAAAAAACTGCAGTTCTGTGCATTGCTTGAACGTATTGTGTGTCCATTTAAGAGAATACAGCCTTAAGGCGGGCTGTGGTTCAGTGGTAGAGCTCTCTTGTCTAACATGAAAAAGGCCATGGGTTTGCACTCATGCACTGCAGTCTCCCTTATTGCATGGTTCTGCCATCATTGTTGCCTTAAAATGTCATTGTAGTTTATAATTTTGGAGCTGTTGGTCCTTACTCTAGTCATGTTTCCCTGCAGGTACAGCTCATCCTGGCTTGGTAGCCAAGCCCTTTGAGAAAGTTACATACAAGTGGACAGTTCCTCCCCATGCTGGGCCAGCTGCTCAGGATCCTGCCTGCCTTACCTGGATGTACTTCTCTGCTGCAGATCCCATAAGAGATACAAATTCTGGCCTGGTGGGCCCTTTGCTGGTTTGCAAGGCTGGCGCCTTGGGTGCAGATGGCAAGCAGGTATTTCTGGGGGGTCTGGGGTAGGAAGATTGGCTGGAAAGAACTAAAACTGTGTTTCCGGGTGTGTATCAAGAATGGGGTTGGATCCTGGAGGTAAAAGAATAGAGAAAAGATAAACCAAGCAATTGTATCAAAAATTAATAGGTGGTGACACCGGTTCTTAAGTATATTACTATTTTATATGCAAACGCACATCTTTCTTAGCTTTTGATTCTTACTTTTTCTATATATCCCAATTATTATTCCCCCCTCCTACCTCAGTGACCCATAAAATTGTTTGTAACCCATATACTTGCTTTCATATTTGTTTGGCATTTTTGGCCTATCCCATCATTTCTGTGTAACGTTGGGCTAGTTACTTAAAGTCTCTTTAATTTAACTTCATCTGTAAAGAAAGGGTTAACAGCTGAAGCTATCTTTGATTTCTTGGAAAAGTCATACAATTAATACACATCAAATGCTTACTGCAGTGTCTGGCATATAGTATGCACCCAGTAATTATCAGCTTTAACAATAATAAATGGTGTTAATGCACTTCTAATTTTTTAAACTGTTTTCTAATTTCCCTTCATAGACCTTCTGTGCTTTCCTAGCAACTGTCTCCTCAATCCTCTCCGCAGGTGACTTCAAGCTATCTTTGGTCACATCCTGTGCTATGATTCCTTAATCCACAGCCTGTGTTTCTTCCCTGCTTCCTTTCCTACATGGTTTGCCTCTAGTCTTCTTCCCTTACTCTGACCTTATCTCCTCGACAATTTGAAGTCTTCCCGAGGAAAACCTGCCTAGCAACAGCTGCAGCTCTGAGCATGAGATATGGGCCTGGCTCTGAATCTGCAAAAAAGAAATGAGAAAGAATCAGGAAGCCTTGGGTCTACAACTACGCAGTACTCAGCTGCTGAATCCATTGTCATTCCTCCCTCTATTTCTTTCCAATGGGACCACAGAAAGGAATGGATAAAGAATTTTTTCTCCTCTTTACCGTGTTTGATGAGAACAACAGTTGGTACAGCGATGCCAATCAAGCAGCTGGTATGTTGGATACCCGACTGCTCTCAGAGGATGTTGAGGGCTTCCAAGATTCCAATCGAATGCATGGTAAGGGGAATGGTGTTGCCTTTGACTATAACTTTGGGGTCCCAAGGAAACACGCAGCTCGAACCATACTCATAACCAATTCCTAAAAATACTCATTTCATTGATAATCTTTATACAAGGGAAAAGCTAGACTGAGGGATTTCAAGCTATGAGAAATCATAATACAGGGCTGCTATGCTGCTGACCATGATTTGAGTAGTCTGATCATATCTCTTTATTTTGTCTGTGTTTTTGTTTTCCAGCTATCAATGGGTTTCTCTTCTCTAACCTGCCCAGACTGGACATGTGCAAGGGTGATACGGTGGCCTGGCACCTGCTTGGCCTGGGCACAGAGACTGATGTACATGGGGTCATGTTCGAGGGCAACACTATCCAGCTTCAGGGCATGAGGAAAAGTGCAGCCATGCTCTTTCCCCACGCCTTTGTGATGGCTCTCATGCAGCCTGATAATCCTGGTAAGTGCTTCGGCAGCAGGCACAAGACGCACGGGCATTGTTAAGTAGGGGGTCAAGAGTGACAAGGGGTGACATGGAAAGAGGAAGGGGTAGTAGGAAGAAAAGGGTGATGTGTTCAGGAGGCTTGGGAGATTTTCAAAACACTTTTATCTCTTCAATGTATGGTCCATGTTCTGATTATTTGATGTTTTCTTCATTTGCAGAGTGACTAGCAGGCTGAGAAAGCTCTGTTCTAAGAGGAGGGCAGTTCAGGCATTGCTCAGCTGCAGGGCAGCGTTGATGTGACAGCTCTTGGCACACAGCTCTTTGGCTATATAGAGACAGATTATAATAGAGTACTTATGTTCAGGAAGTCAATGGAATGTTCGTGTGTTTTCAACTCTGCTATTCTGTGAAAGTTTCTGCGAGCTCTCCTATTTGTGTGTGTGTATGTGTTTGTGTGTGTGTGTCTATCTCTCTGTATGTCTGTCTGTGTTAAGTCAAATGTATTTGTAATAAAGACAAATGACTAGAGAAAGCTTTGTTTGTTCAGCTACATGCCTTAGCTATAACTAAGATTTGAGGAACTCTTTCGGGCTCTAATAAGAAACAGAAGTGTAAACAATGTGAAACGAAGTCATTGTTTGGGTATGAAGAGGAGGGACAGGAAATCTCAAGTTCTGGAATCGAGTCTCTGCTTTTTGTTACTACCTACAACATGGCATGAGCAATCTACTTCACTTGTCTTCATTTTAGATCAGAAATCAAAACTTTGGAAGGATCTTTTACCGACTTGTTAATCACTTTGTCCCTTATCTGTACAGAATCAACTTTGCTTCCTTCCTTCCTTCCTTCCTTCCTTCCTTCCTTCCTTCCTTCCTTCCTTCCTTCCTTCCTTCCTTCCTCCCTCCCTCCTTCCTTCCTTCTTTCCTTTCTCCCTCCCTCCCTCCCTCCCTCCCTCCCTCCCTCCCTCCCTCCCTCCTTCCTTCCTTCTTTCCTTCCTCCCTCCCTCCCTCCCTCCCTCCCTCCCTCCCTCCCTCCCTCCCTTCCATCCTTTCTTCCTTGCTTCCTTCTTCCTCATTTCTTTTCTTCTCTGTACTTCCTCTCTTTTTTCTCCCTTCTTCTCAACAGTAATTCCTGTCTACTTTTGTGTGAAGAAGTTTGACTGAAATATCAGTTTTTCTCAGATCCCATTAAGCTTAAGCTTTTTAGAACGCACCATGTTATTTTCAGTCCAGAGTGTTCTCCTAGCCAGTAGGTGGCAAGAGCATTTGTAAGAGTGTTTATGTATCACTGCAGTCTCTACTGAACTTTGATTTTTGTTTTTGTAACTTTTATTTTAGCTGGATAAATTGTTTATATTTGGAACACAATTCCTTAAAGAGATGATTTTTATAACAATTTAAATAATTTCTTCATGGATGTGAACTTTCCAAGCACAATACAATTGTATTCTCTTCAGATGTCTTATTTCCCATCTACCCAGAGCATTTTCTTGACCGGAGAGAGTTTTTAGCAAATTACACCCATCAGTTAATAGTGTTGAAAGCAGCAGGTGCGCTTTTAGTGCATGGGGGTAGGAAAGCTATGGATAAGAAAGATCATATTCTTGAGCTTTAATCCCAAAGCCAAAGTCCAAATTCAATGTCTTTTCTGAAAAATCAGCCAGCATCTCCAGCACATCTATATACTTTCCTAGGGTTCACTCTAATTTTAAGTGAATGGTTTTTTTTTGCTATCATGTTATGGGCCATAAAGGTAGCTGTAAACATTCTGGCTATACACAGTGATATGTCTTTATAGTCCTAGTAACTTCAGTGGCTGAGACAGGGGGGTCACTTAAGCTCAGGATTTGGAGACCAGCTTGGACAATATCCCATCTCAAAGTATGATTTAAATACTCCAAAAATTGGTGGAAGTCTAAAGGGAAATACAATGGTAGGTGTTCAAGTGTAAAAGTATAAATGTGACTATTGACTAAGATTCTTGAATTTTTTTACTAGCAAAAACAAAAATCTTTCCTTCATTCTTTACACATACATATTTTTAAAATTTCTCTGCCAAAGAAATGTCAAGTCATTGAATACTGGAATCTGTAAGGCTCCTTTTAATTCACCTAGGTTCACTTATTTTGCTAATAGATGCAACGAACACTTTCCTGAAAGGGATACATGACTTGCACAGGTTAGAAGTATTGACTATGAAGTTTTGGCTTTTCTTCTGGTTCGTCTTCCATCAAGTTCTATTAATTCTCACCCGTGGATGATATTTTGAATTTGAACTTTCGATTTGTCCCCTGGGCACTTGCTTTGTCATTAAGAAGGAGAGGAACCATTGTCAATAGTTCTCCCAAATCCAAGCAATATAATGGCCAATCTAGATCAGAATCTGGCTTTAGAATTCTGTGGAGACTAGTGTCCACTGGCAGTAATGAATATACAGTTGTGCTTGCTCAGCTTTGCAGAGGATTCATGCACCTCACTGTAACCAGGCACAGTGGCACGTGTCTTCTCTTTAGTGCAAGCACTTCGGAAGGCGAAGATAGCAACATGTATGACCTGAGCCAGGGAATTTTACAATACCCTGAGCAGTATAACAGGACTTCCTCATAAGATTCCATGTTGGAGATTCAGCATGTTATGTCTTCGATACTTAGGTTTGAAAAAAAAAAGCCAAGCCACAAAATCAGATATTAAAAAATAAATAAACTATTTAAGGAATTTATATGTGGGCCTATAGGTGATAGCTGTCACTATCATTTTTTCTTTACTGCAGTATTTTTCATTTAGGTATTTATTATTTTAATAGGCTTATATTACCTTTAATTGAAAATACCATCTTGATTTAAAAATAGCACTGTGAATAATGTGCCTCAGACATTCAAACTGAAACACTGAGACTAGATTTTTAATACCAGGAAAGGTGTCAGATAAAAGGTTAAAGCCTGACTATATTATGTTCCATTAAAATGATGTTAGTTATTCAGTAGCATAGATAATATTATTTTTCCCACCCACCCAGACTCTGATTAGGGTTTCTTTCCTCTGTTTTTATCTTTGTCATGGAGCTCTTTCTTTGTTCGTTATTTCTATCTTTTCCTTCTCTTTCTCATTTCCTTTGTGTGGTCGGTTTGAAGACATTAATAGTAAACTCTGAGTCACCAATAATTTGTCGGTGTTGCATCAAGGGGGAAAAAATCAAAGCATTTCCTCTCGGTGTCGTTTAACTCCGAACAAGCCCAGATTAGAAGTCTCTTTTTTACCTTCCCCGTGTCTTCTGTCCTGTCTCTCTGTTGTATGTGGGTGAATCTGTGCCGCTTGAATGCTGTCCTGTGAATCTGTCCCTGCATCTGTGTCTGTCTGTCCCTAACAAATAGGGCTTTGCTCTGAATTGCACAGAAAGTATCACACGGGGAAGGAATGAGGATCCTTTCCAGAAATCTTTAACAGAATTTTACAAGGAATTCAGTCGCTGATTCCAACTGACCCAGCTAGCAAGCAGTGCGATAAACATCATTGTTTATCAAGCAATATCTGAATGCTGTGCTCAACATTTACTGTAGAGATTCATTTTAAAAGAATGCTCTCAAACTCGATTTTTGCTCTTTCAACAAATGATTACGAGAACACATGCATTCCTGTAGGTCAGGGACATGGATGAGTATATAATTGAAGATTATAACTATGGATTAATGGAGGTTGTAAAAGCTGAATACATGGCAAATTCAAGGCCAGTAAGGTTGGTTGTTACATTGTTCTCTTAAAGGCATGCTAAGTAAACAGGATAAGTACACAGTAGGCTAGCAGTCTTATGTCTTACATGAACTCAAGGTTTATTATTAACTCTGGCTATGTGGTCCAGCAGAAGTTTCAGGCTCTTAGAATCTAAGAGTTATTTTTATCAGGTTGCATCCCCACAGTCTCTCCATTTTTTTTCTATTAAAGAAGTAACACATTGCTGGAGGGAGTCACTGGTGAAGAGCTGGCCAAGGGATGATGTACTGGGCAGGCAGCCTAAATCAGCATCACTTTGGTAAGGGTAGTCCTTTTGAAGAGTAGACAAAGACACACTAGGACTTCGAGAAAGAGGCAGACAGAGTGATTTATCTATAAAAGACCGCATCTTGATATTTAATCCTGAAAAAACAATTAAAGGGTTTGAGCCAGTTAGTATAAAACATCATTTCCAGATGTTCATTTTGAAGATAGGAATTTGCAGTTGCTTTAGTTTGGACGGACTGAGTTAAGGATAATTTCGCAGTTGTAGCTCCAACTGTGGCAGCTAAGTCAGCCCTTAGCAATCATTTCAGTGAATCTTTTGTACATATATGTTCAAGGGAATAATTAAGTTGTTCTGAAGCAGATCTTCCATGTCACGGGCAAGCCAGATTAACCGGAATCCAGGCATGCATAGGCTTGCTTCAGAATTTAAACCAGGAGAGAGAGAGAGAGAGAGAGAGAGAAAAAAAACGTTGTTATGAGAGTAACTCTGGGAAAGAATAGCAGCGGCATGCAATTTCTATGTGGTTAAAAGTTAGGCAAGAGTCCCTCTTTTGTTACCAGGTTGTTGTCTTCTGGTTTAGGTTATGGTGTCACTTTGCCAATCCTGTTGTAGCTAGAGAGGGCCTGTAGGAGAAAGCACAGATGTGAACCCTCAGCCCTACATTATAAAGGGAATAGTACCCAAACATAGGTTAGTTAGGTCCTTGAGAGAATTTCTATAAAATCATGGGTTTGGATAAAACTTCCTGCTTTTTATGATGTTAATTTGTATGGGTGTCAGGGGAAAGACTGGGAGAAACAATTTTTAAAATTGAAAGTGTACATTGCTTTGGTAAGTTGATCCCGAGAAGTCAGTTCCTTTATTCCCTCCCCCTCTATTTTTTTGTTTAAATATTTAATTGTTGAGGGAGAAATAAGCTTTTCAATTATGACTTGTCTTTGGGATTATAGGGCATTTTTATGACCTTGAGAGGGACATAAACATTTCAAAATTGGCAAAAAGAGATAAAGTTTTCAATTGTCAGAAGGACCATTGTCTATTTTGATCTCTTTTGAGATCCCCATACCAGAAAAACAGGCTGCAAATTTCTGCAGCTGATCAGTATCTGAGCTGTAGCAACAAAGAAACCAGAAAAGGTATTAACACAAACATGATATTAATTAAATATCTGAAAGAAATTTAAATTTTTGAGACCATGTCTATGAAAATTTTATGATGTTTTTATAAAGCTTTAGTAGCCAGTAACAACTTATGAAAACCCCATTTATTTAAGTAGAGGTTTAATATCAATGAATTAAACACAGACGTTTTAATATAATATGTACCCTCTATGTCTCGTATTTCACATACTTTGAATCACCTACTCGGACCCTTGCCACTTGCGTCAACTGTCTACCTTTTCATATGGAGATATGCAACTCTTTTAGCCATTTTCAAAACTGAAACGCCTTCTGTCTTTACACACATTTATCCTTTTTAATACTAGGAGATATGGGTGCCTGAATATTGAGAGGAGTCATTGGAAAGGCAAATCGTTTTCATTATCAGGCTGCAAAGAGGTAGCAAAAAGCAATCTTTAAGTCAATAACAACAGCATGCTAGTTTTGAGCGCGTTTTCCCATTGAAACCTGCTTATGAGCTTACTTCTTTCAGTAGGAAGCCTGTTGGCTCTAGGAAAAGGCAAAGCCTGCTTCTCACATTTGAAACACTTAAAGAGGTCTAGTTAGAATTTGTATGTTCAGAAATCAATGAAAGAAATACGTTGCTAGCAATCTCTTTATTATTTCCAGCAAAACCAGCAAGTTCTCTGTGCCTTTTTTGTCTGATAGTGCAACAATACTCTGAGTGTGTCTTAAGGTTAGGGATTTTATTTGTTTACTTATGTACTTACTGTAGGCCCTTGTATCAGAGTCTGTGAGGCCTCAAGAGTCTCTACTGATTTCTTTATTAACCCACTGAGTACTGGAGGGCAACTGTGCCTCAGTGTGGAAGTTTTACTTTAGACACTCGGGTAATGGAACTTTCCTTTCAAGCTCTCAAATAGGTATCATCAGCAAAGACCATGACCGTCCTTTGTCTGCAAAGACAGTACAAAACCAAAATGTTTTCAAGGTGAAAGCAGACATTTTAGCTATGAATGGACTGGCCAGGCAGCCTCAGGGGAAGAACTGGCAGAGACTTGCTTGCTGTTCTAGCAGCAGGTGGCCGGGCTGCTAAGTTGTCTGATTAAGATAGGGCCTGGAACAAAGAGGCCCCAGAGGAATTGTATTATGTCTGGTTTGCTCGACAAAACTTTACAAGCCAGTTTTAATATCTTAATCTAGTTTTTAAAGAATAAATTTGCTAGCTATTGTTCTTGGATATGAGATAGAGGAACCAAGAGATTCTCCAGAGTGAGAACAGAAGACAAAGTGAACAGGCAGGCTGGGCGTTGGTCTGCTTAAGAGAAAGCCACCTCTGGTAGTGCAAGTTGAAGTAGCATTTAATAGGACTTGACGAACGAGAAGAAGGAGATAAAAGATGTAGTGTTGGAGAAAAGCCTTCTGGTCATGGACCACTGCTGCCAAGAGTGACAGATAGGTTCTTCCAACCTGAGATGGCCAGATTTCCCTTTGCCTTGGGACCCTACGCCCCACTGCAAACACACGAGCTGGGAGCTTTTGGGAGACTCATAGATTAATATTGCTTTTGGCACCTGAGACATTCAAAATTCAAATCCCCAACATGCCATGCGTCGCCAACAAGGGATCTTCCCCCACACGCTCATATCAATTCAGGCTATCCAGCTCTCATACTGAGCCCTCTGAAATGATTCACTGACACATTAAAGATATCTCACCCAGAACACCAAAATGTGTGGATTAAACACATTCATGATTCCTTATTCAGAGCACCAAAATGTGCTGTCAGTTTGTGGAGAGCAACCTGCAGTCTTGGGAACAGCCTGGGTTGTTTGGGGTTTGCATAAGATCTGTTAGCCAACAACTCAATTAGATGTAACTCATTACCAGTACTGGAAGCTTCATTCAATGATAGGAGATGTCCAATTGGGTCTCCGTTTCTCCTATTACTTGGAAATTTTATTTAGATCACTTTCATATATGCATATATTTTAGGAAGCTTTTAGTGTATTAGGTTTCCTTATTGCCCCTCAATGCCCTTAATTTTAGCTGTCTCTCCCTGTATTCCCTCCCTCATTCCTACACTTCCTCTCTTGATCCCCCTGTTCCAGTCCTCCCCATCCTTCCATAATTATCTATTCTATTTTTTTTCTAGGGAGATTTATCTGTGCCCACTAGTATGTTACTTACTCTATACCTGTCTTTGTGGTTCTACACATTATGGCTTGGTTGTCATTGGCTTAATATCTAATATCTACATTTAAGTGAATACATACCATATTTGTCTTTCTAGGTCTGGGTTACCTTATTCAGGATGATTTTTTTCTAGTTCCATCCATTTAGCTGCAAATTTCATGACTTCATTTTATTAATGGCTGAGTAATATTCCACAAGTATGTTGCCACATTTTCTTTTTCCATTCATTTATTGAGTGACATCTAGGTTCCTTGCAGTTTCTCGCTCTTATGAAGAGAACAGCTATGGATATGGCTGAGCAAGTATCTTGTGGTACAATGAAGCATCTTTGGGCATATGCCCAAGAATGGCATAGCAGGGTTTTGAGGGAGATCAATTTCTATCTTCCTAGAGCCCACCACACTGATTTCCATAGTTTCTACGCAAGTTTGCCTTCCCTTCAGCGGTATGTGAGTGCTTCCCTTCCACCACATCATTGCCAGAGGGAGCCTTCATTTGTTTTTACTGACCTTGGCCATTCTGAGGGGTGTAAGATAAAAATCTCAAAAGTGATTTCAATGTGCATTTCCCTGATGACTAAGGATATTGCACAATTCTTTAAGTATTTCTCAGTTATTTGAGTTATCCCTATTTAGAATTCTCAGTTTAGATCTGTACCCCATCCTTGAAAGGGGTTATAGCTTGATACACAGGTGGTTTTTTTTGAGTTATTCATGTATTTTAGATATTAGCTCTATCAGATGTGGATCTGGTTAAAAATCTCTTTCCATCTCTAGGCTGTCGTTTTGTCCAATGATGGTGTCCTTTACCCTGCAGAAACTTTACAGTGAGGTCCCATTTATTTATTGTTGATCATAGTGCCTGCATTAATAGTGTTCTTTTCAGAAAGTCTTTTCCTGTGCCAATGAGTTCAATGCTGTTCTCTGCTCTCTCTTCTATCAGGTTTACAGTATCTGGTTTAACACTGGATTCTTTGATTCATTTGGAGTTGAGTTTTGTGCAGAATGATAAATATGGATCTATTTTACTCTTCTATATGCAGGAATCCACTTTAACCAGTAGCATTTTTTGAAGATGTTATCTTTTTTTTATTGTATATTCCTGGCTTTTTAGTCAAAATCAGGTATTCATAGGTGTGTGGATTTATGTCAGGGCCACCAATTCAATTCCATTAATTAACATGTCTGCTTTTGTGAGTCACCATGCTGTTTTTATGACTACAGCTCTGTAGTACAACTTCGAATTGGGAATGGTGATACCTCCATCAGTTTTTTTTTTAGTATTGTTTTAGCTGTTCTGACTCGTGTGTGTGTGTGTGTGTGTGTGTGTGTTCCCATATGAAGCTGAAAATTGTCTTTTCAAAGATCTGTGAAGAATTGTGTTGGCATGTTGATAGGGATTATATTCACTCTGTAGATTGCTTTTGGTTCAATGCTGTTTTTACTATACTAATCTTACCTATCCATGAACATGAGAGATCTTTCCATTTTCTGACATCTTCAATTTCTTTCAAAGTCTTTAAGTTTTTATCATACAAGTCATTTACTTTCTTTGTTAGATTTACTCTAAGATATTATATATTTTTTGAGGTTTTGTGAAAGGCATTTTTCTTTTTCTTTCTCAATTTGTAATTTGTTTATAGGGATGCTACTCATTTTTTGTGACCTAATCTTGTATCCCACTACTTATCTGAAAAAAGAATTATCAGCTGTAGAAGTTTCAGGTCACTTGTGTATACTATTATATTGTCTGCAGGTAAAGATACTTTGACTTTTTCCATTTTAATTTTTGTATTCTTGATTCCCTTCAGTTGTCTTACTGCTCTAGCTAAGACTTCAAGTACTATATTCAGTCGGTATGGAGAGAGTAGACAACATGGTCTTGTTCCTGATTTTAGTGGAATTGCTTTGAGTTTCTCTCCACTTAAGTAGATGTTCACTCTGGACTTGAAGTAAACTGCCTCTATTATGGGAGGTGTGTCTGTATTGTTTCCCTAATCTTTCAGAAATTTTCATCATGAAAGAGTGTTGGATTTTGCTAAAGACCTTTTATGAATCTAGTGAGATGATCTTTTTTTTCTTTCAGCTTGTTTATATGGTGGATTACATTTATCAGTTTATGTATGCTGAACCATCCCTGTATCTTGGGGATGAGACTTACTTGATCAAGGTGTGTGTGTGTGTGTGTGTGTGTGTGTGTGTGTGTGTGTTTATGTGTTCTTGGATTTGTTTTTAAAGTTTTTTATTGTGGATATTTGAGTCTGATGTTCATAAGGGAAATTAATTTGTAACTTTCTTTGTTGGTTCTTTATGTAATTTGGGTTTTAGGGTAATGGTGGTCTACTAAAACGAATAGGGAAATCTTCCTTCCATTGTTATTTTTGGAATAATTTGGGAAGTATTGGCCTTAACTCTTCTTTGAAAGTCTGGTAGAATTCTGTGCTAAAACCATTTGGCCCTGTTTAAATTGGTTATCTGAGCTGGGCAGTGGTGGTGCATGCCTTGAATCCCAGCACTTGGGAGGCAGAGGCAGGCAAATTTCTGTGGAGTTTGAGACCAGCCTAGTCTGCAAGAGCTAGAGCTAGTTCCAGGATAGGCTTCAAAGGAACAGAGAAACCCTGTCTCGAAAAACCAGAAAAAATAAAGTTGCTTATCTGATCTTAAATTAACTTTGATAAGTGGAATATATTGAGAAAATTCTCCACTTCTTTTTGATTTTCCAGTTTGGTAGAGTACAAATTTTTAAAGTATGTCCTTATGATTCTGTCATTAAGGAAATTCTATGAAATGTTGAAAATATTTTCTGTGTCTTTGACCTGGGCTTTCTCTCCTTCCTCTATCCCTATTATTATTAGATTTGTTCATTCATAGTACCATGGATTTCCAGAATATGTTGTGTCTAAATTTTTTTTTAGATCTAACATTTTCTTTGAACAAAGTAAGCATTTCTTTTATCTTCTTTACGCCTAAAATTCTTTGTTCCGTCTCTTATATTCTGTTGGTGAGGTTTTTCTCTGAGGTTCCTGAATGAGTTCCTAAATTTTTCATTTCCTCAATTTGGATTTTGTTTATTATTTTTATTTTGCCTTCCAGATTTTGAACTGTTTTATCCATTTCTTTCCAATATTTGCATGTGTTTTCATAGATTTACTTAAGGCATTTATTCATCTCCTCTTTAAGGAACTCTATCATATTGAAAAAAGCTATTTGAAGGTCCTTGTCTTGCGCTTCAGATATGTTGCAATTCTCAGGACCTACTGTGGTAGGGCTGCTGTGCTCTAGTGGGCACATCTTGTCCTGGCTGTAATTATGTCTTCATGCTGGCTTCTAAGCATCTTGGTTTGGGGTGATTCTAATTCTAGGTGCCGTTATCTGGTCCTGTCTTTGTTGGGTGGGTGTTTGTTCCTTAGTTTCTCTTGCCCCCTCTGGTTCTTAGGAGGGTCTAGTGGCTGTGTATTGCCTGGTAGGGAATTATTTGGGATTATGCTAGCTGTGGCTCCTGGGGGTTCTGGGTAAAATGCTTCTAGGTATTGGGATCTTACACTTAGAAATGAGCTAGAAGGGTGGGGGCCTGAGGGAGGGTCTACAAATGGAAGGAAAGCAAGATTTTCCACAAGGATCGGTTTAATCTCCCGGGAATGAGGACAGAGAGTGAGGAGCGACTATAACAGGTGGTCTGTCTCAGAGCTGGCCGTGAGACTGGCATGTTAGATTTGGAGGAGAGGACAGAGGTGAAGATCTGCAGTTACCCTGCCTGCTTTCCTGGCTGGAGTCTTGCTCTAGTTTTTCTTTGCATTCTTCCTATTCATTTTCCTTGCTTCTTTCTATTTCTTGAGGTTTTCTTCTTTTTTTTCCAATTCTTTTTTCTTTAGTGATTTTAAAAATATACCTATTGATTCTGACTCTCTGTCTTTCTCTTTCAGTGTCTCTATGTCTCTGTATCTCTCTGTGTATATGTGTGTCTGTCTGTCTCTCTATCTCTCTGTCTCCCTCTCTCTCTCTCTCTCTCTCTCTCTCTCTCTCTCTCTCTCTCTCTCTCTCTCTCTCTCTCTTTCTGTGTGTGTGTGTGTGTTTACACTCATATGTGCCTGTGGAGGTCAGAAGACAATTTGTGGGAGTTGATTCTTTTCTTCCACCATGTGTATCCCAGAGATCCAGCTCAGATCAGGGACTTGGCAACAAGTGATTCTGCACACTGAGCTGTCTCACCAGTCTATTTTTATTTACTGTTTATCTTTATTTCTGTTCCATTTGCTTTTGTCCTACTTTCTTTCCGTCTTCTTCCCTCTTTTTCCTCTTTTAAGTCCCCACTCCTTAGTTTCTATTTTCTATTAAACTTTTTCACTTAATATCTATTTTCTTGCACTTCCTGCCTTATGTACTGGGGCTATGAGGATGAATCAGGTAGTTTAAAGATAGTGGGAAAGGGGGTAAGTATGTAGACATTACTAAGCTCATGATGACACTCTCTGCAAAGTACTATGGCACGAAGGTAACCGTAACAAAGTTTTCCTGACTTACAGAGTGAAGGTTTCCTAGGAAAGCAGACATTCTGATGGAGGTTTTATAGCTGTAGTTTCAGACTGGTCTTTCAAGGATGAGTAGCTATTGTCATGCAATGAAATGAGACAGAGATATAAAGATCACTGTAGACATCAAGAAGTAAAACCTTGACTCGAGAAGGTTGATTCCAGTGGTTTGTTTCCTTACTTGATATTGCATGGTAAAACATATTCATAAATGCGGTGATATTTTAGTTGTAGCAATAACTAGGAGTGTTAAGATTGTGATGCTCGATGTTAAGAACCTGGAACAGAAGAATGTTGAAAAAGAAGTGAGTTAAAAAAACAGGATTGTTATGAGAAAATTTTTTGCAACGGCATATGACTCTCCCAGACCAGAAGGTTTATAACTTGTTTCCATAGCATCAAGTAGCTCTCATGCTTTATTTTTAAAATACTATGTCCTGACTCATCACATAACTTTTGTTTTTCAATTTTTTTAATCTAATGAATTAATTTATGGGGGGTTTTCATGGCACAGCACTTGCATGGAGGTAAGATGACAACTTTATGGAGTTGGTTTTCTCCTTCTATCATGTGAGCTCCACAAACAAACTCAGGCTGTCAGCTTTGCTGGCGAGTGCCAAGACCTTTTAAGCCAACTTACTGGCCTGGCTTTTGGGCAGCATGCATAAATCATTGCATTTGCTGGTACATTTAGTCATTAACCCCTATTAATTGAAAACCTTTTACTGGTAAGATTGTAATACTAGAGCAAATGAGTTATATAACAATCTTTTTGTATGTGAACTTTTGTGTTTTGAGACACGATCTTGATATACAGCTGTGTTGAAACTTGTTGTGTATCCGAGGCTGGCTTTGAAATATGACAGGTTATATTGTCTCTGCTTTACAAGTGCTGGGATTCAAGACATGCACCATCATCCCTGTCCTAGATAGGAGGTTTTCTCTTAGAATATTATTAATATACATGAATAAATTCAGATACTGACACAGGTTAGAAAAGAAAAGGCAGGGAGTAATATGATGAAATGATGATGATGATGTTATTTTAGAGCAGTGTGTCCAAAAGAAATACTCTCAAAGATGTGACACATAAGCTGAAGCCTAAATGGTGATGAAAAGGACCAATGTAAAGTAAGAGCCAACATAGCTTGTTCAAGGTCAGTGCAAGGTCGGTAAGGCCAAGCATGGTGATGCATGCATGGCTTTCCAGAACTGTGGAGATGCAGACAGAAAGATGCCAAATTTGAGCCCAGCTGCTGCTGCATACTGAGTTCAAGGCCAGCCTTGGCTATGTGAGGTGACTCTGTCTAAAAAGAGAGAGCTAGAGAAAGAAAGCAAGTGTTGCAGAGTGGTAGGCTAAGGGATATTTTACATGATAGAAGGTTACAGATTCTCTCTTTCATGCCATATAATCTATTGATGAGTCTTCTGAGGTTTTTGACTCTCATCCTAAATTTTCCATTTCCAGTTTTATTTCAGTTTGAGTTTCCTTTAAGGATTCTATATTGTTAAATTCCACTACCATTTCTTGTAGTCCTTTCATTATTTCCTTCAACTGCCCCCCCATGGGCTTCATTAAATGATTCATTTATATTCTCTTTAAGGTCCTTGAATATCTTCATAATTGCTATTTTGAAGTCCTTGTCTTGTGCTTCAGCTATATTGCATTCTACAGGGCCTTCTGCAGTAAGGTTACTGGATTCTAGTAAAGGCATATTTTCCTGGCTGTTCCTGTTACAATTTTTTTTCTGAGACAGGGTTTGTCTGTGCAGCCCTAGCTGTCCTGGCACTCGCTCTGTAGACCAGGCTGGCCTCGAACTCACAGAGATCCGCCTGCCTCTGCCTCCCGAGTACTGGGATTAGAGGCGTGCGTCATCACTACCCAGCCTCATGTTGCAGTTTTGCACTGGGATTGAAATACCTAGAATTATGATGTTCAAGTTGTTTCTTGGAGTCAATATCTGGTCCTGTCTTTGTTGGATGGCTGTCTTATTCTTTGGTTGCTCTTTCCCTGTCTGTGTCCTAGACAAGTGGGCTATGGGGTCACTGTAAAAGAGTGCTTCTGTGGGTCAGCGGGTGACACAAATGAATATAGATAGATTAGGAGGGAAGGCTGAGAGGGCTGAATGAAAGGGCTAAGTGGGTTTTGAACCAAGAGCGAGCCCATAGGAATGGAGTGAAAGAGTGATTTTTAAGGAAGAGGTGATAAGATTTATTGATCAAATGGGTGCATAGGATGATAAAAATAAAAGCCTTGGCAAGAAGATACAGAAAGAAATGAAAATACTCCTGCTTTCAAGGTGTCTATAAAATAATGTAAGGCACTAATTTTAAATACAGAACATCTAAGTGTTTTATGGTGTCACTTAATGATGGAACACATAGTAATGGAAAGGTCAAGAGTATGGTGGCAATTAGGCCCAACCAATCAGGGAGAAGTTTCTAAAGGAGATAAACTATGAATTGGATCTTGCAAAGGAGTAGGCACTCGTAGAGTTTCAGAGTTGGAAGAACATATATTTCAGAAAGGAATAACAGCAGGAGTGAAAAAAATACAAGGTAGGAATATGCAAGGAAGCAGTCAGAAACAGATTTAGTTGGCAAAATAATTGAGGGTGGAAAATGGGCCTGGATCAATAGTTTAGGGACCATTCATAAGAGACTTACTAGTTGATGAAATATTTATAGTGGCAGGGTAGTTTGTAGGCAGCAATGTAGGAACAATGAAAATAACAAAACTAAAATAGTTAGCTCCATTTGATTAGCATAATCTGAGTTAGAGTCTTCCACACAGAAACCTGTGGCTACAGACAGGTTCATTTAGCTATTTAGATATAGTTCATATATCACACTTATCCAAGATAAATATCTAAAGATGGTATAAAGCCTAAGATGTCACCTTTAAAAGATCTATTACGAATACCAGAAGTGGTGGCACACACCTTTGATCTTAGCATGTGGGAGGCAGAGGCAGGTGGATCTCTGCGTTTGAGGCCAGCTTGATCTACAGAGCAAGTTTCAGGACAGCTTGGGTTATGCGGGGTTACATAGGGAAATCCTGTCTCAAAAAAAGAAGAAAGAAAAAAGATCTGTCATGTAAGCTTCCATGTAATCAGACAATTTGTTTTAAATATATGTTTAAATCCATAGGGTTTGTTTGTTTCTTTTTGTTAGTAGGTCTTTAAGTTTTGGGGGCATTTCGTAGGAAAAAAGTCAATGTTTATATTAAATAATAATTATTAATCTGTATTGATTACTGTTTACTTATTATTTCACTTACTGCACATTTATCAAACATAGTGATACATGCTATGTTTCTTTCTGGATTAATTACTGTTGGCCATGTATTTGTATGTGATATATATGATGAGTGTGATTGCATGTATGGTATGACACACATACGGACATAAGAGTACAATTTTTGGAAGTGGATTTTCTACTTCCACTGTGGGTTCAAGGATTGGGCTCAGATTTCCAGACTCCTGGGGCAAATACCTTGACCTGCTAAGTGGTCTGGCCAGCCAGACAATCTTTATTTGTAAAACAGCCAAATGAAGGATGCAAAATGATTCTCAATCTACTGAAGAGAGAACTGAAATTGGAAACCCATACAAGCTTAGATAGCTAATAAGTAGCAAGTAGGATTATAATTTATCTAAAAAAAGAGGGGTTTCCAAGGATATGGCATCCCTGGAGGAGTTCCTTATTCTCCTGGAAATCTTTAATTTTTAACCCAGTGGCTTCAGAACTGGACCTCTTCTGTGCATAATATAAGTCTCAACAAACTTGTAATGCACTTGAATTCATGTAAGGGCTTTTTCATAGACCACCTTTCTTCTGAAGTATAGCTAAGAAAAGGGAACCCATTCCCCACATGCTTCTGATGAGTATTCTCACTCAGATTTCACTCTCTGATTATCTTTTAGGGACATTTGAAATCTATTGCCAAGCAGGCAGCCACAGAGAAGCAGGGATGAGGGCAGTTTATAATGTCTCCCAGTGTTCTAGTCGTCAAGATAGCCCACGCCAACACTACCAAGCTTCAAGAGTCTATTACATCATGGCAGAAGAGGTGGAGTGGGATTATTGCCCTGACAGAACCTG
The DNA here is from genome assembly GCF_037038515.1 of Microtus pennsylvanicus. Classification (NCBI taxonomy): domain Eukaryota; kingdom Metazoa; phylum Chordata; class Mammalia; order Rodentia; family Cricetidae; genus Microtus; species Microtus pennsylvanicus. Next base: position 91,253,126 of record NC_134601.1, on the reverse strand, counting down.
GGAACTGGAATGGCACAACACATCTGAGGAGGACAGGTAAGGCTTCAGAAAAGGAGAGACCATAACTTTAGATACCAAAACTTGCTGCACCAGCACAGCCTGGATGCCGAGACTGGCGGGGGTGCTGGGATTGAGACTTCAGGAGACTTATTTTCAGTTGGAAGAACATCAACCTTTATTTTTTTCCCAAGCTAAAGCCTTTTATACCTTTAAACAGACTGGGAAGCATCTGCGGAAAACCACCAGCCAGAAAGGACACAAACATCCTTGTCAATTACAAGGAAGTTTAGCTATTGGTCAGGGGGAGTGAGGGCAGCCAGATCACAACAGAAACTGAAAGTAGGAAGCATTTTTATAACCACCCAAATATTCTGACAAAAGAAGTTAGCCTAGAATTGAAGGATCTTGAATTCCAGCTCTTTGCTTCAGTTCATTAGCCAATGAACTGAAGAAAAGACCTTGCTACATCTTGCCCTCTTAGCCTTGCTTCCCTTCTAATTAGATAAAACTTACCTACAATGGGATTTAAAGTTCATAGGGATTTACTCAAGCAATGGAATGTCTCAAGGTCATTTATTAAGGTACAGACCAAACTGGGAAACAGAAAAAGTCCAAAACGGAGTAGTTTAAATAGGCTACAATTTTAGCTGTTATTTACCTATGAGCAACTGTGCTGCCCGCATCTCCTCCTTCCATCTCTGGGACCAAGATGGTTATTTTAGTGGTGGCTATCCCCAGCTTTCAAGTTCCAGAAAACAGCATTGCTTGGGAGGATAGACCTGTAAGCTGTATATATCAGTTTTTCTCATGTTCTATTTCTTAAACTTATTCACATGGCTACAATGTAACATCTGTGAAAACAGCCATGTGTTCCACTAAAGCCTAGGTGACTCTGTTACTAAAAAGAGGGAGATGAGAATACAAACTGTGGTACAAAGAATTACTAATAATAGTTTCCTCTAGTTTGTGGTGCCTTCCCTGTCTTTTGTCAATTCTTGACCTCTATAAGTTTAGGTTGAAGTCTTCATGCTAAAATTCTATGGGAGTTAGGAAATAGGAATTTTTTTTTTCTGTCAGCCTTGATTTCATCCATCATGCATAGCTTATAAGTCATTGCTAGAAAAGAAGGAAGGGCAGAAACAGTGGACTGAACTCTAAGTCCTGCCTCCTCTTTTGGGTGACAGTGTCTTTACATATCTGTCAATTCTGACCTAGTGATTACACCTCAAGACTCACCTATTTGGAAATTTCACTGTTAAAATAAATGATAAACACTGTCAACTGCTAAGAATCCTATAATCAGAAAACTGTAAGATCCCATGTCTTCCAACTTTTGATCTCCAACAGCAACTATGGATACTCAACTGACACTTTGTGCCTTGTCCTTCTGTTAAATAATTCCCAATCTAAGATTCACTTACAGCTGGAACCAAAGTCACAATTTTTTGATTCTTAGCTCAGTGAATCAAACTGCAAATATCTATCTGGTTGATGAAAAATAACAAACGTAGCTTCAGAAATGTACTATTTTCAATCATGGTAATGCAATTTGACATTATAATGGATAGATCTACGTTTTTCATATTTGACATGAGTATAGTTCTAAATTAATTTCTCCATAACTGAAAATAAAGGTTGAAGGTCAGGTACTAATAACAGTCTCTAAATTCTTCTAGTTATGGTCATGTTTTCCTGAGCAACAAGGATGGGCTCCTGGGTTCCAAATATAAGAAAGCTGTATTCAGGGAATACACTGATGGTACTTTCAGGATTCCTCAGCCGAGGTCTGGACCAGAGGAGCACTTGGGAATCCTGGGTAAGAGAATTCTACTTACATCCTGGCATCTAGGAGGCTGGGTTGCTTCTATTACATCTATATCATATCAGGGAGGTTTTTTCATCCTTCATTCTCATCTTTTCCATGTGGAATAGTAAAAGCATGGCCCTATTATATAAAGTGGCCATGAATATAAGCATGGAAGGGAGTGGTAGAAACATGAATTCTGCTGTAACATGAACCAGAATGTTTTGATTTTCTGTACCTTTGAGACATGGATCCTCTGAAGGTAGTAGATTTTAAAACACTCCAGAGGCAGGAGAATTTAGGAGCTCCAGCATGTAAAACCAAGAATAATACACAGAGCCACAATTGCCCCCATACCTCAATTTAATCAAGGTTGTATGTTGCTTTTGTACAATGGGTTTATTTATTTTCATCCTAGACCAGACAGGACCCACTGCCCTCTGAGGAGAGTACTGTTGATGGAGAGAAGGTCCCTTTGTTTGTCCCAGCCGCCTGGCTAACTTACACCCCAAATAACCACACAGAAACTGTATTAATTAAATTACTGCTTGGCCCATTAGCTCTAGCCTCTTACTGGCTAATTCTCACATTTTGATTTAGTCCATTTCTATTAACCTATGTATCACCACTAGGTTGTGGCTTACCCGGAAAGATTTAGCATGTCTGACCTGGCGGCTCCATGGCAGCCCTCCCACTCTGCCTTTCTTCCTCCCAGAATTCAGTTCTGTTTTCTCCGCCTACCTAAGTTCTTCCCTATCAACTAGGCCAAGGCAGTTTCTTTATTCACTATCTAATGAAAGCAACACACAAACAGAAGGAACTCCTACACCAGAGTACAGTTATTCTATGGGCTATACATGGCAAGACTTCAGTCCTTACTGTCAATGATCCCGCAAAACTCAGAGACTCTCTAGAGCTTTTGGTTATTATATAGAGAAAAATAGGATGAGGAAAATGGGGATAATATGAAGCACATTTGTACTTTTGTGGTACCCTCATGCTGTTCATAGCAATACCAATTTTAGGACTTCTGAATCTGAAATGAACCCAAGCATGTCTTTTAGTCTTAGGAAGATTAATTCCCAGTTACATGGATCTTGCAGTTATGCCTTGTTCTTTGATGTCTCCCTTTTTACTTCCCTGCTAATGAAACTTGTACTTTTTTTGTATGTATCAGGTCCACTTATCAGAGGAGAGGTTGGTGATATCTTAACTGTGGTGTTCAAGAATAATGCCAGTCGACCATATTCTGTGCATGCCCATGGAGTTCTAGAGTCTAATACTGGCTGGCCACAGGCTGCCGAGCCTGGTGAGTGAAAGGACAAAGGCTTTGCAGTCCTTCTATTTTAGTCTTCTGGTTTTATTGCTTTGAACACCTTACATTCTTGGTCTGGGAGTGTAGCTCAATGAAAGATAGAGGGAATTAACTGGTGAATTGGACTTCTAGGCAGGTTTATTTTTCTTTTGCATTTACAGTAGTTCCTGTATTTCAGTTAAAAATACCTTGTGAACTACATGGTTTTACATTGTAACTTTTCCAATTCCTTACAGTTTTTAGTTAGGTTGTTTATGGGTACTAACTAATAAATAATAAAATTTTGATTACTATAAGGAAATATCAGAGACAGTCTACTTTATAAAAAAAAGGAGTTTGTTTGGCTCACAGTTCTACAAGTATAAGGTCTGGGAACTTTATTCAGAAATGACCTTGAACTTTGAGACTGTACAAGCCATCACAGGATGAGACAGAAAATGTATGTGTATGTTCTTGTTGAGTCTCCTCATGAAACCAGAGGTTTCTTTTTCCAGTGTTCAACTCTAAAGGCTCCCCTCAAACCACATCTCTAAATGTAACTGAATCAAATCTGTACTATTTTACTACTATACAATGTGAAGTAATATCAGTACATGAAGTGTTAGATGATAATCAAACCATACATGAACTTTCTCTTAATAACTTTCTTCCAGATTAATGTTGGTATCTCTAGCAATAAATGTATCTATAGCATCTTATCAGTTTGGTATTTGTTTCATTTATTTTAGGATGCCCTTTAGTTGTCTTTATAACTTTTTTTTAAATTTGTTTTTCATTGTTTTTTTTCTAATTCTTGTTGTATGTATATATTATATACAGCACAGCACAATATTTTGTAAAGACAATTTCAAGTAAGAATATACTGTACATTGATCTTATTTGACCCCCATATCCCCCTACTCTCCTCTTTCTTGTCCTACCCTTCTCATTTGTTCTCCAGAACAGTTTTATTTACACATTCAGGTCATACATATATACATGATTTTTATGAATTTCCATAAAAATCTAAGAATGAAAAATGGATGAAAATATATATTTGCATTTTTGGACTGATTAATATGATTGTCTCCAGTTTTATGCATTTTCTTGCAAATGGCACAAGCTCATTCTTCTTTATGGTGGAAAGGAATTCCTTGTTTATAATTATAAATAAAATTATCTTATCCTCTGTTGAACACATTTAGTTTCATAACTTAGCTACTGAGAATAAAGATGTGATTGATATGCTAGGATGTTTGTGATATGTTGACTTGGAATTGTTTCAGTACATATCAAGAAGAATTTTTCTTGAAGAACTCCCATACTTGTTGTGTTGAGGAGCAGTGGGCTGCATCCCCGGCACCCGACCGCCCACATGGCTAGCTTATGCCCTGAAATAATTACACAGAAACTGTATTCTTTTGAACACTGCCTGGCCCATTAGTTCCAGCCTCTTATTGGCTAGCTCTTACATATTGATCTAACCTGTTTCTAATAATCTGTGTAGCCCACGAGGTGGCTTACCAGGGAAGATCTTAACCTGCGGCTCTCTGGAGTGGAAGAATCATGGTGACTCACTGACTTGGCTTCTTTCTCCCAGAATTCTGTTCTGTCTACTCCTCCTACCTAATTTTCTGTCCTATTAGGGCCAAACAGTTTTCTTTATTAATTAACTAATGAAAGCAACAGATAAATACAAGACCCACCTCCATCACATACTGATTTCCATAGTGGGCTTGACTAGTTTACTTTTTAACCAGAAGTATGTAAGAATTCTTTCTTTTTCTGTTTTCTTTCTTTTTCTTCTCTTTTTGTTTTGTTATTCAATACTGGATTTCTCTGTGTAATGGCCCTAGCTGTTCCAGAACACGCTCTATACACAAGGATGGCCTAGATATCACAGAGATCCTCCTGTCTTTGCCTGATTAGTGCTGGGATTAAAAGTGTGTGCCACCACTGCCTGGTTCTTTGGTTCTTTTTCTGTTTACTTAATGATTGCTTTGGGGACTGGAATGAGATGGAATCTCAATGTAGTTTTAATTTGGAATTCTTAGATAACTAGTGAGTTTGAGAAGTTTATATTTGTTTATTAGCTATTTATATTTCATTTGTTGAGAACTGTTCATTAGTTCATTTATATAATTGAATTGTTTGATTTATTACAGTTTAATTCCTTTTTTAGTACTTTTTATATTCTAGACATTAATCTTGTCAGATATCAAACTAGTAGAGATATTCTTCCATTCTATACCCTGTCATTTACTCATTTAACTGTTTCTTTTCTGTGCTGCACATTGGAATTTCATGAGATCTTAATGTCAATAGTTGGTATTATTTACTGAACAGCTGTAACCACTTCTAGAAAGCCCTTTAATATTCTTATGCCTTTAGATGTTTCCCATACTATTCTGACTAACAATGTCAACAGTTTAGGTTTAGGTATTAGGTTAATTTGGGGTTAGGTTTTATTTCATTGTATGTGAGATGATAGGGATAGAATTTCATTCTACATATGGTTATCCAGTTTTAACTTACAATATTTTTGAAGAGACTTTTCTAAAATGTATGTTTTTGAAATTATTGTCTGGTATCTGATAACTATTATGACTTGGGCTTGTATCTGGGCTCTCTATTCTGCTGATTTGTGTTTCTGCTTTGTGTCAGATCTATTCTATTTTCTAACTCAGCCTGTGCAGTTTGACATAGAACCAAGGATTATTCGTTTTGCTCAAAATTGCTTTGGCTATACATGGCATTTATTGTTGGTATTTTGTGTGTGTGCTTCCACATGAATTTTAAGAATATTTTTTAGTTTTGTGAAGAACAGCATTGTATCTGTAGGTTGCCTTGAGTACTGTAATCCTTTTCACAATAATATTTTTTCAGTCCGTAACTGTGGGAGACATTTTCATCTTCTAGCATCTTGCTTTAATTCTTCCTTTAGTGTTACGAAGTTTTTAATGTAGAGGTTTTTTTTTTCTTTAGTTTGATGTATTCCAAGGTATTCTTTCTGATTTTCTATGAGAGAGACAGAGTCTCACTATGTAGCCATGGCTGGCCTGGAACTCAGCATATAAACCAACTTGTCTTCAAACTCTCAGAGAGCTACTTACTTCTGCTTTTCCAGTGCTGGGAGGCGGGCACAGTTCTGAGGTACCAGTAGTTAAGAGCTTGTATCTTTATCTGCAAGAGGAGGCAGCTATCTCATATATATATATATATATATATATATATATATATATATATATATATATAGATAGATATTAAGAGAGAGAGAGAGCACTAACTGGGAACAGCATAGACTTTTAAAACGTCAAAGTCAGTTCCTAGTGAATCACCTCCTCCAACAAGGCCACACCTCCTAATCTTCTTAAACAGTAGTTCCACCAAGAGGAGACTAAGTATTCAATATATGAGCCTATGGGACCCATTCTCATTTGCAGACTGCCACATCAAACATCCTGTTCCTGAGCACTGATAAACCGTTCCTTTTGAGCTACCCTAAATTTTTTCTGGGCAAAAGATATTTGGGGAGGATTCTACTTCTTGCTAACCTTTCCAGTCTGTGGGCCATGAGTTGGACATACCTGAATTCAAATTATTTATAAATATTTGTAGTACAGAAGTTGAACTAATTTTTTAGGGGTGGCCCAAGGAAATATCACAAGCTGAATTATATGAACAACAGACAATTTATTGTCTCAAGTTGCTAGAGACTAGAGGTCTACACTAAAGTACTGGAAAGATTGCTTTTTTTTTAATGGCTATGAGGGAAGGAATTTTTTTCAGACCTCAGTCTTTTTTGGATTGTAGGTAGGCATCTTTTCCTTGCTTTTTGTTTTGGAGGAGGGGGCAGCTCGTTTATTGGTTTTTGGCCACTTAGCCCCAAAATAATCACACAGAAACTGTATTATTTAAATCACTGCTTAGACTATTAGCGCTAGCTTTTTATTGGCTAACTCTTACATATTAATTTAACCCATCTCCATTAATCTGTGTATTGCCACATGACTGTGGCTTAACAGCTAAAGTTCCAGCGTCTGGTCTCAGGTGGGGCTACATGGAGTCTCTATACTTTGCCCTTCTTTCTCCCAGCATTCAGTGCTGTCTTCCCTGTCTACCTAAGCTCTGCCCTGTTATAGGTTCAAAGCAGTTTCTTTATTCATTAATGGTATTTAAGCATACAGAAGGAAATCCCACATCATTCTGTGTTTTCTATTGCTGCTTTAAACACCATGGCCAAGAGCAACCTGGAAATAAAGAGGTGTATTTCATCTTAGATCTCTCAAGTCACAATCCCTCACTGAGGAAAATCAGGGCAGGAATATGGAGGCAGGAGCTTATGCAGAAACCATGGAGTAACACTGCTTACTGGTTTGCTCATCATCGCTTGTTCAGCTTGATTTGTTATATCATCCAGGACTACCTGCCTACCTAGGGGTAAAAGTCTAAAGTTGCTCAACTATAAAATATAAAATTACTCTTATAAAATAAAATATAAGTTACATATTTTCTTACTCCGATGGGGAAGAACAAGGACATAGTCACAATAAAACCAAAACTAACCCAAAATACAACACTGTAAATAGTTCGGTCCTTGATGTCTGTGACAGGATCACAATCTTTTGGGTTTCAAAGCCTGTGCAGTTCCCCTTATCCATATCTGCTTTTTGCAGCATAATCAGCTTGTCTGATAGATAACCTTGGGCTAGCTCCACTCCAGAGTTGCTATTGTCCTTGGTGATGATCCCATAGTACTGGTATCTCCAAAAGTTTGGAGTCTCCACTGCAACTGAGGATGAATCTTTACCAGTGGCCTCTCCTGCTTTCTCTTCAGGGACCCCCATCCCTGTTACACAGTGCCAGCCCTCGCTGCTTCCCATTACCTCTTCAGGTCTTCAAAGCCAGTACCACCTGACTCTTACACATTACCCATTTTAGCTGCCAGCAGGAGATACAGCCTTGACCACCCAGGACCACAGATGCTATGTTTGGATCCTGAGGAAATACTCCCAGAAGATTTCTCCTAAATGATGCTGGTCTCTTCTTAAGCACAGCTTATTTCTCAGCCCCAGGGAACCAGCGTCACTTGTCTCAGTAAAGCAAAGGTTTTACTTCAGCAGTGCTAGTATCTTGTTAATCATTTATGAGTCTTCAGGTCTAGCTGACCGGAACCAAGGATTCTTAACACAAAACATCACACAAATTGCCCTGGTCAGAGTCTTTGTTTCCTTCTGACATTTCACAAGTCAGTCTTTCATCATCTGCATCTCTTTCAGCATTTTTATCATTCAAACTCCAAAATGCCCATTAAGCTTTGAGCTCTCAATGGCTTTCCTATATTAAAGTTCCAATGTCCTTCCACAATCCTCTCCGAAGCAGTATAATCAGTTCTGTCACGGCAATGCCTCATGAACCTGATACCAGTTTCTGTTTTAGGTTTCTATGGCTTTAATAAAGGCAATGACCAGATAAACTTGAGGAGTAAAGGGTTTATTTCAGCTTACAGTTCCACATCACATCATATCAGCAAAAGAAGTTAGGGCAGAAACTCAAGGTACGAACCTGGAGGCAGAAACTGAAGTAGAGCCTGTGGAGGGGTGTTGCTCACTGACTTGCTTGTCACGGCTTGCTCAGCTTGCTTTCTTATAGAACCCAGGACCACTCGCCCAGGGGTGGTACAACCCACAGAGATCTGGGGCCTCCTTCAATCATCATTAAGAACATGCCCTATAGACTTGCCTATATTTGATTGAAGCAGTTTCTCAACTGCTGGATACTGGGTAATATTCGAGGCCTGCCCTACTAACCTCATTTAAAACCGATTTCCTCTTGTTTCTAATTTGGCCATGTTTCTAAATGAGGTCAGATTCTGAGCTAATGGGGGTTAAGACTTCAATATATAATATTTTGGAAGGGACACGTTTGGATCAACAACAGATAGAGGATTAAGTAATGAAAAGGAAATGAGGAAATTTAGATGTAAATGTTGGCAGCACTGTAAAATACTTAATTGTAAAGGAAGCCAGATTCATAAATTGGAGAAGACGCAGTGTGGGGGGAAATCACAGAAGCAAGGAGAGAACTGAGCATGGTGTATTTGGAAAGAGGGATGAGTAGAGGAGAAGTTAAAGATACAGGTAGGACAATGAACCTAAATCTGGCAATATACAAGAAGTGGTATTGGGAACTCTCTTGAAAGTTGTAATCTTAAATCAGAAAAAGAGAACTTCCTCATCTGAGACTGGAGTGACTGGTATATATATATATCAGTATGGTACTAGAACTGGTAATGGCAATAGAAGAGATAAAAGCCTTCAGAGTGGTATGTGAAGGTTAATTTTGATTTTCACTTTAATTAAACCGATGTGTTGGTTGTGATTTGTGAAATTTCCTTCTGGGCATGTTTGTGATAGCATTTCCAGAAAAATTAGGCAGGAACACCTATTCTGTATGTAGGCAGCAGCATCCTATGTACTAGTGTTCTACTCTACTTCCTGACCCCTAGATTGGGAGCTGCTTGCTCTACTATTCCCTGCTGATCAGGAGGTGCTGAAATCATGACTCAAGACAAATATTTCTTTCTTTAAGTTGTTTATATTAGATATTTTGTCACAGGGTTAAGAAAAGTTACTAATCTAAATGGTAAGAGCATAATTCTAGAGTTAGGGTGTATAAGGTCACATTTCAGTCCTATGTGTGGCATTTGGAAAGTTATTAACATCTGTCTGTGACCTTCACTTCCTATGTACAAAGGTTTCTTTTTGAGAATTCAGAATTTCAATGTGCTAGACAAGCATTTGGCAATGCCATTATTATGGAAAGTCTGAGAGAAAATGAGTAACGGGGAGTGAGGTACAAAACAGGTGAGCCTAGAAGAATGTGGTAAAAATTTGGAGTCACCAAAAATTACAAGATATGGAGCTACAAAATTCAATAGCGCTTGGGGCACCACTGAGATTGTGAATATATGTTTAAAAACTGCAATACTTAGGGCCAAGCAGCTTTCATCAGTGCTGTTTAGTATGTACTGGTCTGATACCAGAGGAGATGGATTCCAGGATGATATATGGCTTAGTATTTTTCAGCTTTAGTGAACATGACTATTACTTAAAGTTATTAAATTATATGTGACCAGTGATATTATATTGTGCTTACTTAGTGATGTTGGAGTCAAACTCAGGTCCTTGTGCATGTTCGGGAAAATTCTACCACTAAGCTACAAAAAGGATCATTACAATATTTGATTTTGGTTTTTGTTTTCCTGATAGCTGCTGCTGCTGACAATCTTTTATGTTCTTATTTATATTTTTATATCATATTTAGTGAAGTGTCTGTTCAAAGGTTTGCTCATTTTAATTGGGCAGATTGTTTTTGTTTTGTTACATTGTAAGAGTTCTTTACTATTTCATTGAAAAAAGTGAGCAGATGAATTAAACAAACATTTCTCCCAAAAAGTACTTGAAAATACCACTACAGGCCAGAGAAGATTCTCAACATCATTAGCCATGAGAGAACAACATATCAGAATTTCATTAGGATAGCCTATCTCCTTCACTAAAGCAAAATTAAGAATAAAGATAAGTAATTTTTGAGAATATTGAGAAAGGAGAATCTACATAGTGATGTTTGATGATTCCACGGCTTTGCAAATCAGTTTGCCAATTCTTCCAATTGTTAAGGATTGGCATTACTGTATAATTTAATAATTCTATTTCAAGTGATATACCCAAGGGAAATGAAAACATAGCTTCATACAAAAAAACTGTATGAAAGTTAATAGGGACAATTTTCTGATTTTGTGAACGAAATCAAGGGTCTCGAGCATGCTAGGAAAGTGTTTTGCCCCTGAGCTACAACCGTAGTCCTTAATGTCAGTGTCATTCATATTACACTCAAATATCTATCAACTGATGAGGGGATGCATAGTGCAATATAGCCATACAATGTCATATACTTTGGCAATAAAAAGCAACAGTGTATTTGGCAGCATGTGTAGACCATGAAAATATTATAAAAATGAAATAGTCTAGTAATAGAAAGACAATAAATCGTATGATTGAATTTATGTGAAATGTTCAGAACGAGAAAACAAGTTTGTGTTTGCATTGGAGTGGTGAGTAGTTTAGGGGGTGACAAGGGTATAGTGATTTCTGGGCTGTAATGAATTGTTCTACAATAGATCATGGTAGCAGTTACAAAACTACGTGAAAGTGTATTATTTTAGGGTGCAGTAATTTGTTGTCTATTTTAATTAAATATATCTATGGGTTATATGCAATAATACTATACACACAATGATCAAACTCGGGTAGTTAGAGATGAATTAATTGTATGGTGTGTAAATCATATCTCTATAAAATTGTTATAGAAGGTCTATATGAGAGTAATAGGAAGTTGGTTGGAAAAGACAAGGCTAGAGGCCGAGGTACTTCTTGGAAGTGAGGTCACTTTTCCTGGAGAGATATGAACAGAGGTTTATTTATCACAGACAGAGCAATGACAACTGGTCAATCAAACCACTGTACCCAAATCTACCTTCACAAACTAGTGAGTTATTGGGGTACTTAAAGCAGCAGTAATGACTCAGGGGTAACTCACAGAAACATGGATAATTAAAAAAAACATTGAAAACCTCATCTTATCATAGGTGATAACTCATCAAATTTGCTTTCTTGGAGCTTCCTGTATAGTCTGCTCATTTTTAGCCGTTGTTACTGTCTATGTAATCTCTGATGGCAGGTATTTGTGCATCTTGATAGCATCTGGAGTAAAGATATGAGTCAATGGTTAAAAGCAAGTGGTCCTTTTCCAGAGCAATGTGAATTCAGTTCCCAAAATGCACACCAGAAAGCTTACTACCATCTATGGATCCAAAGGATGGCATGATGCTTTCCTGTCTAAATGGCCATCAGCACTATGTGGGCATAGTCCCTGTACATATGAATTTAAAATAAACTAATTCTTAAAAATCTAAAGTATATTGCAGAGATAGAATCATAAGACTTGGTAATCATTGGATGTTGAGTCTTAAAGTGGCAAGGAAAACTAAAGTTTTGAGTCTTGGCAACTAGGAGAATAGCTATGCTATTTCACAACATCAAAGGCACACTTCGGAGAAAAGTTTTACCTTTTTCAAGGAGAGAATTAAATTTATAGCAATTTTAGGTTGTCTTTGGTCCTGAAGATTGAAGCTAGGACTTCCTGCCTAGTAAGATGCTCTGCCACTGAACTGTAAACCCCCAACGGAAAATTTCCATTTTTATCTGCTATTAGGACAGTATGAAAATGATATCTACTATTCAATTTCAATTGCAATTTTGAGGTGAGAGTTTAGTAACAAGGTAGGTCTGACTTGAAGTTGTTAAGATTTTCCTAGGCGAAAATCATAATATGTAACTGAAATCTTCCATAGAGTCTTGAGGAAAGGGGTGAGATGAGCGCAGAGCTTATGGAAACAGTTTCATTCAGGAGGCAGCAAGCAGAGAATCAAGATGAACAAAGAAGCCAAATGATACAACATCATAGCCTCTGACCACAGCGGCAGGACTGCATCATCATAGAATTAAGCCTGAATGTCTGTGCATGGAGGGCTACAAGTTTTTTTTTTCCCAAGCAGAGAGAAAAAAGAATCTAACAAAATAAAATGGAGCTTGGCATGAGAATGATGGATGAGGCTCTGGAGGGTGCTGAGGCTCACCCACTGTAGCTTTTAGAAATAGAGGAAACTGCCATACTGGCACCAATGAGACGTTTCTTACTACCCTTCTTAGGTGAAGTACTTACTTACCAGTGGAACATCCCAGAAAGATCTGGTCCTGGACCCGGTGACTCTGCTTGTGTTTCCTGGATTTATTATTCTGCAGTGGAGCCCATCAAGGTAAAGACAAAAAAATTGAATATTGGAAGAAGGATCCCAGAAATGGGCAAACTACCTGGCAAAATGACAACAAAAGGTGTGGTTAAAAGAAACAAACAAAAAACAACCAGCCAACCAATCAACCAGCCAACAAACAAAAAACAGCTGGGTTTGAGGAAATTTACTCACATGCATGCCTTATTTTCATAGGAAGAGGGATGAAGGTAGTCTGTGACACCAGATACTTGTCATGAGGATTTTCTTTTTTGTCTCAGATTTGTGGATCCTATAAGCAGTATGTTCTCATATTTTTTTTAAAATGCGGATAGTTGTCAGGAAATTAGGGGCCTGTTGCAAATTTAGCTCAAATGGCCTTGGAATAACTATAATAAAGTCATGCTGCCTCTGCCTGGGGAATGAATTTAGTTTATCTAGACAGATAATCCTGCAAGTCTTCAGCAATATGTTATGTCTACTCTACTATGGGTATTTTTCTTGGAGTTTTGGATGATGCAAATGTAAGGTATCGTCCCTACTTGCAAAGTCCAGTTGCGCAAAAGGAAACAGAGAAGGTGTCTGAAAGGAAGCCAACTGTAATCTGGACTTTGAAATCTAAATGAGAGTGTGCCATAGATCAGGGGGTGTTGGAAGAAGGGTATTGCAGGCATAAGAAACTGTCTAAAAAGGTGTTAGGTTGGTACATTTAAAAATTAATGAATAATTCAATCTAGCTAAAGCACAAGTTCCACATCGCATCTCAACTCTGTCTGAAATGAATACAAAGCGTTTATGATAAGGTGATAACGGGCTTAGAGTAAGCTTATTTGTGACTCCACTCTCGACAAAGTACTGCCATCCAGGAATAACCTCATGCCTTTCTCCCTTCATCAGGACATGTATAGTGGCCTGGTGGGACCCTTAGTCATCTGCCGAAAGGGCATCTTGGGACCCCATGGAGGCCGGAATGATATGGACCGGGAATTTGCCTTGTTGTTTTTGATCTTTGATGAGAACCAATCTTGGTATCTGGAGGAGAATATCGCAATTTATGGATCACAAGAGACAAAGCGTGTTGACCTACAGGATGAGACTTTTGTGGAGAGCAATAAAATGCATGGTCTGTAGAAACGAAGCTACTCTTATTTCAAAGTAGTCTGCATTGTTTTCAGGAGATGATTTGCTAGGCTCATCTCTATCTGTGGCTGCATAATTCTGGAAAGGATGAGAAAGCTGGACAGTGGAATGGAAATGACTTTGAAAAAACTTTTCTTATTTTTCTATACATATATTTGTAAAAAAAAAAAATACATGGTCCAGGTTAGATGAGGTGCCCTGAAAGAAGGAAGCTAACTCAGTAAAGTTATCATTATAATACAAGCAAATTTAAAATACTAGATAAGTGAAGATGGACATTTATGGTCCCCTATATAATTAATTAGTCTATCTAGACAGATTATCTTCGTAAGTGGCCCTCTGTTCCAAATTCTGAGTTTGTTTTTCTCTCAAAAGCTTGATATCTAATCATCACTTTATATTCTGGATTGGTTTTGTCAATATAGACAAATGAAGGACAACTTGTCAGTTTTACTACTATGCTTTAATATTTAAATTTAATATAAAATTTAAATTTGCATTGAGTAGTTGGAGAAGCTAGCCACGGAGAATAGCACATGGAGCTGTTACATACCATCAAGAACTTTTTGATTCTTGAATGGATTTGGGGTGGGAGAATTGTATCATCAAAGCCTTCCTTTGCTCTAGATATCTGGTAGCTTTTCACACACACACAAAAGAGAAAGTCGCGAATGAGAGGGAGGGCTTAAGTGCAGAGGAATGTCTGAAGTGATCTCCCCCAGCACTTCTCGCCCAAGGTTTCTTTGATCTGAGAGTGAGGTGCAGCTTTGGTAATGACTCTAATGGAACTCAAAAGTAGTATCCCATTGTCCTACAGATTTTATCTATTTCCTCTTGATGGAAAGATGAGTGATTCACACTAGAATGGATGATTCACAACTTTACAAAGTGAACTTTTTTCGTTTCTGTCAAATCACGGAAATAAAATGGACTAGAAGTAAGAGGAAATGAGGGCAAAGATAGGTCCTCCCAATTCAGGATTTGGCTAATGCCCACTTTTATCTACGCAGGTGTCCATTTTTCCAAACTTCAGCTGTCACTCTACCTAGCTAGCTAAATAGCAGGTATTTTTAAACATGTTCTGAGCTATAAATACAGAGAAAAATAATGTTGTAATCCAAGGGACAAGTAAATAATATTCTAACTTCTCTTCTACATTTCTGAACCAGCTGAAAAAAAATAAATGGTTAAGATAAAATATGAGCCTTATTACCGAAAATGCTAATTGGAAAACTGAATTTCATCATATAAATATGATTGCTGATAGCTTTCCTTGCAAAGGATAGGTTTTCTAAATTGTCATTGACATCAATGGACAACATAATTTCTCTGCATTAAGAGAAGCAGGAGCTTACCAGAACCAATTAGTGAACCAATTTGCACCCTTTTCTATGATCAAAGAGATAAAACCTCTAGAAGTGGGTGAGCTGAGCAATTTGGTTCTTGTTTTTAGCCAAATCCACAATTTAGTGTTGGTAGACATAGAGAAATACTGTAGCTGTTCTCTTCCATTATTTTCCCTCTTGAAGAGTAGAGTCGAAATTGCCTCTCATCTGTGAGAAAATGAGATGTGGGAGGAAATTGTTTTGGGTAAAATCCTACCAATATGAGTTACTATAGCCATGAATCGTTCAGTGTAGCATAGGATGTGATTTTGGAAGACAACGTGTTAAATAAAACAATGTATATTGTAGTCCGAGTTATCTGTTTGTGGTTTTGCAAGTGTGCCAGGAAGCTATAGCACTGGAGTATATAAATTTATTTCCTGCTATTAGTAACCCGAGACAAGTTGGCAACATAAGCTTTCACACCTTAAAAGATAAATAAACCTAGAAGACAGATTTTGGAGAGTTCTAATGAATCATGCTGAGGAGTATTGGAGGAGTTCAAAGGGGGAAGGTGATATAAGAAATTGAGGTTACATAGAGGAGCTTAGGAAATCAGAAAAGTTTTCTTAAGGGGGTGAAATTTTAAAGAGAAATAATAAGGAAGCAATTTTTATGAGAAGGAAACTCAGAAGCCTAAGGATTCAGACATGTATAGACCGAATGGATGGCAGTGAAAGAGAACAAATCCACCAACTGGAATCGATAGTGTGGGTAGTTGGAGGTGGACCTGGGAAGCTGATATGGAGCTATATTTTAAATGAACTTATTGCCGTGGAGTTGTTGTTGTTTGGGAAAAGGAGGAGCCCTTAAGTTTTTTAACTGCAAAATAACATGATTAGAATAATTGCTTAGAGATAGCTCTGATATCATTGTTGTGGAAGATATATTCTATAGAGTAATGTAGCAAGTTAGTAGCCTATCACTATCATCAGAAATGACAGGAAATACACAGAAGACAGTGGCAAACTGTAAATAAAAGAAAAGATATGAGACATTTTCTTCTTTTGCAGCCATCAATGGGAAACTCTATGCTAATCTCAAGGGTCTTACCGTCTACCAAGGAGAACAAGTAGCCTGGTACATGCTAGCCATGGGTCAAGATACTGACATTCACACGGTACACTTCCATGCGGAGAGTTTCCTTTATCAGGTGAGCTGAAATATGATTGAACCCCACAGGGGTGATTCAAACGATGCCTTAAGAGTCTTCGCAGAAGGCAATGAAAAGGTATAAGGTAATAGTTAAGGAATATGAAGGTTTATGGAATGGAGCATCTAGCAGGGGATTCTAATAAATTGTATACCCCAAGGTAGTCCCTTCTTGTAGGATTTAGCTTTTCCTTCTGATAAGAAAGAGAATGTCTCACTTAAAAGGTTAGTAGATGGAAGGAACCAGTGTTACTGTATCTGAGCCAAAGAGTTTAGATTCGATGAGCAAGGATCTTAAGAAGAAGGAATTTCAAATATTCTTAAAAATCCCTGAAAGTCTTGAATCCATCATAACAAGACTTTAAGTTCAGGATCTATAGAACAATACATGGTTGTGGAAAAGTTTTAATCTTAGGAAAAGAGCACAGAATTGGAGACATTGTTGTAGATTAGAGATTTAGAAGTATTTTGATTGGGGTCTTGGCAAGGAGAAACGAAGCTGGATTCACTCAAAAGAAAACATGTGGATCCTTCTAAGGTATCAGAACTTTATCCAGACTCTCCAGATTTTAGCTTATTAAAAGTTTCAGAGAAACCAGATTTGAACCCTCTAAAAGACTGGTAACATCTTTCATCTGTGGCACTTTATGAAAAAGTAGGAGAACAGTGCTGTGTTGTTTTAGTTTGCATGATTGAGTTCTAGGAGAGATAAATAAATGGACCTTTGATGTTTCTCATTGTCGCAGGCATTTTGGAGTCTTAAGAACCTAAAAAGGACATCATAGACTTTTAGTTGCTATAAGCTGTAAATTGGTTCCTCATTTTCACTTCTCGCCATCATCTTTATTACAGAATGGACACAGTTACCGGGCAGATGTTGTAGATCTTTTCCCAGGGACATTTGAGGTTGTGGAGATGGTAGCCAGCAACCCTGGGACATGGTTGATGCATTGCCACGTGACTGACCATGTTCATGCTGGCATGGAGACCATCTTTACTGTCTTGTCTCATGGAGGTAAGACCAAAATCCCCCAAGTGTGTTATTTTCTAATCTTTTGTCTAGTCGGTAGAGAACAGGTAATAGTAAGGAACCACTTGAACTTCCCCTACTGACTCAGAAGAACCAGGTTTTATCATAGAGCAGGGCCCCTGATTAGGTATTTTCCCAAGGTGCATTTCTCTTCCTCCCATGTGAGTTTATTACATTTGCAAGGGAGGGTGCTTTGCTAGTGTAGCTTTACCACTCTTTGGTAAAAAAAAAAAAATATTTATTTATTTACAAATTCATTTAAAGTCTAATAGAGGTACTATTTCAAGGAAATTACTAGTGAGTGCTTTCTTGATGTGGTCAGTGTCGATACAGACAAATCTGTGGGGCTTGGAAGAGAGCTGAGTGGGCAACAATGTTTGCAAGCAAGCATGAGAATCTGTTTGCAGTTATTTAAAAGAAGCTGGCTATGACCAAAATACCTGGAACCCGGGTGTGGCAGGATGAAGACTGGAAAATCTTGGGATCTCACTGGCTACTCAGCTAAGCCAAACAGCAAGTTCTGGGTTCAGCGGGAGATTCTTGTCTATGAAACAGAGGTGGAAAGTAGGAAGAAAGACATCCAGTGCCTCTAGCCTTTGAAGGCATTGGCATGCCTGCACAAACACATGTGAGCATATATACAACAGACACCCCCCCCCACACACACACAGACATGCTCACAGATCCAAACCCCGGATTGTAGTGAATCCTTTTCTAAAGAGAAGAAAATAATTCTATGGGATACTCTAGTCATGGTTTTTTGAAGGCTGTAAATGGCAGTTCTTCAGAATTGTCTGTCTAAGTTAAATGGTAAATGTCTCACTTCAAAATTATCTCTAAGTTAAATGGTAAATGTCTCACTCTTCTTCTACATGAACTGTGTCCAGGGACCAGCACTATTTTCATTCCAAGAATCCTTCTTAGATCAATGCGTATTTTTACTTTGCTTTTATTTTTAAGCCTATAATATAATTATAGTATTTCCCTTTTCTCCCTCCAAACACTTATATATATTCCTCTTTCCTCTTTTTCAAAGTCACAACCCCTTTTCTATTAATTATTATTGCATGCATGTATATATATATATATATATATATATATATATATATACATTTATTTTCCTAATTTTAACCAGCTCAGTCCATGTGATGTTACTAGTATGTATGTTTTAAAAGTTTTTTCATATATCATCCTGATTTGGAAAATAATGGTATGAGAGTAGGTATTCTGAGATGAACAGTCACTGACTCTATCAAAAGACATAGAGAGTGAAGATGCCTTTGACTATTCAAACAAACTTAAGTCAACTGGAGTACAGAAAACAACTTTGCTCTTAATGGAAAAAGACAAAATGATAGTATGTATGATTTCTCATATCATTAACAAGTTTTTCTTTGCCAAATCTTAATAGTAGAATATTGCTTCTGTTGCTTTTACTTATTACTCTGGTATAATCCCCCAGAACCCAGTTGTCATTTTTCTGTCCCTTCACAGCCCAGAAGACACACGCCATCAAGGTGCTATAGATTCATATAAGCTTATGCTCATGTTGATTTAGAAGGTCTTGTTCTGTTGGTGTCCTCCATGCCTTTTGGCTCTTAGACTCTTTCTGCTGCCGCTTACTTAGTGTTCCCTGAGCTCCGTGCAGGGAGGGATTTGATGGAGATTTCCCATTTAGGGCTTAGTCTTCAAAGGTCTTTCATTCTCTGGCTGTGGTTCTCTATATTTGTTCCCAAATGCTATAGGAGGAAACCTCTCTGGTGGTGGTTGAAAAAGGCACTGATCTATAAATATAGCAGAATATCATAAGGAGTAATTTAATCACTATTGCTTTTTGTTGTTTTATTTTCCTCTTTTAGACCAGTATTATTTAGTTTTCCCCTAGGTCACTAGGCTACCTAGTCTTTGGTTCTTGATCGCCCAGGGAGTACTGGGCATGGGTTCCATCTCATGGAGGGGGTCTTAAGTCAAATCACGTGTTGTTTGGTTACTCCCTCAAGTTTTGGCACCATTGTAGATCAGAAGGTTTGTGGTGGACTTGGTGTTTATGTTTCTCTTTTGAGAGAATGCAGAGTACATTTCTGTGCCAAAGATGCTAAAACGTAGAGGTAGAGGCTTTTATGTAGGCACCAGCTTAACTTCTCCATGTGCAATGAGCTGTGTTGGTGTTGTCTTCAGAAATGGGTTCTTGCTATGTTTGTGGAGAACAATCAATAGTCTTGACAACACCCTTAGTTGTTTAGGCTTTCCCATTGGGGCCCTTGTGCCCACAACTTAACTAGATGTACTCAATCCTGCTACAGGAAGCTTTGTTTGGTGACAAAAGATGGACAGCTGGGACTCTGCCTTCTTGTTATTTGGCTGTTTAGATCACCTAAATATATGTATTTTAGGAAGTTCCTATTATATTAGTTTTATATTGCCCCTCGAATGTCACTTAATTTTAGCTGTTACCCCTCCCATAACTGCCATCTACTTGATCCTTCTGTTTTAGATCCCCCCATCCTTGTCTATCTGTAATAATCTATTCTACCTTCCATTTCCTAATGAGATCTCTTTGTTTATACCTACCCTCTGTGGGTCTGTGCATTGTTGCTTAGTTATCACTTACTTATCAGCTAATATTCACATATAAATGGATATTAACGTGTTCGTCTTCCTGGGTCTAGGTTACCTTATTCAGGATGATTTTTTTCTAGTTCCATTCGATTGCATTCAAATTTCATGATGTCATTTTTTAAAAAAGATGAGTAATACTCCATTGTATAAATGTACCACATTTTCTTTACCCATTCTTCTGTTGAGGGACCTCTAGGTCATTTCCAATTTTTAAAAAGGCCGTTTCTTGGATAAAGTTTCTGATGAAGCTATGAGGTACATGAACCACATCTAAGATGAAGGATTAATACAATAGTGGAGGAAGATAATCTTTCTATTGTGATAAGAGAGAAGACAGAAAAAAAAGAGGATCAGTATGTAAGTTTAAAAGAAGGTCCTGACAAGCAGATTTTCTGCCTCATGTTCTCTTTATTTCTCTGTGGCTCAGCTGATAGTCATCTGCTGAGGGGGAGCTATTGGAGGAAATTGGGAGAAGTGTTAGGATAGCTTCTTTGGAGTGAGAAATAAAGTCAGTATTGCTTTATAGCATTGAGGGCTTAGTTAAAATTAGACAGGGAGAATCCAAGTCTCTGTATTCTTATGATTTTTTTTCTGGTGGTATTCAGCATATTAGGTAAAATACAAGGCAAGGAAAGTTACTGTGATTCCCTATGTTAGTGTTTGAAGTTATAGACCGTGTATTTTAATCTTGTCATTAGTAGAAGAGAAGATATAAATGAAATTGGTGGGTCTCGGAAGTCAAATGGTTTAGTAATAAAATGTTTATTGATGGGAGAACAGCAGGATTTTTGCTAGCAAAACAATAAGCATTAAAAAGAGATTTTTGTTAGCACTGGGATTTCTGCAATGGTGCCGGCCTGGATGAGCAATCCAATATGATCATGATTTAGCATGAGGGCTCAAACTGGAGTAGATACAAGTGACTGGAATGAAAATGTCTGATTCCTGGGACAGAAATGAAGAAGGACTATATTAATAATCAAAGACTTCCATGGAGGAAGAGAACTACTGGTTAAGAATAACAAGAAATGTTTTTTTTTTCTCTCTGGTTAATGTGATCCGCATAAGCAATCAGTCTTTACTAAAACAGGAGAATCAATATTTGAATAGCACGCCCTCAGAAAATAGTTCTGCTTCACTGAAGAAGGGGAGAATTAGTAGTAGTAGTAGTATTTTGAGACAGGATTGAATGTGTAGAGAAGCACATTTGACAAAGAGCAGGGGCTTTCTACAGGGAGGCTGGGAAATGGTGCAAGAGAAGTAACATAATATTCAATGGGAATAGAGAAAGGGACAAGAAACACAGACGTAAAGGCAGAGGGCTAAGTTATATTTTGGCTGCCTAGGTCTGTGCACTTGCTCTTGTTTCCTGTGACCAGTCCAAACTAAATTAACATTTTAATATTGATTTTTTTACTGATGAAATTCCTTATTTGACAGTTTCATACATTCTGTTAATGTATTTGGCTTACTCTCTCTCTCCCTTTAACTACCCCGTTCCCTGCCATCCTCCCTCAACCAGTCCCTTTCTCAGATTCATGACTTTTAGGTTGGTTTGTTGACATTCAGTTTAATCAGAGCCATCTGTATGACCATTGAATTGGAACTATTTGTTGGAGCCTGGTGAGATCCTCAGTGGGTACTTAACTGAAGGCAATGGTCCTCACTCTCCCTGAATTTATCTGTAGCAAAGGCCAACCATGAGGGTTAGAGACCTGTGCTTCTTTTCCATCTGTGCCTGACTGTTGACAGTGCCGTTCTTGTGCAGATCCGCTGCAGGGAGCCGCACCTGCTTTGACTTTGTGTTTGCAGAGACTTTGTCTTGCTCAGGAGATGATCTCTTGCAGTCCCTCTCCATGTCTTCCAGCGCTTCCATTCTTCATGACATGTCTTTCACAGTGTTCCTCAAGCTTTTCCGTGGATAGTACAAATGTGTTTTTCAGGGCTGAGCATCTGCACAGCAATAGGCCTTTCCTTTCATTATTGTTCACAGGAAAAAGTCTTTTTTCTTTAAGCTGAGAATACCGTATGTCTAGAAGGCTAAATGGAACTGTTTAAGAGGTGGCTTGATACTATGTTCATTTGCTAAACAACAGTAGTCCATAACCCCACCACCACCACACAGGACCTATGATCTGCCCTGCTATGGGTTTTTGACTAGGTTTTAAGTACCAGGCATGGATTCCCTTGTACTCTTAGAACAGATATCAAATCCAATCAGGGAGACCTTTAAAAAGTAGTAAATTCCAAAAAGAAATTGTTTCAAGTAATGTGAATATGCCATAGAAATCCTCTCGATAGGCACAAAGAAAAATAGGATTAACCTCTTGTCTTTTCCCACAGAACATTTAAGTACTATGAGTACCGTTACCAAAGAGATTGGAAAAGGTATGTAGGATGATGCATATATACTGAGAAGTTACGTGCCGTGTGTGTGTGTGTGTGTGTGTGTGTGTGTGTGTGTGTTACTAAACTAAACTTTGTGTGACTTCTAGCATGACTAAACTTCGGCACCATGATATAACAACTTAAGATTTCTGTAAGATGTCAGAAGCCAATGAACTGGGATTTAGTGACCCTTGACATGTTTATTCACCTCGTGTCTCCCCCATAACAGCTGGATTGAAGAAATAGTCACATAGAAAGCTGTAACCTTAGCTCACGAAATGTTTTATGAGGGAGAAGAAAATTCCAAATCCTGCTAGGTTGGACCTGAAAGAGTTGTAGCCGAAACAAGGATTCCTGCACAGACAATGTGGGATGAGAACAAATACCAGATGCCCATTAACAACTACTTTTATTCTTTTATTTTTCATCTACAGAATACCAAGGAATTGTAGCTTGGGAACCATTCGTTTTCTTCCCTTTGAGAAAATAAAGCTTCTTTTCCTATGATGCCTAGGTCAAAATTATTCTTTCATTCTTTACTCCATTTGTGCCTTTTACCAGGAAAGATTCAGAAAGTTGTGTGAGGTACAAAGACTATTAGACCCATGGGTGCTATCATGCCTGATATGCCCACACTTGGGAAGTGGAGCAGGAGAATCATTGGTTCTAGACAAACCTAGACTCATAGTGAAATCCTGTCACAAAAGACTAAAAAATCCACCTAAAGGGGACACTAAAGAGTATCAGTTTACTCTGGAGATTTTTCAGCTCTACTGAAAACCAGCTTCTCATTAGTAAAGCCCCTGTCATCTACTTAAGTGTCTCATGAACTGTTAACCATGGATTGGGATGTGTGCTGGAGAGGTTAGAGGAAGGTGAGGTAAGGTTGAAAGGGCAGTGTGCAGATCACATTTCCTTCAACTCAAGTAACCTAAAGTCCTATAATATATATATATATATATATATATATATATATATATATATATATACATACATATATATATATAGTGTGTGTGAGTGTGTGTATATACACATACATGTATTTATATATGATTTATATATGTGTGTATGCATTTATTATTTTTACATATATATACATATGCATGTGCATATGTGTATATAATATGTGCATGTTTGTATACATATACATAAATATTATATGTGCATTTTTTATAAACTCTCACTTGAGGAAAAATCTGTCAAAATTGTAGGTCTAACAAAATTCACTAATATTCTAAATTGAAAGTTTGTTCAGGGTCACAAGAAGACTAAATGCCAGAATGTAAACTCAGAACCAGAATGCTTTTCAGTTTCTATTTGAACTCATTACTTTGCATCTTCTTTCAGTTTTCTGAGAACATTCATTCTTCCAATTATGCATTCATCAAACAAGTGTCATTTACCAGGGGCACAAAAACAAATAAGACATAATCGCTACTTTCCAGTGCCTAAAAATGGAATGAGACACAGAAACAATAATTGTAATATTAGATGCTGTGCACAGAAGGGGTAAATAGCAATGCTATCTTATAATTATTATATATTTGCTGTTTACCAGGTGCCATGCTAAATATTTCATACATATTATTAACTCATTCAAATCTGATAATAATCCCCTTTCTTAGGAATGGTCATCATTATCTACATTTTTCTCAGAGTAAACAAAGATTCACTAGGGATTCAGTCATTTAGCCCTAGGTCACAGACTAAATAAACTATAGGTTCCGGAAGAACACAGCCAGTTTGTGTTCTAGAGACGTGAACCCCTAATTGTCCAAATGAATTGCAGATATGTAACTTTTGACTTGGAGTTACAAAGAAAAAGAAAAGTTGGAAATTATTCAGGCAAAGTAAGATACATGAACAAAGTCAGAACCTATAGAGGCGCCATGTTTACAGGAAATAAAGGATGAGTTACTGTGGTTGAAAAATATCAGATAAGACTAGAAAGGTAGTTTGAAGCCTGAATGACAGGGTTGGAATGTGTGACTTGAAATTCTGAGCTTTGTCATGTAGATCAATTAAGGACAGTGAAATGTTTATATAACAGTAACTATAACAACCATCAGAAAAGATCTAGCTGAAATTGCTATTAACATGATCTGTACAGGTGGGAGTCCAGACAGCATCGTGGCAAGCTGTCACAGTCTAATGGCTAAAATGAATGTTGATAAGTTGGATTGACTCAATGTCCTCATGAAGTTTCACTTATTTCTTCTAGTTCTACTCTCTGGGTCCATGCAGATCAAGTCTAATTCTTTTTTCTATAGCATAAGATTTTAAGTATTCTCCAGTGACTCTTAGGACTCCCCATGGGCAAAAAAACATTGTTCATTACTGATTGACAAGAAGAGCTTCTAGCTGTGATATTGTAATTATATGAATTATCTGATTATAAATTTAAAATCTATCTTCATCAGCTGGTTTGAGGAATGGGGGCAAGTCTTCTGTCCTATTTTCATGGACTTGTTTGTCTAGAAGATGCCTGTAAAAGGTAATCTCATGTCTAGGTATCCCTTTCCTCTTCCTCCATTTCAGCAGTGATCCTAAGAGACATTGGAGAAGACAATGTGAAGCTGCTGGGCATGAAGATTCCCATAAAGGATGCTGAGATTCTGTCTTCTGTTTTGATCGCCATAAGTGTAATTCTTCTTGTTGTTGCTCTGGCTCTTGGTGGCGTAGTCTGGTACCAGCATCGACAAAGAAAGCTTCGGCGCAACAGGAGGTCTATTCTTGATGATAGCTTCAAGCTTTTGTCTCTCAAGCAGTAATAGCTGAATCCCGAAGATATCTTCAGAAAACACATCTGGAATGTTTCCCATGCTCCCAGGAAGCTGTGCACTAGCAGGAACCTCTTTTGTCAAGGGGTAAGGGGAGTGGAAAGGCAGAGGATGGAATCAAAATTATTTGGCTATTTCTTTATTTATTTACATGGAAATCATGCTCTTACTTTTTCTTAATTTTCCTTGCAACCTGAGGCAGTTAGGATTAGGTAAGTACCTTTGTAAACAAATTTTAGTATCTAGGATATGTCACCCTTCAGTATTGTACGGAAATTCCTAGAATGTAATCATTCTCACAGAATAGATACCAAGAAGTTATCTAATTTGGCTTTTATTTCTAGAACCTAGCTAGAAAAGTATACTTTTAATTGAAGCCAAATGATGAGCCACAAAGATAACCCACAACTAAATAAAGGACCAAGAACATAAGCATTATGGAAAATGAGAGGTAGCGTGGGGAGTAGGAATCAAAATTACTCTTTAATTTTCTTTGGCAATGGACTATTTAGATGAAAGAACTGTGGTTGTTATGAGTACCTACAAACTCTGGAACCAGAAACACCTGTAAAACAGTTTTCAGGTTTCTTCACAGTGGTACTGAAGGGACTTTGGGATGATCTCTGCATGTTTGAGGTAGTGAATCCTATCCATTAAAGTACTTATTACAAAATTGGAACACTGGATTTGGTAATTTTGATGATTCTCATGGCAACTGGGAGGTGGAACTGCGTTTTAAACAAAAGGATTTCAGTGATCTGGGGAGGCAAATTATAAATCTAGACACCCTTTGTGGATCCTAGAGATCTGGGTGCTTTCTCAACGTAAGCCTCCATGTCAGAGTAGTAACATCCTAGAGGAGAAGTTCTATGGGTGCTAAACATTTTTGGAATGTCAAGAAAAGTGGCTAGAGAAGGCACCGAGACAAGACTCACACCTGTCCACTGGGCAAAAAGAGATAGGTGCATGCATGGCGATTTGGTTGGTAGGGATGGCTATGGGGATACGAGAGACAGGTTTGCAGTTTGCAGACAGCTTCATAGAACAGAATCATTCCTCCCTGTACCTTACAGCATTATCTCTTTCTGACCAGCATGTTCAATCCTCTCTGAAACTTTGATCAGAAAACAAAGGCAGGAGAAACGGAATGGAGTAAGACAGCCCATTCTCACTAGAGTTTCCACATGGCGAATGGAGAAGAGAAGGGGCATCATGGAGAGTAAGGATAATAGCAATGGAATGGGAGTATAGCCTAGTGGCAAAGTAATTGCCTAATAAAAGAGAGTCCCTGGGTTGAAAAAAAAAGCAGAAAGGAAACAAAACAGAAAACAAGGTAATAACAGAGGTGTGTAGTGATCTTCCTACACGTAGCAAATAATTCTAATTCCTGATTAGATTGGATTTGCCTCGGTTCATTAAAGGGGAGATTAAATGATTTTACTTAGGGTGACTCAGCTGCAAATTAAGGGGAGACTCAATTTTTCATGTCTTTGACTTTAAAAATGTCCTATTCTCCCTTTGTCTTGGAAACTTCTTATTATTCTTTGTCGTTCTTTTGCACTTGATTTCAAATTGTGAGGTTGCCTAGCAACTTGTTTACTTAGTTAGCAACCCACAGAGTTGGTTTCCAGTTGCCACAGGATGCTGCAGGTCAGAGGCCAGAGATGAAAACAAAGACCAGAATAATGTGTTTTACTCGTCCATGCTCAGTGACTTTCTGGAAAATTTCTGGAAATCTAGGTACCATATTTACCTATTGTCCTGTTTTAGAAATAATATGCCTTCTTAGAGAGAAATGATTCTACACACTTAGAAGATATTTTGTAGACTCTTAACCAAAGTGTACATGGCTGACTGTGACGATGCTCAAATAAGAGTCAGAAATGAATGGAAGGTTTGATTGACTTACATACACCTTAGGCTTATGTGTCCCACAAACACTGGCATGCTAAAATCTCTTTCTGTCCTGGCCGAAGCTCACACTTATAACAATTTAAACAGTCGGGAGACTGCAATTCTTGTCACTTAGGTAGCTAGAATTACATAGCAAAGATACTGTCATCATTGTTTTTAAGTGTACCAGTGTTATTCCTTTATGAATAGTTGTTACAGAGGGCCATCCTTTCTACATGGCGAAATTGTGCCGGAGCAGGATGGTACAGAGGTTCTTTCATCTTCGTGTTCCTTCATCATTCCCGTCAAAGCTGTTTTAGGTTTGACTAGAATTTGATCTCCTTGATGTGGAAAATTACCTAACTCTGTTCTAGGAACCTGAATTCAAGATGCTCCAGCTAATTTATCTTGGCTTCTGTTAAACTGCCCGCTTATGCAAACCTCCCCTTCCAGCGAATTACCTTTTGTTAAACTACTTGCTAGCGCAACTGCAGAGCCAGGTAGCATGATATGGTTTGTCCTTTAAAAACCCCCTTACCCTAAATTGCAGTGCTATACTTGGGTCCTGAATATCTGTGTGTAGTCCCAGCTGGCTGGAATAAAGACTTTCAGTTGGATATAAACAGTGTCTGAGTTTTCTTCTCTGGTGGGCTCCCTGTAACAGCATTTGTTTTTCCTGATAGGAACATAAGAGACTGAATGGCAGACAGGACCTCAGTGATCACTGTCGCTCTATGCTGCTCCAACTCTAGCTGCTCCTTACAAGTATAGCTTTGGTATAGGAATTAGGGCCAAATGACTGGTGAGCCCTGGTGAATAAACATTCACATTCTAGGATCTTAAGTTTTACTCATCTCTTTCAGGCCTGGTGAACATGCTACTTACCTTTGCGGTGTTTTGTAAGTAGGGCTACTCAGGCTAAGTTTTACATGTGTGACTTAATCTTTTCTAAGCAAATCTATTAATAAGTCCTTTATAATATCAGTTTTTTTTATCACGTTGAATTTCTTTTACAACAATTTACCACAACAAAGTGTTAGTATTTAAGCCTTTGCAAATTGATAGATGTAGCAGCAGCCGACAGCCATCCTTTGATCTGTTGTTTATGTGGAGATTAATGAAAACTGACTCTATTCCAGGGAACCCAGTCAATTAATGTTGGTAATTTTCATATAACTGGAAAGTCCTTAGTTTGCATATGTGAGACTGGGAGATATAGGTATGTCATGATGCATTTTAAAAGACTAATTTTTAAAATTATTTTGTAATTATGTATATGTGTATGAGGAAATGGAGCAAGGCCAGAGGCATCAGACACCCTGGAGCTGGAATTACCGATAGTGTCAAGATATTGAATGTAGGTTTGGGAACCGAACTCTGGTCCTCTGCACAAACAGTACTTGTTCTTAACCAATGAGCCATCTCTGTCGCCAAACAAAATACATTTTTATTTGTTGTGAATAATCCTGCCTCCAATCAAAAAATGGAATCTTAGAGCCTTCGTATTTTAGAAAAGGATGTATTTTTTACTTAAGTTGTTACAAATATGGATTTAAGGAGGTACTATGCAAAAAATAGTTAAATATACTCTCATCCATCAACATCAATACAATAATGTGTCTTATTTGCTTTCTCTCCAATACATCTTTAAAATATTTTATTTTTTAACAATTTTGTTTTTCTTATTACTATTGTGGAGCGCATACCAGAGCCTGT
Organism: Microtus pennsylvanicus; assembly: GCF_037038515.1. Taxonomy (NCBI): domain Eukaryota; kingdom Metazoa; phylum Chordata; class Mammalia; order Rodentia; family Cricetidae; genus Microtus; species Microtus pennsylvanicus. Next base: position 91,224,072 of record NC_134601.1, on the reverse strand, counting down.
ATGTGGAGGTCAGAAAACAACTTTCAGAAATGGATTTTCTCCCCCGACTGTGGGTTCGGGTGATTGAACTCACATTATCAGGCGTGTATGACAAGCAATTTTACCCAGTGACCCATCCTGCTGAACCCAAATATTTTTATTTGTTTATGTCTTTGTTGGTTCCCACTTCACTTCAAAGCTTAACTATTTGTTAACTTGGCATGGTGAGTTATGCATACCATCCCAGCATTGAGACATAAAGGACACAAGATGAAGGTCAGCCTAGACTGTGCAGTGAGTTCCACACCAGCCTGGGCCACTGAATGAAACTGTTTCTCAAAACGAAGAGGGCAAAAAATTCAAAGCCGTTTGTTTCCTAGACTATTGTATTCTTTTCCTGATGTTTTTCTCAGATTCTCTCCGGACTTACAATTGATTTTTCAGACAGAAAAGGGAAGCTTCAAAAATATAATTAAGTCTCTACTTTGAACAACATATTGTACGTTTAGATCTCCCTGAAGATAACTAGACCCTGGGGATAATTAAAGAGGCAACAACAGAAGAAGAAAGAGAAAATCACTAAATAGGGACAGCGGGACTGAAAATGTAATGTCAGCTTTGCATCATATGACTCTCTACCCGGAACAGCCAAGTCGCAGCATATTTACACTCAAAACAAGCAAGGTAGGAAATTTTAGAAAAAATTGTGATAGTTTGAATGAATATGGTCCCCATAGTCTTAGGTTTTTGAATGCTCAAAGGGAGTGGCACTATTATGAATTATGACCTTGTTGAAGCAGGTGTGGCCTTCTTAGAGGAAGCATGTCACTGTAGAGGTGGGCTTTGAGGTTTCCTATGCTCAAGCTACGTCCAGTGTGATACACAGTTGCTTCTGCTCCCTGAAGATCATGATATAGAACTCTCAGCTTTTTTTTTCTAGCACCACATCTGCCTGCACACTGTTCTGCTTCCCACCCTGAAGATAATGGACTAAACCTCGAAAACTGTAAGCCACCCCAATTAAATGTTTTCCTTTATAAGAGTTGTCATAGTCATGGTGTCTTTTCAGAGAAATAGAAATTCTAACTAAGAAAAACATAATCATGGAAATAACCAACGAGTAACAGCAAATTGAGTGACAGTGGCTACCTTTTAGAAACTCTGAAAACTAGAAAAAAGTGTCGTAGTATTTTTTCTAATGAAGGAAGAAAAAGAGCCACGCATAGTGGTACACACACCTAGAGTTTTAAAGCTTGGAATGCAAATCAGTGAAGACTGAAGTTCATGGCCAGCTTAGACTTTATTGAAAGTTGAAAGCTGGCTTGGACTACATATTGAGAAACTGACTCACTCCATCATTTCAATTCTGTATCTAGTGAAGAGTCTATGCATGAATTGTGCACAGATACAATTCATATAGTGTGTACTATGTGATCTAACTTCCTTGTTGTATGTACTGGCATCTTATTTATTTATTTTTAAATATTTGCTCCTTTACTTTTTTATTTTTGATTGAAAAAAAAATTTCTGCCTCCTCCCAGCCTCCCATTTCCCTCCCCCTCCTCCCACTATTCTCCCCCTCTCCCCACTCCTCTCCCCCTCCCTCTCCAGTGCGAAGAGCAGTCAGGGTTCCCTGCCTTGTGGTATGGATGGAGATAGAAACAGAAACCCATACTGGAGCACTGGAGCACCGGAATGAGTTCCCAAGGTCCCAATGAGGAGCAGAAGGAGGGAGAACATGAGCAAGGAAGTCAGGACCGCGAGGGGCGCACCCACCCACTGAGACAGTGGGGCTGATCTAAAGGGAGCTCCAAGGCCAGCTGGACTGTGACTGAAAAAGCATGGGATAAAACCGGACTCTCAGAATATGGCAGACAATGAGGGCTGATGAGAAGCCAAGGACAATGGCACTGGGTTTTTGATCCTACTGTATGTTCTGGCTTTGTGGGAGCCTAGGCTGTTTGGATGTTCACCTTCCTAGACCTGAATGGAGGGGGGAGGACCTTGGACTTTCCACTGGCATCTTATTTTTGAAATAATTTCTGAGTTGTATTCTATTGTGTGAGAATAATGTGATTTTTTCATTTTATTTATTGTGGACATTTGAGTTGTTTTTATCACAAAAAGGTGCATTGAACATTAATGTACAAAAATTATATGATATCCTGGAGCATACAATAAACATCATTAAACATAGACAAATTAATATTATATGGTTTGTTTTTTTTAACTGCAGTGGACCCAAACTAGAAATCAGTAGGTGAAAGAAAAACAACGTTTAATACTTTAAAATATAGTTTAAAATGCTTCATGGATAAAATAAAAGTCTCACTGACCATCTAAGTATGATTTTAAATCGAGGTCTTTGGGCAAAAGAAACCCAATGGCATATCAGAATTTAACAATAGTTGTGACTCTATGCTGCCCCCTCCCCCTATGAGTTGCCCATTAGAAGTATGTCCTTGGGAATGGGAATCAGGGCTTAATGGCTAGTTGTTAGTGAGGCCTGTTTATTTGTCATAGGAATGGAGCCTTATGGCTAATCAGTCCTGGTGAATAAACATTTCCATTATAAAGTGTTCAATTTCCCTTATCTCTAACAGGTCTGTATAAGTTTCCTAACTAAATTTATCAGTAAATTCTTTATATTACCAATTCTATTACTTCTACATCATTATTATAGATCATAAAGCTATTAAAAGGATAATAATAAGTGAGTGATATGAACAGCTCAACAGCCATAGTGTTTCCAACCTATATCAGTATACAAATTACTTAAATTTTTAAATTTAAAATTCCTTAATTGTTCTAAATAGAAAGCAATGGGTGAAGATGGGTGTCCTGGTGAATTCCAGCAACGATTTAAGGAAGTAGTTGAGTCAGTTCATTGTAGTTTCTTCCAATAGAGAAACTACTTCCTACTTTATACTAAGTCAACAAAATTACCCAGGAGAAACTTGAGGTGAAAAAAAATGGTGCAATAGAAATTTTGCTAATAAGTACCTTAGGAAATATTAAGTTACATAAAGTACACGTGGGCTGTATTCTAGGTATACAAGGCTGACTCAACATGTAAAAATCAATTAATGTAATTTAGTCCATCAATGACCTAAGAAAACACAGTTATTTGATAATGTCAATAGTTGCAGAAGAGTTATGTGAAATGTCTACACACCCACTCATATAAATACAAAAAAACAGTAATAAAGGGTAGCTTTCTTACTTTATTAAATGAAGAACACCTACAAACTTTTGCAGCTAATAAAATCATGATGAAAAGCTAGAGGTTTTTCCAGCAAGATTAGGAATAAGGAAAGTATATCCCTCCTGACTACTCTCCTTTACATGATACTGGTTTTCCTAGGCACTGTAATAAAACAAGAAAAGGAAAAATAGAGAGATCAGGAAAGAAAATACAAATCTTTTTGCTCTTTACCTGGTTGTTTAAAGTAATCTGAAAGTACAGAAACCAAATTTTCAAAGAGGGAGGGATTCCCTTTCAGAGTTTGAGGAAGATAAGGCCATGTCACAATGAAGACTTCTACTGTGCCTCTGCTCTTCCAGTCTTCGAGGAAGTGCAAGGATGTAATTTATGTGTTTCTTTTTCTGCCTTCTAGAGATACACACAACTTACTAAGATTTTCTACCTGTTGTGCCTACTCTTAGAAATATGGTGTCCATACAGGAGAAGAACAACAAGCCCCCATGTCTTTTTTTGTCCCTAGATTAGCCTAGGTACCAGACACTTCTCTCTTATGACCAAAAGTGACATCATACCTGCCTGAAATTTATAAAAATGTGTGCATGAGCAAGAACCAGGGCTTTCAGAATGCGACCCCTAAGCATCATGGAAAAAGTCTCCCTCCCTTAAAGAATACTTCTGTGTAACATTTGTAGTCTTGTGAAGGAATTAAATAACTTGAAGTCACTGTGAAGTTCAACTGGCTCTTGTCTTTGTACACCATATCCAAAGAAAGGTATTAAAATTTTTGACAATGAGAATCTCCATCAAGCCAGGAATTAAGCAGAGTCATGGGCTATCCAAAGGAGTTCATTTTGTTGATCTTGAGGCAGTGCTGATATACTGCTCAAATGGGAAGTATTTCAGTATTTAATTGGCAAAGATATGCTCATTGATTTACGGTCTTGGTGGTTTTCCATTTTCTGCCCTTATACACGCTACTTCTTTCAACATTCCTTTAGGAAAAATTCAAACTCCACAACCACCTGCAAATAAACCAAGTACATACAGATTTGGACAAAGACCTCGGACATCCCAGGGGCCTGGGAGATCTAAGGTCTACCCTTGGAAGAAGTTAGTATGAACCCTACTGTGTTTGCAATTTGTGGATTGATTAAGACTTTGAACTTCAGGACCACATGACTCTAAATTTCACCTTGGTGCCTATGAGAAAATATGAGTGATATTTCACTGAAAAGTTCTAATACCTTTATCTCCCAAAGCCACTGTTTATTTGTCTATTATTTCTTAGATCCAGTCAGGAACAAGTGGGCATCACGACTCTGATTAAGAATCTGGACTCTTTCCATGCATTTCTGAGTTAAATCATTTGTATTGGAGTTGCATGGATGTGTGGCATTCTAGTTCATATACAGGAATGAGGCCCAATTATAGCCTTAAATGACACACAACAAACCTTTGCTTAGAAGCAAAGCAAGCAAAGAAGGGATGTTAAAGTCGGAAATAAGGCTCTGCAGAGTATGCAAAGCTAAAGTGAAGGGTCAAGTACGGGTGATTGAAGAAGGAAAGTTCTGCACGCTTCTAATCACTGCCTAAGTAATGTACCTTTGACTTCTCTTTCCCACGCTGTATATTTTGATGTTAGTGAGTTGTTTTTACACCAAGTGCTGGCAGAATTATATAATTTAACTTTTGAAATGTTCAGGTTCTTAATTGGTTGTTAGGAGAAACCTCTTCGAGATAAGTAGAAAATATTTTTCTGCCTCTAAATTTATAATAGAGTTGTTATTATGGGTCAGAAAAACAATCCTTGCAAATATTATTTGTAAAAATATGTCAGCTTCAGAGGTTATCATTGCTACGCTTTGGGAAACTGCATCCAATCTGTAAGTCAGTCCTTGGAGTTCTGAATAATTGCCTGAGCAATTCGTTCAGGTTCATGATACTGAAACACATCTCAAGCCATAATGTACAAGCCCTCCATGGATTTAGTGTGACTGGAAAATGAGATACTAAATATTTTCTTTTAAATTATTGTAAAAAGAAATTAGAAAAGTAGAATTTCCATGTTTTGGCAAAAAGAACTTTAATATATTTCTGAAGTTTTATATTTGCTATTGAAATTTTCACTGTCTCTCAAGCAGTTAAAAAACAACAGTTGACTCTCGCTTCTCCCTATTCAGGAGACAGCAGCATATAATTTGCACTTCCAAATTCCTCACCAAGACATAATGGTGAAGGTCGGACTGAACAGATTGGACCATTTTGGGTGCCTGATTACCGGGGTTCCCTTTAAATCTGCTATCAATGACCCTTTAGTTGATCTCAACTTCATGGTCTTCATGTCCCAGTATGAATCTACCCATTACAAGTTCAGCGGCATAGTCAAGGCTGAGAATGGGAAACATGTCATCAATTGGAAGGCCATCACTATCTTCCAGAAGCTATATCTTACCAAGATCAAATGGGGGTGATGTTGATGCTAAATATGTTATGGATGTTACTATTCTTTCTCACCATGGAGAAGGCTCAGGCTCATTGGAAGGGTGGGGCCAAAAAGGTAATCATCTCTGCCCCTTCCTCTTCCTCTGATGGCCCCATGTTTGTGATACATTTTAAATCATAAGAGGTAAGACAACTCACTCAAGATTGTCAGCAACCAACTGCTTAGCCCCTGCCCCCACCTCGGTCAATGTCATCCATGATAACTTTGGCATTATGGAAGGACATATGACTACAGTCTATTTCATCACTGCAACCCTGAAGATTGTGGATTGTCCTTCTGCTATGCCCTGGCATGACGGCTGTGGGGATGCCCAGAATATCACCCTTGCATCCACTGGTGCTGCCAAGGCTGTGGGCAAGTTCATCCCAAAGCTGTATGGGCAGCTCACTGGCATGGCCTTCCATGTTCCTACCCACAATGTGTATGCCCAGCATCTGACTTGCTATCTGAAGAAATCTGCTAAGTATGAAGACATTACAAAGGTGGTGAAGCAGGCATCCACAGACCCACTAAAGGACATCCTGGGTTACACTGAGGACCAGGTTGTCCCTTGTAACTTTAACGGTGACACAAAACTCTTACACCTTTGATGCTGAGCCTGGCATTGCTCTCAATGACGACTTTGTAAACTTTGTAAAGCTAATTTCCTCCTATGACAATGAATATGGCTACAGCAACTGGGGCGTGCACATTATGGTGTGTATGACATCCAAGGAGTAAGAAGACCTGGACATCCCACCCCAGCATGAACATGATAGCAAGAAAGAGGGTCTAGGCTGCTGAGGAGTCCTTGTCCCAACTCAGCCCCCAACACTAAACATCTCCCTCACAGTTCCCATTCCAGATCCCCCAGGAGAATGGGAGAGGCTTAGGGAGCACTAGTCTCTTGAATACCATCGGTAAAGTTCATTGCACCATCCCACCCAAAATAAAGAAAAATCAGAGTAGTAGAGATTAAAGGTAGATAAGAAAAAAAATCACTAAATTATGTAAAAAAATCTAAAACTTGATAACAAAACAGAAATATGAAAGTGTGAAATATTTGTTGAACTCAGCAAATATATGTTACATTTATTTTTGCTGCTTCTAACAATGTAAAGATGTGTTGCATGTGCCCTAATTAAATCAAATTAACCCTGGTTCAGAGAGGCAGGGTTAGAAACTAGTTGACAGGAAGTAGGTGGGAGGAACATAGTGTAGGTTTTTTAGTTGGGGTAGTATGGAAGAGGAGAAGCTTCAGGGAAGGTCAGCAAAGGGAACAAGTTAGCCAGTTGCTACTCTAACTCTCCAAGCTTGGAGGTTTTCACCCTAGCCTTTGAATCTTCTGTTTTATTAGAACTACAGAGATTTAGTCAAAGCTACCTTTAATGACAACAACAGAGCCATTGTCTGGGAGAACAGAATTTCCCCTCAGGCTATAGCCCCAGCAGCCAGGTGACTAGTATTTTAAAGCACAGCTGTTGTGACTGACAAAGGTAAAACGGCATTTTGATGCTCCAGTGTGTGACATGACCAAATGAACGAAAGAGCCACGCCAGCTTTCTCGGCTGCAGTTGCCATCTGGGCCTCTGTGTGAGCATTCACCGTAGGCAGCTGCCACTTGCTGGGACACTGAAGAGCATGCTTGCATTTGGAAAGTGCAGGAGGGGTTTGACTTTGCCACTGACACCACTGACAAATGGAGAAGTCAGCAGATTTGATGAGATACCCAGGAAATGCTTTAGGAGAGATCTTTCCCATGTTACGAATAGGGGAACATAGCAATGCAGGGTGCTAGGACCCTGCATAGTGCTACTATGGTTAGCTTGATAGAAAATGGAAATAAAGGGATAAATAACCTAGCTGGGAAGGACATAATGTCATCTGAAAAGTCATCCTTGAAATTTCATTGTTAAAGTCATCTGAAGAGGGATTGTAGATAAGGTATTCCTAGAAACAATGTTTATCCTAGAAATAATCCAATCAGAAAGCCCTGGCCATCTGGAGTATGCAGAAGGTGTGGCAGAGGCTAGCTTTTGAACTAATGAATGCAAATCAACAAGGGACAGGCAAGAAAACCTTTTGCCATCAGGAAACTCCCCGTGGAGCATCTTGCAGGCTTCAGTATCAAATTTGGTTCAAACATTCCCTGCTAACATTGGGGAAGCCCCTCTATAGAGCAATGGAAAGATTTAATGCCTGTTGTTAAGAATCATACTGCTCTGGATGCCCGAGCTGCATTAGTAGATAAAACAAGATTTTCAGGAGAAGTCATAAAGCAACTATTTTGGCAAATTTCTATAACTCATCAAATACTAAAGTTAAAATATTCGTAAATGCCATGGAAATTAAGAGTTTGTAGATAAGATACAAGATATGTGACAATAATTTTGTCAAAAATCTTGGCATCCAGGTTGGCCTCTACAGAAGGAAAATGTTCAACTTCTAGGAATTTGAATTTTATCTTATATGAGACAAAGTACAGGATCGGACAGGTATATAGATCCAGAAAGATAGATAAGAAAATTAAAATTATATATTGCTAACATAGCAATGAATTTATGGGGATGTGATTTGTCACAGCAATGGAAAACACAGATTAACATTCTTTAAATCTCAGAAATTATAAAATAAGGAATGCTCCTGAGAGAAATATTGAAGGGCATTATCAGGGATTGTCACAGACTTTAAAGTTGTACATAAGCAGGGCACAGCAGCTATTGGTCTTTCAAAGATACCATCATCTCTACCTTTAAGATGGTAAACTGACAAATCTGTGGGTGAAACAATGGCTTTGCATGTCAGAAAAACTGCAGGCACTAAAAATTCTGGTACAGGATCAGTTAAATGCTCAATATATTGAAAAATCAACCAGTCATTGGAATTCTCTTATATATTTCACTAAAAAAAATCTGGAAAATAGAGATTGTTAACAGATGTGTGATCCATAAATAACGTCATTCAGTCAATGGGTTCTTTACAACCTGGAATTCCCTTGTCTTCTTTATTACCTAGAGGATGGTTTGTTATACTGATTGATTAAAAGACTGTTCTTTTACTATACCTTTGTAAGAACAGGATAGAGAAAAATTTGCCTTCACAGTGCCTTTTTACAATGATTTCCAGCATGTTAAAAGATACCATTGGAGAATTCTTCCACAAGGAGTTTTAAATAGTCTCACCTTATGTCAATAGTTTGTAGAATAGATATTAGCACTAATTAATAAACATTTTCCTCAATCTATAATTTACCATTACATGGATGATATCTTATTGACTGATTCAGACATAGATACTTTAGGCAAAACATGTTTGATGAAATAAAGAGGATTTTGCCTTGGGGATTGTAAGTTGCTGCTGAAAAAACACAAAGAGGAGAGTCTATTATTTAGGATATAAGATAGGTTTATAGAACATTCAACCACAGAAAGTGAAAATAAGGAAAAGTCGATTATGACCACAATGATTTTCAAAATTTGCTGGAAGATAGTAACTGGCTATGGCTGACAGTTGGATTAACAACTCAAAAACTAAGTAACTCATTTCAAAGCTTACAAGGTGATAAGGGCTTAAATAGTCCAAGAAAATTATCAGCTGAGGCTGAGAGAGAACTGGCTCTGGTAGACAAAAAATTACAGGATGCACATGTGGATCATTTGGATCCAGAGCTTGACTGTATTTTGATTATTTTACTTTCTATGCATTCTCCTATAGGGAGTTTTATAAAGAGGGAAGAATATTTTTTTTTACCATACAAACAGTAAAAAATTAAATACCTGTGTAGAAAAGGTTTCTGGATTGATTCTGAAAGGAAAATTGAGACTTCACCACTTAACAGACCAAGCAGAAATTGTGGTACCTTTCACTAATGCTGAAATTATCCTATTACGAAAAGAAAGTGAAAATAGACAAAGAGCTTGCAGTAATTTTCTGGGAAATATTAGTAACAAATATCCCCAAAACAAGTGACATCAGTTTATAAAAAGAGCTAGTTGGATTCTTTCTCATATAATGAAAATATCCCAATTTCTGGAGCCCCAACATTCTATACTGATACAAATAAATCAGGAAAGGCAGCTTATAAGTCAGGAAAAATAAGTAAAGTGGCTCAAAATCCTTATGATGCAGTTTAGAAACTAGAATTATGTTCTGTTCTCATGGTATTATTAGAGTTTTCAGAAGCTCTTAACATAATTACTGACACTCAATATGCATAAAGAGTTGTTTGCTGGGCGGTGGTGGCGCACGCCTTTAATCCCAGCACTTGGGAGGCAGAGGCAGGCAGATCTTTGTGAGTTCGAGACCAGCCTGGTCTACAAGAGCTAGTTCCAGGACAGGCTCCAAAACCACAGAGAAACCCTGTCTCGAAAAACCAAAAAAAACCAAAAAACAGAAAGAGTTGTTTTACATATTGAAACTTCTGAAATAATTCCAGATGATTCAGAATTCAATTTGTTACTATGTAAATACAACAAGTAATCAGAAAAAGGAATCATCCCTTGTATATAACACATATCAGATCCCATATAAGACTACCAGGCCCTCTATTACAAGACCATGATGTAATTGATCTGTTGTTGGTAGTAAATATGCTAGAAGCCTCAGATTTCAAAAGAGCACCATGTTAACAGCCAAAGCTTTAAGAAAGATTTTTTTTTATCACTTGGATACAAGTCAAGGAAATTATAAGGAAATGTCCTACTTGTTCTTTGTATAATCAAACTCCATTACCTGCAGGAAGTAACTCAATAGGTACTTAAGGAAATGAAATTTGGCAAATGAATGTGTCTTACTTTGCAGAGTTTGGAAAATTAAAATATTTGAACCATACTATAGATAAATATTCAGGATTTCAATTGTCTGCTTTTTTAATTTCTGAAAAAGTTTATTCTGTTATTGTATATTTATTAGAAGTCAGGACTATTATAGGAATACCTCTATAATTAAGGTTGATAATGCTCCAGCATATGTCTCTAGTAAAATGTTGTTTTTCACATATTACAACATAAAGTATATTATAGGTATACCACACAACCCTACAGAACAAACATTTATAGAGAGATCTAACTGCACTTTAAAAGATATATTTGACAAGCAGAAAGGGTTAATAAAGATACTTAGAGATAGATTACACAGTGCTTTATTGACTTCAAATTTATAAATGCTAATGAAAAAGGAACAACTGCTGTGGAGAGACATTGAAAAATAGAACAAAACCACCATTTTAAATCAATCTATATATTTTATAGGTGTGTTAACCTCAGAATGGAAACGAGGAAAAGGTTTTGCTTTCATTTCCTCAAGATAAGAAAAGCTATGGATGCCATCAAGATCGATAAAGATTGTATTCAAACAGGAGAGCCTTCCTGATGAGGAGAGGTGATAGTTCATCAAACAGATTGGTCATTCAAATCTAAACTAACTTCTAAAGCTAACAAATGTCTTTCATTTGATCAGGTATGAAAAAATAATAGCTTTATTAGTAAAAGATAATGCTTTTGCTGTTGCCATATTAACAAAGGTATAATCTGACAGTAAGGGAATTCCCCAAAGTTAGGTTTGAGACAGGGTTTTGGTTTTGTCCTTCTAAAAGGATGAAAGAAATGTGAAGATTACTGGACAAATGAGACATCTGGAGAAGACAGACAAATATCTCTAGAAATATGTCTCAAGGAAAACAGCCTAGGCAGTTTGGATGGAGGTGGGAGGTCCTTGGACTTCCCACAGGGTAGGGAACCCTGATTGCTCTTTGGGCTGACAAGGGAGGGGGACTTGATTGGGGGAGAGGGGGAGAAATGGGAGGTGGTGGCGGGGAAGAGACAGAAATCTTTAATAAGTAAATTAATTAATTAAAAAAATAAAAAAAATAAAAAAATTGACCTAATGATGTAGCACATTTCAAACCGATAAAATTTCCTAAATCTTCCCAAATAGTTGTTTCTCTTGCTCTTTACAAACATAGAAAGCAAATGGTCTTTTTGTGGTACTAATTCAATTAAATATCAAAACCGGCTTTGGAATTTGAGTGTGGTTCTCTCCCTTTTTAAACACAAGCATACTTGCTAAAGGGAAATTCAAAATCTCTGTTTCATATCAGAAGATCCACCTGGTATGGGACAAAAGAAAACCAAAATTCGGAACTATTCTATTGTCACTAATTTCTAAGATGTAAAGATCAGCTCCAAATTTATAAGATTATGTGTACTTTTTGCTGAATATTGTTGTGAACCTGGTACTTCTCTTAAAGATCAATTATATAGAAAGAAATGACATTCTTAGGTGATTTGTGACAGAGATACCTGTTCATGATTTGAAGAGATAAGTAATTAAGAGAAATCAACATTCTCACTTCCTTTCCCTTTGTTCTGAATAATGTAAAGTGTTTTTGATGTTACTGTAAGCCTGAAGCAGTCATTCTGTCATAGCTCCTGTTGAGGTCCTCAGGAAACACAATAACATCATATTTCCCTAGGTGCAATTTTGTGTAACCAGAGAAGAGTTGGATGAGCACAATAAAAATTGCAATCAGCATGGAACATTGAGTGGAAGACCCTGTAAGCAGAGAGAAAACAGAGAACTTTATTGGTAATCTTAGAGAATTTGTATCAGGAATTTATCCAAATAGGAGTCATATGTTTGTGTCCTGAGCATGTATGCTTGTGGTTTAGGAGATGATATGTGTCTAGATGATAAAATTTTTACCCTATGATCTCACTTGAACATTGCAAATACTTTTACTGAAAGCATACAGCTTTCAGTAAAAAAAAAAATCCCATCAATTAAACAGCATCAGATACACAAGAATCTTATTACAAAACATAAAAACAAGGCAATATGACCCCTGTGAAAAATATCCATTTCAAAGTAATGGATTCCAATCGGAATTAATTCAACGATATTCCCCATACTTTAATATAGTAATTATAAGAATATTGAATGAAGTGAAAGGGGTTGCAAATAAAGTTCAATGTAAATCCAAAGAGCATACATATGAATAACTGAATGAGATTTCTCTATAAGATATGCAATTAGAACCCAGTAAAGACAGAAATACTGGAAAACTTCAAATCTAGAAATGAAAAGTTCAGAAGTTAAATAAAAAACATCTCAGTAAAAAGAATCACCAATAGAACTGATCATCAAGTGAAAGAAAGAATAACAGGGATGAGATACAAGGTTGATGAATCAGAACTTTGGGACATGGAAAAAGAGAAAGTAATGATAAAATAGGAACACAACAGTAAAGATCTACAAGGCATCATAAAAAAATTTACAGGCAAATATCAGAAATATTTATCACAAGCTATTGTGTGCCATGATGCAATTAAAACTTATAGCGATTGATAATTCAGATGTCAACCCACCAGAGAAATTATTCTCAGATGGAGAAACCCTGTCTAGAAAGACTTATAGGACCACTGACTCTGAAAACCAGTTGCCTCTATCTGTACTTCTTCTCATATGCCACTTCATTTCTTCCCTAAAAATAACTTTGGATGTTTTCCCCCTGCTTGTGTGTCTTGTTAAAATATTCCATCTACTGGGCACACATATATCTTTGGGTAGTCAGGAAGATGACTTTTCTCTACAGTCTGTTTTCCACATTATGATGAGAAACTTAGAATACTGTTCTCTCTTACTTCTCTCTCCTTACTGACAAGAGTAATTTGGACAGATATGTGTCCTTCTGGACAGATCACAAATGGAACTTTCACAGATTTTACTTATGATATTGTAGGATCTACAGAAGATTTATTTTGAACTAGGATGATATTAAAGGTGTCTGTCTTGTAGCACAGTCCTTCAAGAGATCAAAGCATCTATGTTGACCTAAGCTTCCTTCATCAGCACCTCCCTGCTCTGACTCAAGATAGCAATTAACACTTTTACCAGTTTTCGATAAAAGATTTTAGATTCAGTGGACTGTTTCTGTTTAGGTTCGGTGAGCCAGGTGATAAGAAAAGGCTTCACACTTAAGAAATGTAAATAGTAAGCACCTTCTTTGCGTTTTTCTTAGATCTCTCAGTGGTTTAGTTTTCTTTCTTTGTAACCTGTTGTGTCCCCTTTTCGAGATGGCCAGATCGTCCTCACAGCTCCAGCTGCAGGAGACTGCAGACTAGCTGACAAGTTTTGCTCCATATCTTCCAAGAATGCCTGTATTCCTGAGATATGACCTTGTAACTTTTAACTTTTTTTATTACTAACAAGTTGCTAATGAATGGAGGTATGTATGGTTGAGATTTTATAATAACAAAAAATAAAAATGTAGAATATAGAAGAATAAGAATGTAGAGGAATAGTAAAGAAAATAATAAAGAATGTTAAAATTGGGAAAGAAAATTAAAGCTAAGAAATTATAGACAATTAGGACAAGATAATTATAATTAAAGAAATAAAGAAATTGACTCTCAGATACTGTTTGAAGTTATTGTAGAACTCTTTCAATACCTGCTCCCAAGAAGCATTCTCGGAATTACCATGGATAGTGGTCAGGGGGCTGGACTTCCAGACTCCTAAAGGCAATGGTGATAAAAGAAGAATTTTAGGCTAAAGGCATATATAGTACACTCAATAAAATAATAACATGAAATTTCTCAAAATTACTATAAGGAAAGAGATGGTCATCCATATTCGAGAAATATTTATGACTTTAGTACCCAGCACTTGGAAGGCAGAAGCAGTTCAAGGCCAGTGTGGTCTACATAATAACTTTCAAAATAGCTGAGCTACATACATAGTGAGACTCTGACTCAATAAATAAATAAGTAAATAAATAAATGCAAGCAAAACAAAAAAAAAGTATTTATACCACCAAACAAACAAGACCAGAAAAGGATCTTCACATGACATAGTGAAACTACTAAATAATAGTTATATAATCATAGTTAAACTACTGAAAAATAAAGGATTATGTTTAAAGCTGCAAAAGACAAGGAACAAGTCACATTTCTAGGCAAACATATCAAAATTATAACTGGTTTCTCCATAGAAAATCAAACAGCCAAGAAATCTTGATATAATGTTCACCAACCCCATTGAACGGCAACAATGCTAACCCAGAAGACTGCATTCAGGCAAAAGTATCTGTTCTGACTGAGGGAGAAAGTAAAATTCTCCACGATACAAGCAGGTTAAAAGAATTCATGATAGTCATGATTACTAAGACAGCACTGCAGAAGCCACCTGAAAGAATCCTACACACAGAAGAAAAAGATAAACACTGGCACATAGTTACAGGAAAGAATAAACTATGCTAGAATAGTAGTTAAGCAAATGAAGAATAGTAAAACACCAAACACTACAAAATCAACCAAACAATGAGAATTATCACATACCACACAATAACAAATTTTAACATTAGTGGGCTGAACTCCCAGTGAATTAACACAGATATGGCTGTCAAGATGCCTCATCTATTATAGTACTTTCTGCATAAACAACCACGAATTCAAATCCTCAGAACCCACATTGTTACTACATTGGTATGAGAACCCATTTGTTTTTCTAGCTGCAGAAGGAACAAACAGAGGAGTCTTAGAGGAAGCAGACTAGTAGGACTTGCTATATCAGCAAGCTCTGAGTTTTTCTGAGAGATCTTGCTAAAAAATAAATAGGGTGAGACAGTCCCTGTATCAACCTTGTGTTACATGCGTGTGTGTATGTGCACATGAATATTAAAACAAGACAAAAAGGTACAGATTGGATTTTTCCAAAGGGTGAATCCATTTCTTACCTTTGAAAAACATGCCTTACCATTAGATATAAACGTAGTATGGTGAAAGGATGGGGAAAGTAATTCTAAACAAATGAATCCTGAAAGCCAGTAAGGGTCATCTTCTAATGCGTAGAAAATCACCTCAGACAAATATTAATCTTCAGTGATAAACAAGATTACTTGGTATTGTTAGGTTGTAGGGCTTGAGAGAGCTGTTGAGTTCAGCCATCCTTTAAAAATGCCAGTATCTAGAGTAAATGTTTAAATTAAAGAGTTTCAGACCTGGGGTAGAAGAGTTATTTACTTTAAAGGTTTCTTGGAGAGAGAGATGTTTCACTATAAGGAAACAGGCTTATTTAAGACGTGATCTGTACTAAGTGACCAAGATAGGGAATGAGAGCACATGTACCTTATGCTACATGCCAGAGAAGTGAAACCTAGTTTCTAACCCATAGGATATAACAGTAGTCACAGAGCCTATGATCTTGGGTAATAGATTAGTGTGCTGCCACACTGCTTACGGGGACAGGGGCCTGAATACGTTCCTGTCTTGATCTAAGCATCCACTGCGACAGATTTGTGTCCTAGTTAGGGTTACTATGGCTGTGATGAAATACCATGACCCAGGCAACATGGGGAGGAAAGGGTTTATTTGGTTTACACTTCCATATCACTGTTCATCATTGAAGGAAGTCATGACAGGAACCTATACAGGCCATGAACCTGGAGGCAGGAGCTGATGCAGAGGCTATGGAGGAGTGCTGCTTACTGACTTGCTCCCCATGGCTTGTTAAGTATGCTTTCTTATATACCCCTGGACCACCAACCTATCCATGGCCCCGCCCCCAATGCACTGGACTCTCCCAATCAATCACTAATTAAGGAAATGCCCTACAGCTGTGGTTCTCAACCAGTGGTTCACGACCCTTCTATGGGGCAGCATATCAGACATTTACATTATGATTCATAAGAGTAACAAAATAACAGTTAAAAAGTAGAAATAATATAATTTTATTGTTTGGTGTCCCCACAACATGAGAAACTGTATTAAAAGATCATAGTGGTAGATTGATCCCGAATTTCCTGAGAAATCGCCACACTGATTTCCAAAGTGGTTGCACAAGTTTGCATTCCCACCAGCAATGGATGAGTGTACCCCTTACTCCACAACCTCTCCAGCATTGGTGTTTTTGATTTTAGCCATTCTGACAGGTGTAAGATGGTATCTCAAAGTTGCTTTAATTTGCATTTCCCTGATTGCTAAGGAGGTTGAGCATGACCTTAAGTGTCTTTTGGCCATTTGAATTTCTTCTGTTGAGAATTCTCTGTTCAGTTCAGTGCCCCATTTTTTAATTGGGTTAATTAGCATTTTAAAGTCTAGTTTCTTAAGTTCTTTATATATTTTGGAGATCAGACTTTTGTCTGTTGCAGGGTTGGTGAAGATCTTCTTCCAGTCAGTGGGTTGCCTTTCTGTCTTAGTGACAGTGTCCTTTGCTTTATAGAAGCTTCTCAGTTTCAGGAGGTCCCATTTATTCAATGTTGTCCTTAATGTCTGTGCTGCTGGGGATATACGTAGAAAGTGATCTCCTGTGCCCATACATTGTAGAGTACTTCCCACTTTCTCTTCTATCAGGTTCAGTGTGTTCAGACTGATATTGAGGTCTGATCTATTGGGAGCTCACCAAGGCCAGCTGAACTGGGACTGGATAAGCATGGGATAAAACCGGACTCTCTGAACATGGTGGACAATGAAGGCTGATGAGAAGCCAAGGACAATGGCACTAGGTTTCGATCCTACTGCATGAACTGGCTTTGTGGGAGCCTAGTCTGTTTGGATGCTCACCTTCCTAGACCTGGGTGGAGGGGGGAGGACCTTGGACTTCCCACAGGGCAGGGAATCTGGACTGCTCTTCAGACTCGAGAGGGAGGGGGAATGGAGTAGGGGGAGGGGAGAGGAGTGGGGAGAGGGGTAGAGGAGTGGGGGGAGGGGGAGAAGAGTGGGAGGAGGGGGAGGGAAATGGGAGGCAGGGAGGAGATATAAATTTTTTTCAACAACAAAAATATAAACAAAAGATCATAGCATTAGAAAGGTTGAGAACCACTGCCCTACAGGCTTGCCTATAACCTGATCTTATAGAGTCAATTTTTAAATTGAGGTTTTTGTCTTTCAAATAACTTTAACTCGTATTAAGTTGGCATGACACTAACCAGCACAACCTAATTACTTGGAAATACTTGATTCTCTAAGAAATGATAATTAAGGATTCAATCCATCAAGAGGATAATACAATATTAAACATATAATTCAAACAATGGTGTATCCAATTTCATAAAACTAACACTACTGGTGGGTATGGGCACAGATAACCCCAAACAATAATAGTAGGTGGTTTTCTTACCCTACTCTCGTCAAAAGACATATTATCCTGAACAAATCCAACAGAATTGCCTGAGTTGAATGACCTCATGGAACAAGTGGACCTAAGAGAGCTATAGAGCTCTCCACTGAAGTACTGAAGAATGTACATTCTTCTCAGCAGCCCATGGATATTCTTGACAAATACAGGAAAAATGAGAAACAAAGAAATTCTTAACAAATACAAGAAAATTTAGATAATTTCTTATAGCCGGTCCCCCTGGACTGGTTTCTCTCTACTCACTAGGTTCTGCTTACTAGCTCCTGCATCTGCTTATGAAATAACCATTCTGAAGCTTAACATTCTTTACATACTCTTTGGCATATTAGCTCAGGCTTCTTATTAAATATTACATCTTAAAGTAATCCATTTCTGTTATTTTATATTTTACCACGAGGTTTGTGGTTTGTTACCTCCTGCTTCTTGGGCAGGTACATGGCTTATCTGTGACTATGTCTTCTTTCTTCTTCTATCTCTGCTTGATTTCCTGCCTTTTTATATTCTGCCCTGTCATATGCCAAATCAGCTTCTTTGTTAACCAATGGTAATAAAACATATTCACAGCATATAGAGGGGAATCCTACATCAATTTCTTATACTGATATGACCAAAATGGAATAAAACGAGAGAGAGAAATAATAAAGTATGTACAAGCTTTACGAGGTTTGAACAACAAATTTTTAATTAATAAATGGATTATCAAAGCACTCTAATTTTTTAAGTTTTTAGAATATAATGAAAAGAAAAAAATTCAAAACGTATTAGATATAAGGAAGAAGAAAAAGGTGTCCATGTTCTCCACTCTTACTCAAGATAATACTAGGAGTCTTAGCTGGAAAAATAAGACAATAGAGGAAATAAGAGAGATACAAATAGGAAAAGATGTTCAGGTGTGCTTATTAGAAGATGGCATTTCTATACATAAGGAACAGTAAAGACTTCACTAGAAAACTTTTAGATTTGATGAGTACTTTTCCAGCTAAGTAGCAGGCTCAAAAATGTATGTGCAAGGTCAGTGGCTTTCCTACACACCAACAACAAACATGCTAAAGAAAAAATAAGGGAAACAATTGACACACAATTTTGTACAAAATATCCCATAATAAACTTAGTCAAAGATTTTCCAGGTGAAGAAATAGAGTAAGAAATTAGAAAACAGAAATCATCTGTATTTATAGAATGCAAGAAATAGTATTATGAAAATGGATATAGGACAAATACAGTCTACACATTCAATTCAATCCCTATCACAATTCCAATGACATTATAAACAGAATACTGGCACAGCAACAGACATGTAGGTCAATGTAAGAAAGAACAGGAGCCAGATATAAGCCAAGCAGAGATACAGCCATATGAGTTTTTGTAAGACACCAAAGATACATTGGAAAAAAGACAGTCTTAAACAAATGGTACAGATATCTCATGGATATAATCACAAGAAGATTCAAGACAAATTCTATGTCTCACTCTAAACAAAAAATTACTCCTAATTGATCAGAGACTATATTAAGGCTCTGAAACTGTTAGAGGAAAAATTAGGGGATATACTCCAAGATATAGGCACAGGTAAATTCTTTCTGAATAGAATTGTAGTTGCTCAAAAAAGAATGCTAAAACTTGTCATATGAGCTCTCATGAAATTAAAAAGAAATAATCATGTAAAGACAAAAATTACAGATTGTTAAATATTTGGTATTTCTACAATTGACAGAGGAATGACATTTAGAATATTAAAAATAACACAAGAGACTAAAAAAACAAAACAACCCAATCAGTAAATTGGCTAATAAAATGTATAGTTCCCAAAAGATAAAGTCGAGTTAAGTACAATTTGACAGTAAACACATGAAAGCATGTGCTACCTTACTAGAAATCAAAGAAGTGCAAATTACCAGTATATTGAAATTCTGTATCACTCTATTCAGAATGACAGTCATAAAGAAAACAAATAGCAACGCATGCTGGTGAGAATGCAGACAAAAGAAACCTGTATACACTTCTGATGCAATGTAACACAGCTCAGCCATTATGAAAAGCAATATGAGGTTCCTGAAAAAAACTCTAAAACTAAATCTATCATATGACCCAACTATTTCACTCCTGGGTATTTTCTCGAAGGAAGACTGCTAGGCAACATACCACAGAGATAATCGCACATTGATATTTTTTTGCAGTACTATTAATAGTAGCCAAGTCATTTGACCAACCTAGTTGTCCCTCAGTTGTGGAATGGATATTGAAAATGTGATGTATATATAAGCAATGGAATTGTCAGTCATAAAAAGAAATGAAGATTATCACTTGCATGAAAATGGTGCAACTGGAGATAATCATGCTAAGTGAATTAAGTTAGACTCATAAAGACAATTACATAGTTTTCTCTCATTTGTGGTTATTAGCTCTTATATTAGTAGGTACATAATCATATAGCCTCATTATATTAAAGTAGAAGTGAAGCTGACTGGGGGTGATAAAATGGAGGGTATGGGGGATATGAAAGGAATATGTCAAAAGTGCATTCTATACTTTTATGAAAACATTCCTATGAATCAAGTACCATGTACAATGAATATATACTCCATTGATTAGAGGCAGAGAGCAGAGAAGGGTTTTTGTTTTTTTTTGTTTTTTGTTTTTTGTTTTTTTTTGGTTTTTCGAGACAGGGTTTCTCTGTGGCTTTGGAGAGGGTTTTTGTTTGTTTGTTTGTTTTTTATTTTTTGGTTTTTCAAGACAGGGTTTCTCTGTAGCTTTGGCGCCTGTCCTGGAACTAGCTCTTGTAGACCAGGCTGACCTCGAACTCACAGAGATCCACCTGCTTCTGCCTCCCGAGTACTGGGATTAAAGGTGCGCATCATCACTGCCCAGTGAGAGCAAAGAGTTTCATTGGTCTGATTCTACCTTTTTTTGTCAGTGTTTGTGACTTATAAACAATTGCAACTTTCTCTAACATAATAAAAATGATAATTTATTAACCAGGCATGCAATATATCAAAGAATTTTTACAAAGATCACTTTAGCATACCCTGGGGCGCTAAATGTTATATGTTATCACTGGTGGAATGACTTCTGAATTCTTCCCTATCTTGCTATCATCTCATTTTTAAAATTGCCGGTAATCCATATAACTAATCAAGTCCTTTCACTCTCTGAGACCTAGACCGTGATTAAAATTTCTTAAACCTGAAAAAAACGTTTCAAAGCTGAATTGCTCTTTTAAAATGTCAAATAAAAACAAATATCTACAGACCTCCTGATGCCCTCCCTCCCTTCCCCACTTCCTCTTATACCTCCCTTTCGCTCTCCCTTCTCTTGGTCTTTTCTTCCTGTCTCTCAAGGGTTTGCATTCTTCTTTTTTCAGATGACGCACTTTTAAAGTGATGTCCTGCGTTTCAAATGTATTCTTCCTTTTTCTTATTAGAATTCATATTCCTTCAGGACATGGATTTCTGCTTTTCAATTACTAATTCACAGTTTAGAATTAATGACTTTTTGCAGCTGAAGTCATGATCTGACTCAGAAATAATTCTCATTTTGAAAAATGAAGCTTGGCGTGATGATGTTACAACCTGAAGGAATAGAACCCTAAAAATGAGAGGCAAATGGTGTCCAAAAATGATTAGTCCTTTTCCCCTCTTTCCCCTTTATTCTTTCCTTTCAACCCCATATTGCTTTTCATAAGAGCTGAACTAGGATACATTCCATCCGACGTGTATACAGGTTCCCTTTGTCTGCATTCTCACCAGCATGTGTTGCTATTTGTTTGCTTTATGAGTATCCTTCTGAATAGAGTAATGTGGAATCTCAACATATTGGCAATTTGCATGCCTTTGATTGCTAGTAAGCCTTAGAGTAGGATTCATGGATGTGGAGTATGGGTCTAGCAGCATTCTAGAGTGAGAGTGGATGTAATTTTGAGGTTTATCATGTGGAGCTCAGTCAGAAAAGAAAATGAAGGAAGGCCAGGTTCAATGATTTGACAGGGATGTAGGTTGAGTAAGGCAGGGTCTTTTAAAACTTTTATCCCCAGGATGAATCTGAAGATGTTTAGAGAGACCCTGTACTAGTTGTATCCATAACTCTCCATGATTTGTTCTGGGGATTCTCTGCATGACAGATTTTGGCTTCTACTAGGAGATTTCAACAAAGCACCTACTTTTACCTTGGCTATTGCTGTTGGTACCTGCATCTCTGAAGTCATCTTCTCTAGAGAGTATTCCAGGCTTTTATTTCACCAAGAGATATTTCAGATGTTGGATTCAAGAAAGCCAAGTAAAAACAGTCCTTTGAGAAGTGGATAGAACATAGGAGAGAATTTTGGCCTGAGGACAAAAGGGAGATTATTGAAGCAGAAGCAACACACACTTTCCCCCTCAATTTTCTCCTATATATCTTCTTGTTGTCAGTTTGTCTATACAGCAAAGTACATTCTTTTCTGTGTCTTATCTACAATCTGAGTTTTCACATTTCTATACCACAAAATGCCTGCACCGCAGAATTTTGTTGTAGTTCTATAGAAGTATATTATTTCTATGAATATTGTCTAGTATGATAACTGATACAGGATGCTGGTCAAGAATATGAAACCTATATTCAGATAGACCTGTATTGAACTCTTTCCCTAAACTAAGAGAATCTGTTAGAATTGCATTTGGCCATAAATAAGATCCACTGAATAGTGTCTTAAACAAATAAGTGTTCCTTCCCTATTCAAAATAGTTAGTAGTTAGTGAATAACTCAAGAATTTCAGAATCATTAACATACTCTTGGTATCTTCCTCACAAACACAATTGTAACTGTTGCTTTAGCCAAAATAGCTTTATCTAAGGCAGAAAGGAAGAAGAGATGGCTCTCATTGATCTGTTTTGCTTGATTTATTTTTGTTTTCTTTGTTTGAGACAGGGTCTCATCATGTAGCTCTTGCAGGCATAGAGCTTGTTATGTAAGTCACTCATTTATCTTTTTAAAATTATTTATTCATCATGTTCATGCAGCATGAATTCTAGCTGGTCTTAATTAATCAAAACCCAGAGTTAGATAAAGGGGTTAAAACTGAAGATCAGAGAGGCAGAGCAGTAAGCTCTACCTTTTACCTCTACCAGTGCTCAGACCAAAGGGACGATCCGCAGACTGCCTAGACTGCACTGTGTCTCCACAAAATCTCAGACACCGCACTCTGGTGAGTTCCTGTCTCTTCCCCTTTATATTCCTCTCTCTGCCCAGCCATATCATTCCTGTCTCTACCTCCCTAGTGCTGGGATTAAAGGTGTGTGACTTCTAAACACTGGGGTTAAAAGTGTGATTCACCACCAGCTGGATTTGTTTCTGCATTGATCTTGTGTAGCCCAGGGTAGCCTTGACCTCACAGAGATCTGTCTGCCTCTCTTTCCTGAGTCCTGGGATTAAAGGTGTTTGTCATCACTCCCTGGCCTCTCGTAGCTTAGCTTTGCACTCTGATCTTGAGGCAAGCTTTATTTATTAAAATACAAATATAATTTAACTATATGTCCATTTTTAATAAGCATGCATTTCAGATTTTCCAGAATCTCCAGCATCTATAGCCTTCTTTCAAATTGACAAGAACTGTGTCATATAGTAACACTGATTGCAGTAAGCCTTAGAAAACAAATCTAATGTTCTAGCCTCTGTACAGAAAGAAATGAGTGTATTCTTCTTCACCATATTTGACCATTCTCTACCCCAACTTCTGCCTGTGTTTGTACATATCTCCATATTCCAGAGCTACACAGAAAATGAGCTGGCATTACCTTTCCAAAGTGAGGAGCCTGTAGTACGCATCTCACCATTTTTTACCTCTCATCTTATTTGTGATAACTGGGATGAGCCCCTGCTTTTTTACATGCATATTAAAAATTGCATACTGGAGTTTATAGTACACTGCTATTATTGTCTACCCTTCAACTAAAAGGGAAATAAAGGCTTTCATGTTGCTAAGTACATGAAATCTCAGTACTATGTCTCTTCTCCCTTTTTTTTTTGAGACAGATTCTCTCTACATAGCCTTGCCTGTCCTGAAATATACTCTGTAGACCGAGTTGACCTTGAACTCAGAGATTCACCTGTCTCTGCCTCCTGAGTACAGAGATTAAAGACATGTGCCACTACATTCTACTCAGTGTTATTATATCTTTAGGAACTTAATTTTAGTTCTAGCAAGCATGGAAAACAAACCTCTTTTTTTTTGTCTAAGTCATTTCTTACAGTGATGGTAGGGCAATTTGCTTATAGCTTCAATTGAGGCTAAAACCCTTTTTGAACTCTGAGAACAGCTGATGACCACACCGTAGAATTTTCCTTTGAAACTGTAGATGGTATAGGTAGCAATGTGAACAAGGAGAAAGAGGGCAGGTAATAGACACTATCTCTCCATGGAACTCTAAGATTTGCATATGCAATTTTCTACTTGATAATGTTGATTAGAGTTTTAATACACATTTCAAACTCAGTGAAACCAAAATATGGTACTTCCATCAATCTTATTAATCTCAATTGAAGTTGTCATCATTTTATCAGTTTCTTACATTATAAAGCTAGATTGTATCTAGGTATTTAATAAGCCACCTTTATTTAAAACCAGCCATTTCATAAACAACTCAGTCAGTTTATTAATCTCTTCTATTGCTGCTATTAATCATCACTTGAGCTATTGAAATAATCCTGTACTTAGTCTTTTCTTTCTGTTTTATGTCACTTTCGTACAGAAACCAAAGTCATTTTATTAAATTTTGGATGATGCCATATTAGCTTTCTGCTTTAACATTTCCAATTACTTTCTTTTTATATGTTTTCTGAGACAGTGTCTCACTGTGTTACTTTGTCTGGCCTGAACAGACGAGCTGGCCTCAGATGCACAGAGATCTACCTGCTTCTGACTCCTGAGTGCTAGGATTAATGGTGTGTACTACCAAGCCTAGCCCCAACTGTTTTCTACTAAATGTATTCTACTGCTTACAAGACCATGTTTGATCTTACCTGTGCCTGTCTCTCCAACTTCTTGTTCTACTTATTTCCTTACTTGCTCTTTGCTCACATTGCCTTTGCTTTTTCTTTAATATACCAAGTACATTACTGCTATTGAGTTCTATGTTTTTATTTAACTAATTTATTTTTTTAAAACAATCTTTTCTCATTTGGCATACCAATCCCCGTTCCCACTCCTTCTCCTCCTCCCACTCCCCTCACCTTTCTCCTCACCACCTCCCATCCACTCCTCCTTGGGTTGTCATGGGGACTCAACAAAGTCTAATACATCATTTTGAGGCAGGGCCAAGTTCCTCTCTTCCTATATCTAGGCTTAACAAGGTATCCCTTAGAAGAGAATGGGCTCCAAAATCCATTTTAAGCACTAGGGATAAATCCTGGTCCCACTGTCAGTGGTCCCACAGACTACCCCAGCCATAGAACTACTATCCTTATTCAGAGGGCCTAGTTTGGTCCTATGCAGGTTCCCCTGTTATCAATCCACAGTCAGTGAGCTCCCACTGGCTCAGGCCAGCTGCTTGTAGGAGTAACCCCATCATGGTCTTGACCCTTTTTCTCGAGCTCTATATTTTCGTTTTCCATGCCTGGAATGTTCCTTACCATAACATACATATGACTCTTCTTCAGAAACACTTGGCTCTAGCTCAAACATCACTTTCATGAAGATGCCTTCTTTGACTATTTTATCTGTATTAGTCTGCTTAATCTGCAATGAGAAAATATAAACTTTATTAATGAGTGTTTGCCAGAGGAACAGAACTGAAAGAACGAATGTACAGTTTATTAGAGTGACTTACTGATTGTGGTTCCTTTAGTACAGCAGCAGCTGATGACAAATGGAAGGCCCAAGAACCCAGAAATTCCTCAGTCTACAGGGCTGAATGGCTCAGCTGGTCTTCAGTGTATGCCAGAATGCCAAAGAAGTAAGCTTTAATGCCAGCAAAGGAATGAACGTGCCACAGAGAGTGAAGGCAATCAGGCAAAAAGCAAAAGCTTTCTTTCTCCCTGTCTTTTATATAGGTTGTCCTCAGAAGGTGTGGCAGGATTTAAAGTGCATCTTTCCACCTTAAAAGGTCTGCTTTTAGGGTGCACCTTCCCATTTCGAGTGCTTTAATTAAGAAAAATCCCTAACAGGTAAATTGAGCCGCTTGAGTTATAGTTAAATTCCAGGTGTAGTCAAATTTACCACTAAGAATCTTTGTTATAATTCTAGAGCTGGGAAATAAAGGTCAGGACACCTGTTTGTTTGATTAAGGACAATTTCTCCAGTGACTTGTAGATGGCCTTGACTTCACTCTTCTTCATCTATGAGAAAGGACAGATGTAATATTCTCTTTTAATATTCTTTTTACCAAGGACAGTAATCCTGTCATAACAGAGTTCCTTCATCTAACCCTAATTACTGCACACATACCTCATTTCTAAACACAATGAAATTAGAATTTATTGACTCAATAAAGGAATTTTGAAAAGAATACAAGCATTCAGTTGATAGCACTCCTGAACCACAAACCATTTTTATCACATTACCAAATTTTGTAACTTGTAATAGTTTTTGTCACTTCTGTCATTATTGCTCATTTGTTTGCTTGTTGTCTATTTATCTACTCTATAATGTGAGGACTATAGAGTAGGGACAAAGTTCCTTTTTTTCTGGTCACTAATATATACCCAGTGCTGAGAACAGTACTAGGAACATGGCAATGGCTTAATAGTTGTTTAATCAATTAGTTTATTAGTTGGTTCTAAGTTTCATCTTAGTGTATATTACTTTGGACTGATCACAATAACCTCAGAAAAGAGAGCTGACTACTTTGTAAGGTGGGGATTTGGAATTTTTGGGCCCATTTCATGAATCTCCTTGAAACTTCTAGAGAGTGCCACTAATTGGCCAGGATATTTTTATATTGTAATAGGTCTAAACTACTTTCCATACAGGAAAAGAACAATAATTGAGTCCTTAAACTGTAATCTGTATAGAGACCATGCAATCAGTGAATCAGTGTCGAAAACATCTGTCTTCCATGTCATCTTTAGCCAGTATATTATATAAAGAGGGAAAACAAAGGCAGGCAATCATTTTAAAATTTAGTATTGATTCTCTAGTCAGGTGTCCAGTCTTGTTTTTGACATTGATGGTGTTTTTGTTTTTCTACTTATTGTCTCCCCCCTCTTTCTCTGTAGCAAAGCAAGATACCACTCTGACGTGGGAGAAGCGGGTATATTCCAAGGCTACAGGCATTCCATTGCTCCGGAGCCTCTTCTCCCATCGCAGAGAGAGAATGGGGACATCTTGCTGTGTAATAGAGAAAGAGGGAGAGACAATAAATAGAAGGTTAACTCAGAGCAATTCATTAACAGTGTGTCCATATGGATTTCTTCCTATAGCATTACTGTTATAACAATACTGTATGTATAATATACATTATAAAGTTACTCTTACATTATTATCATCTTTAATGATCACAAATAATTTTATTAAACCTGAGACAGAATATTACAGGGAGAATCCAACTACATTTCATTAGAAGAAACATTACCAACACAACAAAAATGCCTTATGTGAGAGATATATTCATACAGAAAAGTTAAGAGAAATTCACTGGCTTTAAGAAGTACGCTTCCCAACAACTTGCTAAGTGACCTGGGTACTGTGATCAGGAGGAGGTAGCATTGTCCCCTGCAGATTGTCCTGGTAGCTCTGCAGTGTTGCTATCTATCTAATATATTCATTTAGCAGCAAAATTATACTACTGAGACTGGAGCTGTAAGAGCATATCAACCTTCTAATAGCTCACCTAGCACCTTAGCAGTCAGGACGTCTTGAAAAGTGTGAGCTCCAATAATTAACAAACCTCTCATTTATAACTAAGCTTATTCATAATGTTATTTACATAATAGAAACAAAACACCTAAAACTCACAAGTTGTACAAAGAATCTGGTGTATAATAAAAACAGCAATATAGCCTGACAGGCAAAATTTAAGGGAACAGTTAATAAAGACTGAAATTTCAAAGACAATTTTACTTCTAAATTTCACTTTGTCACCCACATTGAACTGGAATTGAACAATGGCTTCTCTTCAGGTGGTCTTGTATTGGAAATCCTGGGAACTGATAATTATATTTTGGTAAGAATTTAAAATTAGTGACCTATTTCCATGCAGTACCTAATGCTGCCTTCGTATGGAGTTACATCCAGTCTCCTTTGTAGTGAAGTAGCTTTAAGTTAGTCTGCCCTGCTGGCCTACAAACATGTCACCAGCTTCCGCTGATCTGAAGTACTCATTTTCCCAGGCTGGATGGGGACTTATCCCAGCCTTTATTGCTTATTTTTTTGTTTTTTGAGACAGGGTTTCTGTGTTGCTTTGGAGCCTGTCCTGGAACTAGGTCTTGTAGACCAGGCTGGCCTGGAACTCACAGAGATCCGCCTGCCTCTCTGCCTCCCGAGAGTGCTGGGATTAGAGGCATATGCCACCACTGCCTGGCTTATACCAGTCTTTTTCTTAACTTCAAAGAATATCCTCTAGTTGGTATAGACTACTGACTTCATCTTTTGTATTTTGGGGACTGTACTATGTCAGCCAATCCAGAATTCTGTATACACCGCCCCCCAGGAAAGAAATCACAAGTACTTAATATAGACAAAGAAACTGGACATGACCAGAGGAAAAAAGATTATAGATGGATAGAAAGAGTTCCTAGAATGGAGGAGGTTTCACTTCATCTTCAAAGAATGAACAAAATTTAGGTAAGCTGGAAGGAGATGGAAGAAACCTTCATTATCAGATATGGAAAAAGGTACAGTATAAAAATGCCCTGAAAGGGGTTAGATAATTATCTCAGGTTGCCACACAAACAAGAGGACATGGGTTCTATTGACATTGACTTTTGACCTCCACATGTGTACATAAGCATAGCACATACACACATTCATGCTTCGGCTTAGTTAGTGTTCTGCTGCTGTGAAGACAAACCATGACCATGACAACTGTTATAAAAAAAGCTTTTAATTGGGGCTTACCTACAGTTTCAAGGTTTAGGACTTTATTATCAAGGGAGGGAGCATGGTGGCACATAGGCAGACATGGTGCTGAGAGTACTACATCTGGACCAGAAAGCAGCAGGAAGAAAGGGCCATTTTGGCTTGGTTGGAGCTCCTGAAATATCAAGGCCAACTCCAGTGACACACTTCCTCCAACAATGCTGTATCTACTCCAATAAGGCCATACCATATAATCCTAAGTAGTGCCACTCCCTGGTGACTGAGCATTCATATATGATATTAGGGGAGTAATTCTCATTCAAATCACAACATGCTTAAAAAAATAAAATGCTTGAATTGGGATATGCAGTGCATTTACATTTTCTGGGGACATTGCATAGCATGCATGAAATTCAGAAATCTATTGGAATCTACAGCTAGGATGGTGGCTTCCAGCTATATACCGTGTATCTCCTACTATAGAGTAAGAAAAGGAAAGTTTGTTTCATGTTGCTATCTGGAATTGTTATTTGTCATCAAGCATAAAAGTTGTAACTTTGAGGTTTCACACATGAAAGAACTTTCTGAATCATATGGCTTTGGAGCTCAGTTCAAGATTTGCAACGTGTAAAAGCATGGTGACTCACAGATATAATTTTCAGTTGCTCTCACTGTCTGAAAGCCACCTACAAATCACACCAGTTCCGCATTCCTCCTCTTTCACTACCAATCTCTTTCCTCATTTTATAGTCTGTAAACCCTACAGCATCTTTCCTTAGCAAACATTCAGCATTTCACAATAGTACTCTGAGTGAAAGAGAACGGAGATAATCTTTCTATCTAATGTTCTTATCAGTGAGATCTGAGACCTTAGACACTAAGGCTTGAACTAATTTTGTCAATCATTTGAGTTAATTTACATGACGTGTTTGCTGTTAAATATATTCCTTTCCTGTCTATATACACTTGCTCGTTTTATGAAATGCTAAGCCAATTATTTTTGTCAAAAACTTCCTGGTTCCTAGCACTAAATGGAAGTGTATGTGGGCACACATAATCTCTCATTCTTTTTAAACAATTAGCAATTAGTTTTCTGCTAAACACTTCCAATTATGACCATGATTCAAATGCATTCTGCTACAATGACAGCCTTTGCCTTTCTCTTGCTCCTGTATGATTAGGTAATACCTCCCTTCCAAGGGGGGGTGGGCGGAACTCTGACTCACCTGCTTGCAATGCCTTTGAATCTCAGGAAACAAGAACAGTTTAACAACTGTGAACATATTATATGCAGAACAAAAAAGAGAAGTGGTCAAGAATTCGGCAAAGAGCAAGATGTTCAGAATGCTGTTGTTTTATCTTCAAAGACTGGTGAAATTCATGGGACTTCTGTGAAGATGTAGAGAAATACTACAACCACAGAGGAATTATGAACTCTGCAAGGATGAGATGACATTTCATAGATGCGTTGCATGTCATTCGATGTTTATTACTTAGCTTAAATTATAAGTGAGAAATTCACAATTCAAAGTTCTGAAAACCAGAATGTAAACAGATATTTCTCTTTATCTCTCTTCCCCCAACCATGTAGTTCTCCTCATAGTAAGAACTTATATGTCTAATTTCTTATGTTTATTTCTAAAATTATAAATATACAAGCAAACAAGCATATGATCTATATGTCTTTACTTTGTATTTTGTTTTCTTAACTTAAACGACAGCATGCTCACAGTAAAAACTGTGCTATGCCCTCGAGTTCTTTACACTTGATGAAGTAAGTAGACTATTCTACCTCAGTACACGTAGAAATTTCTCATTACTTTTAGTGCATAATATATGTGAACAAAATGAATGCAAGTTGTAATGGGTAAGAGTGAATATCTCTTTGTGTTCTTCAGTCATTTATGATTCTTTTCTGTGACTCCCTGAGAGGGATTTTTTTGACTATAGTATAAAATAGAGAAGAGATATGTCACTGGAAGAGGTGTCGGGAGACCTTACTGAATACCATCATATATTTGATTAAGGAAGAATTAAATAGAATTTCCTTGAAGGATCTTAAGCTGCTGTATAGCTGTTTTAAACAATCTTAAGATGTATTATTAACAATGTCTGTGAGGTACAGCAAAAGTTCCAGTCACTTAGCCTGTAAGAGTTTTTTTTTTATCATAATACCTTGCCACTATGGTGGAGAAAAGGCTTGACAATGGGAACATCTGGAACAGCAGCTGAGAGCTTATCTGTTACCTTTATCTGTTAGGAAGAGGCAGAGAGAGCTACACTGAAAATGGCATGGGTGTTTTGAAACCCCAAAGCCTTCCCCCAGTGATATACTTATTAAAACAAGTTCATACCTACTAATTCTTCTCAAACAGTTCTACCAATTGGAACCAAATATTCAAACATTATGAGCCTGTGAGAGGGTCACTCGCATTCAAACCACCAGAGCATCTTAGAGGCATTCCTATACTTACAGAATGTAGCAATTAAAAAAAGACTTAAAGAAACTGACAAGAGAGGGAAGCAATCAATTATACTACCTACCTTTTCTGCCTATGAGACAATGCAGTAACCAGAAGAGTAGGATATCCCCAAGGATATAAATATGACACAGAGAGTGGAGGCAACCAACAGTTATCTAATTGGACTTAACACTTGTTCACCAGAAAGATTGTTATACCTTGTATTGAAAACCTAAAAACCACACCTAGCTAGTTATGTAATAATTTTCCTTAATATTTGCATAAATGTGTAACTATAACCTGCTAAATCAGTGTTGCTTGTTTGTACTCAATTTTAGAGACGACCACTTGGTATTATTTAACCAATTAGGAAGTTCATCCACAGGAAAGAATGTTATCCCTCTCTCAACAGTCATGAGTAGCCTGTAGTTCTTTGTCTAGTGGAGCTCCTTGAGATTTCTCATTTGTCTCATTTAACGTGTCTGATAACATTGCCATTCTTTGAGTAGGCTGCCCTATTATTACATTATCATGTGTGTTCCTTTCCGAGATCTCATAGCATATTTCCAGGTCCTCTGTATATCACAATCTTTCTGCCCCTTCCTCTGCAATGTACCCTGGGTCTTAGTTGCAGGACTTGAGCTGCAGATGCATCCATTGGAGCTGGGCACTTCATGCTCAGTTATTCTGTGTATTTTGGCCAGTGGTGGTTTTCTGTGATGGTCTTTATCTGATATAAAAAAGAAGCTTCTTTGATGAGGAGTGAGAGCTATATTTGTCAAGTAAAGAAGGCTTCTGAAATGATGCCACGACTCTTGGAGGAAAGCTTAATGTTGGCACTTTACTAAACCAGTATAATTACTAATTGCATTCAAAGTATTTATTCTTTTTTAAATTTTTCTAATTTATTTTTCCATTCAAATATTTCCACTTCCTTTCCTCCTCCCGTTCCCCCCCTGCTCCTCCATTAACCCTCCTCCCTCCACACTGAACCTGATAGAAGAGAAAGTGGGAAGTAGACTGCAACACATGGGCACAGGAGACCACTTCCTATGTACAACCCCAATAGCACAGACAATAAGAGCAGCAATGAATAAATGGAACCTCCTGAAACTGAGAAGCTTCTGTAAAGCAAGGGACACTGTCATTAAGACAAAAAGGCAACCTACTGAATGGGAGAAGGTCTTCACCAACCCCACATCAGACAAAGGTCTGATCTCCAAAATATATAAAGAACTCAAGAAACTAGACTTTAAAATTCTAAATAACCCAATTAAAAATGGGGTACTGAACTGAAAAGAGAATTCTCAAGAGAAGAAGTTCAAATGGCCAAAAGATATTTAAGGTCATGCTCAACAGCCTTAGCGATCAGGGAAATGCATATCAAAACATCTTTGAGATACCATCTTACACCTGTCAGAATGGCTAAAATCAAAAACACCAATGATAACGTATGCTGGAGAGGATGTGAAGTAAGGAAAACACTCATCTATTGCTGGTGGGAATGCAAAATTGTGCAACCACTTTGCCAATCAGTATGGCTGTTTCTCAGGAAATTGGGAATCATCCTACCTCAAGATCCAGCAATACCACTTTTGGGAATATACCCAAGAGATGCCCAATCATACTACAAAAGCATTTGTTCAACTATGTTCTTAGCAGCATTATTTGTAATGGCTCGAACCTGGAAACAACCTAGATGCCCCTCAATGGAAAAATGGATAAAGTGTGAAACATATACACATTAAAGTACTACTCAGTGCTAAAAAAAACAATGACATCTTGAATTTTGCATGCAAATGGATGGAAATAGAAAATACTAAGTATTTATTCTTTTTTATTTATTTTTTATTTTTCCATTCAAAAATTTACACTTCCTCTCCTCCCAATACCCTTGTGCTCCCCCACTCCCCCTCCTCCCTCCCCCTCCCTGCTTGAGAGAGGGCAGGTAACCCTGCCCTGTGGGAAGTCCGAAGCCCTCCCCCTACATCCAGGTCTAGGAAGCTGTGCATCCGCATAGACTAGGGTCCCAAAAAGCCAGAACAAGCCGTAAAAAGAAGTCTCAGTGCCTTTATCAATGGCTTCTCAATCAGCTCCCATTGTCAGCCACAATCAGAGTCCCGTTTGATCACATGCTCCCATTAGTGGACTCTAGCCATACACCAAGGACATTAAGCCTATAGTTCACAAGCCTAGAGAAGCCAAATAACAAGGTGAAACCAAAGAAAAACATATATAGATCCTCCTGGAAATTGGAAGCAAACAAGATAGCCAGGCAGCCGGGACAAAAAGCAGGCCCTCCCTCCATCAACACATGGGAACCCCTTTGGCCAACAATTCAATTAAATGTAACCCAAACCCAGTACTAAAAGCTTCATTTGATGGGAAGAGATGTCCAGTTGGGTCTCTGTCCCCTCCGTTATTTGGTGATTTCATTTAGATTGCTTTCATGTATGTATATATTTTAGGAAGCGTCTAGTGTATTAGGGTTCCATCAGGTCCTCCAATGACCCTGAATTTCAGCTGTTTCTCCCCATATTCTATCTTTTGTCCTCCTCTCCCATCTGCTTTGCCACTTGATCTTGCCATTCCACCCTCCCTAAGTATTTATTCTATTCTCTTTTTCTAGGGAGATCTTCCTATACCTCCTAGTCCCTTACTCTATAACTACTTCCTGTGGTTCTACAGATTGTAGTGGAAACAATATTTCAACTCAAATAGAGGATTAAGCAAAATGAAGAAATGATAAAAGACAAATGAAGCTTTACTTTCTGAAACATAACGTATTACTGAGAACAAAAAATAAATCCAAATAACCCCACAAAAGAAAACAAAACATACAAAACCAAAAAGGCAACCACTAAAACACACCTTTCATCAGTAAGTTCAAATACTAATGGCCCCAAATTTCTAATCAAAAGAGAAAAGTTAAGATGTGTGGATTAAAAACAATATTCATCTTTTTGTTATATAGAAAAGCAATCATCTTGCCTTCAATAATGAACAAGCATCTTAGAATGAAAAGATGGAAAAAAAATAGTTCCAAGCAGACCAGGAAACAAGCGTGTGTTGTAATTATCCACTTCAAACTAAAATTATTCAGAATACATAAAGAATGGCACTTCATTCTGAGCAAAGGAAAAATTAATCAGCAAGGTATTATAATCTTAAGCATATATACAACAAACTCAGGTGCACTCAATTCCACAAAAAGTGTACCATTGAAATAAAGACACAGATTAACATCAACCACAAAATAGTTAGTGATTTTGATGTTGTGTGCTCTTCAATAGAGAGGCAATCGGGATGAAAATAAACAGAGAAACATCAAGTTTAAATAATTTTATGCATCTTATATACCTCACAAATATTCGCAGAATATTCCACCCAAACATCCCAAATTTACATCCTGCTTAGCAGCCCATGGAAGTGTCCCTAAAATATAAAACACATAGGGGACATAAAGCAAATCTTTTTTTTTTCAAGACAGGGTTTCTCTGTAGCTTTGGAGCCTGTCCTGGAATTTGCTCTGTAGATCAAGCTGGCCTCGAACTCACATAGATTCACCTGGCTCTGTCTTCTGAGTACTGGGATTAAAGGTGTGTGCCACCACTACCCAGAATAAAACAAATCTTAATAAAGTCATAAAACTTAAAAGAAACCTTCTATGGATTCTGTCTGATCACAATCCTATAAAGCTTCAAACTAACAGCAAAGGGATCCATGGTAAGTTCAAGGAGATTAAACAGCACATTAATGAATGAGAAATGAGTTAGTTATTGAAGAAATCAAGAAAGAAAAATTCTGGAATTAAGTGAAAAAGAAAAACGATACACTACCATATATCTGGAATACATTATTAGGGGTGGTGGTGGCACACACCTTTAATCCCAGTACTCGGGAGGCAGAGGCAGGCAGATCTCTATGAGTTCGAGGCCAGCCTGGTCTACAAGAGCTAGTTCCAGGACAGGAACCAAAAGCTGCAGAGAAACCCTGTCTCGAAAAAAGAAAGAAAACATGTGGAATACATTATTAGTATTATTAATAGGGAAATTTTCAATTCTATCATAAATAATCAGGAAAAAACACAAATAAATGACAATGCTACTACATAAGAACTTTGAGAGATGAGAACAAGTCAAACCCTAATTCAGTAGATAACAAGAAATAACAACATCAGAGCAGAAATTAATGAGATAGAAACAAAACAATACAAAAGAGCATATAATCTAAGAGTGGATTCTTGGAGAAGATAAAGAAGATCAGCAGACCTTTGATCTAGATAACCAAAATAAGGAGAGGTATGACCAAAATTATAAGACCAGAAATGAGCAGGGAAATGCAACAGACAGCAAAGAAATTGAGAATATTGTAAAGAAGTACTTTCAAAACCTGTACTCCATTGAGATGAAAAAAATCTAAAACAAATGGACAAGTTTCTAGGTTTACCAAAACCACCGACATTAAACCAAGATGAGATCAGTAACCTAAATAGATTCAGAACAAAGGAGATCAAAAGAATGACACACATGCCATGAGAGCCCTAAGGGTCCAATAGTGGCATGCATTCATAGATCTCTATTTGGATTCATGACCTGCTCAACAAGAGGAAAAACATGCTTGGTATTAGAAACCTAGCTTGTCTTGTCGGGTGGTAGTTGCACACACCTTTAATCCCAGCACTCAGGAGGCAGAGACAGGCAGATCTCTGTGATTTCGAGGCCAGCTTGATCTATACAGCAAATTCCAGGACAGCCAGAACTACAGAGAAACCCTGTCTCACAAAGTCAAAACAAAAGCAAAAAGGGAAGGAAGGAAGAAACCTAGTTAACTACTTAGTACCAGTGATGTAAATCATGGTTATGAGAGGGTAATCTACAACTACTAATTTACTAAACCAGCATAATTCCTAGTGAACAACCTATAAACATTTATTCTTGTGCCTATAGATATATAGAGTCTTCATTCCTCATGAAGGCAATTTCTATGTACAATAGATGGAAAACCACAGAAAGCCACAACCAATCAAAATATAGAGTTGTGGAACACAGTCCAAATGATTACATCTTCAAAACACTCCTACCCCCAAGGTTCAGGGAACATTGTAGGAGAGGGCAGAAAGATTGTAAGACCCAGAAGATCATGGGGTTTTCTGTGAGACTGCATCTCCTAGCAATGCCAGAAGCTATAGCCATGAAGTCTCAGCAGCATGACTGCTCAAATCTAAGCTGACCAAAGCCAACACCAAAGGAAATGTCAACGTGGGTTGTGGTCACAACTCTATACAAAGCACTGCAGGCAATTAAGAAATGCTGGAAGTGGGAGAAACAGTCTTCCCCTGGGAAGAGCACACCAATTGATTATCCAATACCAAATGGTCAGTCCTGAAAACATGCATACAAGTAACACTAAATGGACAGAATAAATTATATTTAAGAATATATATATACATATGCAATGTGCATATATGTATGAAATAACAATGAAAAGGAGGCATGAATTTGAATGCGAGCCAGGAGGGGCATATGGGGGATTTAGAGAGAAGAAAGGGGAGGGAGAAATGTTGTATTTGTATTATAATTTCAAAATCTTAAAAAATATTAAGTGAAAAAATATCTAGGCTGACAAGTATTCAGAACAGAATTCTGCCAGACTTTAAAAGAGCTATATACAATCCTCCTTAAATTATTAAAAAAAAAACATAGAAACAAAGGAGTTCTCCTAAATTCCTTCTACAAATTCAGTTTTATTCTAATACCCAAACCAGGTAAAGTTATAACAGCAAAAACAACAAAGAAAACAACAAATATCCCTACTGAATACAGATGCAAAAATATCCAATCAAATACTTGCAAGCTGAATGTAAGCATATATCAAAAAGACCATGTATCACACTAAAATTGGCCTATCCCAGAAAAGCAGGAGTCCTTTAACAAATACAGGATAAAAAAAATGCAATAAATTAAATAGAATTAAAGGCAAACATTGCATGGTTGTCTCAATATAGGTAGAAAAAGTCTTTGGCAAAATCCAACATGATTCATGATAAAAGTTCTGGAAAGAGTAGGAACAGAGGAAACACCCGTGCCATAATAAAGACTATATATTTAAAACCTCCAGCCAACGCTATCCTGGATGGAGAAAAACTCGAAGTAACTCCATTAAAATCAGTAATATGTCAGGGTTGCCCAATATTCCTATGCCTTTTCAATATAATACTGGAAGCATTACCTAGAACAATATGGCAAAGAGAAAAAATTAAATGGAAACACAGAGGACAAGAAGATATCCAGTTATATCTAATTTCAGATGATAATACAAAAGAGATGCCAAAATTTCCAAAAGAAAAATTCTGTAAATGATCAATGACTTTACCAATGTTGCAGATATAAAATCAAAGTAGAAAAATCAGTGCCTTCCCTTATACCAATAACAAGCATGCTGAGAGAGAGTTCGTGGAAACAATCTCATTCACAATAGCCTCAAAATGAAATCTAAAAGTGAAACCAATCCAGGAAGAAAAAGATCTCTGCAATGAAAACTTTAAATCTCTCAATAAACAGATTGATGAAGACACTGGAAGATGGAAAGATACTCCACAATTGCAGATTCATAAACTTCACATTGTGAAAATGTCTATCCTACCAAAAGCAACTTGCAGATTTAATAAAAATTCCCACGTTGTTATTCACATAAATAGATACCAACATTCTAAAATTTATATGAAAGCACAAAATTCTGTAGATAATCAAAGAATCCTGAGCAAATAAAATAATATTTTAGGGATTGCCATAGCAGATGTCAGTTTATACTATAGAGTTAAAGTAATAAAACTGAATAATACCGGCACAAAAACAGACTTGCAGATCAATGGAACAAACTGCAAGAACCAAATGTGAATGTATAATAACAAATATTTAAAAAGAATTTAATACCCTTGGACATTAGGAAAATGCAAATTAAAACTTTTTGAGATTCCATCTTATCCCAGTCAAAATGCTGTCATCAGGGGAGGGAGAAGAGACAAATACCATCATGGATGCTTGATAAAAGGAGCACTGGAAAAAAAGGAGCACTGGACTGAGCTCCCAAGGTCCAAGTGAGGAGCAGAAGGAGGGAGAACATGAGCAAGGAAGTCAGGACCGCGAGGGGTGCGTCCACCCACTGAGACTGATCCAATGGGAGCTCACCAAGGCCAGCTGGACTGGGACTGATGGAGCATGTGATCAAACCAGACTCTCTGAATGTGGCTGATGGTGGAGGCTGACTGAGAAGCCAAGGACAATGGCACTGGGTTTTGATTCTACTGCATGTACTGGCCTTGTGGGACCCTAGTCTATTTGGATGCTCACCTTCCTGGACCTGGCGGGAGGGGGGAGGACCTTGGAGTTCCCATAGGGTAGGGAACCCTGACTGCTCTTTGGACCGGAGAGGGAGGAGGAGAGGGAGTGGGGGGAGGGGAGGAAAAAGAGAGGAGGGGAGGAGGTAGAAATTTTTAATAATAATAAAAAATAAAAAAGATTTTAAGAATCATATTATTTAAATTTTTATTCAATTTTGGCTGAAAGAGACATCAATTATCTAACAAAATCCCAGTCCAAGTATGAGAAACCTCCATTTGACTTGGTCAAGGTTAGTCTGGCTGACTCTCAAAACAATATAGTATAGTTCTCTTGCCCTTGGTTCCTCTTCACAGTTTGTGGGTAAGTCCCTATTGCTGAATCTACCAGACACTTAGGACACAGAACTTGTCTGATATAAATCAGAGCTGACCTGAAAGCCTTCTTTATGAATTCTGGGTCTTATAGTACCAGAAAGTACTATGCAAGCTCCCAAATGAGGGGATTCATCCAATAGCCTATTCAACTGTTGTGCCTATGAACCACAATAATGTCCTGCTTGAAAAGATAACTAAAGATACAGTGGTGGTGTTCATATGTTCACATTAACCAACAACTGTCTAATATGATTGAAGACTTATTCAACAGGAGGTTAATTTTTCACAGTACTAGAAGCCAAGCCAACTCCATGGGGCTAATGAGGTCTTAGATCTTAGAAGAGAGCATACTACCACTACTTCCCTAAACCAGCATAATTCCTAACTGCATTCTAAAACTTATCCTTATACCTACGGGTAAAAGCAACTTTAACTCATCAACAAAGTAGCTTCTCATTACAGCAAATGGAAAACCATTACAGGAAATAGCAACTAGACACTATGCAGAAATTAAGATTGTAGGGAGCCCAGACCCAATGGTTACATTCACAACTCAACTCCTGTACATAAGGCTCAGGTAATGTCAATAAAGATGAGATGGGATGATAGCAAGAGCTAGAGGATCAGGAAGTCTACTGTTAGAAATAATAGGAAGCTTCATCATGTTACCTCAATAGTGTGGCTTCCTAATCAAGACCCGAACAGCTACGAATATTAAATGACACGCTAACATAGAACAGGGAATTCTTATGGGGTACCACTCTTAGACAAAGAACTAATAACTGAAGACTGAGAGAGAATTAGCTTCTCCCAGCAATAAATCTCCTAATTGGTCATCCAAAATAAAATGATAATCCCTGAAATATTTACCCAAGCAATGAAAACAGCCTCAGCAAGTTGTATTTATGCATTAATATATAATAATGACAATAAAAAGTCTATTAACTTAAGAGGGGATACTGATAAGGAACATAGGAGAAATCGGTTGAAGGAACGTGAATGGAAAACATGATGCAACTTTAATTTAAATTAAAATAATAAATAGCGAAGAAAGCAAATGGCAGAAAGGCTGATGAGATAGATGTTCTACATTTTATTAAATTAAAAATGAGCCATAGTTTAAGAATGTAAGATATTTAACTGTGTAGATAATTAATTTTTATGTGCCCAAATTGCTGTTTTAGTTACCAAAATATGTGTAAATCCATACATATTTATATGTAATATATTGAAATAAAATTGTAAATAATAACTCTTTTTTGAAAGTACTGGTAAGCATATGGGGAGAAAGAACTCTTACTAACTCCTTGCGGGGATGTAAATTTGTGTAGCCTCTCTGGAAATCAGTGTGAGTTTCTTCAAGAAACTAAGAAGAATACTCCAGAGAATATGACAGAGATGAATGAAAGGACATAATGAAATCCGGTACTTCGTATGATAGCCTTGCAAAAATTGTCAGTTCTTCCCAATGCCTGACTTGTGCCCGAGCCAGTTTTAGGCTCATTTCTTTTGTCTTCCATCCCATACCCTTAGAAGCAAGATTGCAGCTGATAAGTATACCCTAACTATAGAATTTCCTTTTCTACTCCGTGCCTTTTCTCACACTGTACCCCTATTCTGACCTTCCACCTCCAGAAATCTGACTTTCACTTGAAAACCTGGTTTAAAACATGAAAAATTCTCCAGCATTCCTTTAGGATTAAATTCTCCAGATCTTTCTTGTAGAATGAAACAGTCACTTCAGTAATAAATTATCTGCTGTCTATCTACTTCTTAAACTCTAAGTTTCTAAAGTAGGTTTCTTTGGTTCTTTGAGAATTTTGCACATTGTATTTTCATCATATTCACCCTCCTCCCTTGAATTTCCCCAAATCCACCTCTATTATAGTCAGCTTCCGTTTCTTTGTCCCTTCAGTTTTATTTGGCTATTTGAGAGGCTGCTTTTGAAAAAAGATTTTGCTGTATTAAAAGGGAATGAAACATTTTTCTGTATTCATATGTCTCCATAGTTAATGTTCTTCACAATAAGCTCAGAGTCTCTATAAGATCTCAAAATGCCTCCTGACTTACTAAAGCAAAATTCAATTAGCTACCATGTTGTTCAAGATTTTTGAAAATGCCACTGTGTTTCATTTTCTAAGATGTGGTCACTTGGCACTGTTACACATAGCAACTCCTTTTGACAAGCTATTAAGCTGGCTCCCCAGGTCTCATCCCAATCTTCTGTCGTCAGGGCTCAGTGACCCTCCCACACATTACTTTTCAGCTGTTAATAGGTAGTTTTTCCTGTTGAGCATATATTCAATACGCTCTGCCTCGGCACAAGGTTCACAGTATGAGTACTCTATGTACTCCATGAATAATAAGGCTCCTTAGAAACTTATTGTGAGACATAGCTCACCATCACAGTTCCATTACACCTTTCAATTCATAAGCTAATGCTAGGATTCATAGGATAGAAACAAGTAAAGGGACACAATCCTTAGCTTGGACAACTTATGGTTATAGACAAGGTTTAGACTTCCATGTAGATTTACTGATATTACTCATCACGGCTTTCATAAGTTCCTTCCTTATTCATAATAAGCTACACCTTCCCCTCCAAAGACAGAGAACAGTATGTTAGGGAATTACTCTGTTCCATTCCCATCACAAAAATGAAAAATAAAGACAGACAAAACAAACACAAACAAAAACACACATGTCGTCTAACATCTCTGATACTGGGATAATATTGTTATCTTGGTAAGATCAGGGATCATCTGATGGACAAGCCTCTGGAAATGTCTGTAAAGGATGATCTAACTTAATGTAGCCTCTGAGTATGTTTGTGTGAGGTTATCTAGATAGTGTGATTAGGCTCGAAAGACTCATGTTAACTGAGAAGCACCATTCCATGGGCTGAAGTTTTGACCTAAACAAAAGGAAGAAGGCAAGTTGAGCCCAAGTAGTCAATTATCTGTCCCTCCTGACAGCAGATTTATGTAAGAGGTTGCTTCAAGCATCTGTTACCATGATTTCCTCACCACTATTGATTGTACCTTAGAATTGTGAGTCAAATGACCCCTTTCTACCTTAAGTTATTTTTTTCAGGTATTTTGTCTGAGTAAGGAGACAAATAGCTAATTCAAAAATGCGGTGCTAAGAAGTGAGGCTGTTGCTGTGATTAACTTGAGTATGTGCTTCTAAGCCTCTGGAAATCATTTGCGGGATGTGGAATGCCTTAGCCTTCGTGCTAGGAAAGTGCTGGAATACTGCAAACAGCTTAATGGAATGTTTTGCTAGGAGTTAGAAACATCAGAAAACTGAGAGAAATGCGACCAGTATGTGTTTTGCTCCTGAGATTTCAGAAGGGAACAAGGACTGTATTAGGAACTTGACTAGAGAACATTCTGATTATATTCGGGCAAAGAATCTGGCTAAATTCTCCCTATATCTGATGTTTTACTCATAGTTCTCTAAAGGAATGTAACTCAAGATTGAATATATAGTAAAGGGGGATGTACTAGAGCGGCTTACAGACTGTGGTCTTGCTAGTCTACCAATGGCTGTCTCTCACAGTAAAGGCCAAGAATCTAGTAGTTTGTCAATCCAAAAAGCTGCATATCTCCCCTGGTCTTCAATCTATACTTGCTTCCAAAGAAGTAGATTCTAATCCCAGTGAAGGAATATGTTTTAGTTAGGGTTTTATTGTTGTGAAGAGGCACCATGACCATGACAACTTTTTTTCTTATAAAGGAAGCATTTAATTGGAGGCTGGCTTATAGTTCAGAAGCTTAGTTTGTTTTTGTCATGGTGAGAAGTATGGTGACAGGAAGGAGTTGAGAACTTTACATTTGTATTTGCAGCGGAAAGTTCTACATCTGGATTCTCAGGCAGCAGGAAGATCAGGCCACAATGACTGTGGATTGAGCATCTAAGCCCTCAAAGCCTGCCTTCCGTGACAGACATACTTTCTCTAACAAAACCACACCCACTCCAGCAAAGCCACACCTCCTAATAGTGCCACTCCCTAATGAGCCTATGGGGTCATTTTCTTTCAAACCATTACAGAATGCCTTATCAACAAGGTAGATGAACTTGCTGATGAGAGTAAAGGTAGGCAAACAAAAAGCAAAATCTTCCTTCCTCCATGTTTGTTCATGTGGGCTGCCATCAGAAGATGTGGCCTAGATTTAGGTTGAGTCTTCCCAACTCAAATGATACAACCAAGAATATCTTTAACAACATGTCCATCTGCTTTGATGTTAGCAAATTCTAGATAAACTCAGTTTGATTACCAAGACTGACCATCACATCTGGAGAAGTTTAGTGAGGATACATTGAAAAGAAGCAGATTAATATTTTGAAAAGAAGAATTCAAGGCAGAATAGTATTCAGGTTTTGGCATGGTTATTGCTCGCTTCTCTCATACATGTCTAAACAAAAAAAGATAACATGAGGGCTAGAATGAAACAAAAAAAAGGTGCAAGCTGATTTTTTTTAAAGGAACTTAAACAAGTTTAAAGTGTAGCCAAGGTACGCAGTGGTTAAAGAGAAACCTCTTGCTTTGTACTGGCAAAACAGGAAAGGCTGCCTGAGGATAAGATCTACCCAGAAACTTGGGAAAAGGTTAATTCTTTT
Organism: Microtus pennsylvanicus; assembly: GCF_037038515.1. Lineage (NCBI taxonomy): Eukaryota > Metazoa > Chordata > Mammalia > Rodentia > Cricetidae > Microtus > Microtus pennsylvanicus. The sequence goes on along the minus strand of NC_134601.1, from coordinate 91,180,484 downwards.
GAGAGACTCTAAAGCAAAAATGATGATAAAGGAGTTCTTTGTCCAAGATAAATTAACTAAGGGCTTGCTAGTGCTATGATGAAGCACCAAGAACAAAAGCTTATTGGGGAGGAAAGGGTTTGCTTGGTTAACATTTCCATATCTCTCTTCAGCATTAAAAGAAGTCAGGCAACAATGAGGACCCTAAGAGAGATATACATAGATCTAATATACATGAGAAGTAGAAAAAGACAAGATCTACTGAGTAAATTGGGAGCATGGGGACTTTGGGAAAGGGTTGAAGGGGGAGAGGTAGGGAGGGGAGCAGAGAAAAATGTAGAGCTCAATAAAAATCAATAAAAATAATGAAACAGGACAGGAACTCAGAAAGGGTAGGAACCTAGAGACAGAAGCTGATACAGAGGATATGCAGGGTGCTGCTTTCTGACTTGCTCATAGTTGCCTGCTTTCTGATAGAACCCAGCATTGGCCCCACCCACAATGGACTGGGTCCTCCCACACAAATCACTGGTTAATAAAATGCGTTACAGACTCTTCTTCTTCTTCTTCTTCTTCTTCTTCTTCTTCTTCTTCTTCTTCTTCTTCTTCTTCTTCTTCTTCTTCTTCTTCTTCTTCTTCTCCTTCTCCTTCTCCTTCTCCTTCTCCTCCTCCTCCTCCTCCTCCTCCTCCTCCTCCTCCTCCTCTTCCTCCTCCTCCTCCTCTTCCTCCTCTTCCTCCTCCTCCTCCTTCTCCTTCCCCTTCTCCTTTCGTCTCTGCCCCTTCCCCTCTTCCTTCTCCTTCTCCTCTTCCTCCTCCTCCCTTTTTCCTTCTCCTCCTTCTTCTTCTTTTCCTTAATTGAGACAGAGTTTCTCTGTAGCTTTGGAGCCTGTGTTGGAACTCAGTCTGTAGACAAAGTTGGCCTCGAACTCCCAGAGATCATCGTGTTTCTGCCTTCCAAGTGCTAGGACCACCACCTGGCAGAGGTATTTTCTTAATTGAGGTTCCCTCCTCTCAGATGACTTGTGACGTAAAACTAACCAGCATACTACCTTAAGTGCTTCTCCAGGGTCAGCAAACAAGTGTTTCTGCAATTGTTGTTCCAGGGAGCCAGGCTCCATGCTAATCTAGCAGCAGAACCTGGAAATATTGTTCATGTGTTCATGTGGTACTGAGTTTTCAAGAATTAAAGATAAATGGTTGGAAATATCAAGGGGAATCTCCTCTTACTCCAGGCAAGTCTGTAGTCTCTATAAAGAGATCCTAAGAGACCACTGCGTTAAGTTGTAAATGTGATGTCTAATCTTCAATTGAGACTCCAGGATACCCTATATACGAGAGCCATACAATGTCCATAGAGACAGGATACAAGTACACATTGGAGGAGACCCAAAAGAGTCACTATGTATAAATAGCAATTATGTCATAACAGTGGGAGTGGAATCTTCATGAATCCTTTGGAAAATTCCATCAGGAGCCTCAGGTGCTAAACACTGAGATAAAGGATCCAGTAATGCAGTGCCCAGAAGCCACTGCGGTACTTACTTTTTCCCTGAGAGTTTATTGAGCTAGAGAGTGACTTATTTAATGGGCTTGTTAGAAAAGTCTCTTTCTTTACCAAAGACAGACATGGAAGGCTATTTAGAGGACTAGTATGCAATCCAAAGAAGACAAAGTGCGGGAATAGAGTTTGATATAAGTCCTTGTATTAGTTACTTGTCTCGCATTATTCCTGTGATATCAAATGCAACATTTTTTTTAAAAAAGGGTGATTTTAGTTTGTCGCTTAAAGGGACAGGACATCATGGAGGGGAAGTCATGGTGGTAAGATTGCAAGGTAGTACTTGCTCTTAACTGTTGGTCTATGTCTCCAGCCTCTACTTTTATTGTCTATCTCCCTTTACTAGAATGGAAGCTTTACAAAGAAAGGGTCTTTGTCTTCTACCACTCAATTACATATATAGTTAACTTTTGTTAAATGATACAGTAGATTAATGGATGGGCATTTCTATCCAGAGGAAGTTATTCTACTAGCATGTATGCTTAATTAACTTGGGCTACATTAGATAAAGAACCCCACCCTCAACCAGTCTTTAAGTGAGGATGTGGTAAAAAAAAAAAACAGGAATTTGTAGGTGCAAGAAGAGGTCACTAGAAGGCAATGATCGCTGTTCTGAACAGTGAGGAACTTATAAGTCAGATTTAGAGAACTTATAAGTATACAGTAATTCAAGAGGGACCACAGTGAAACTGGGAAAAATTCCTAGTGAGAAAAGAGATAAAAGGATAGAGGAAAAAAGAATGTCAGGAGGAGACAGAGGAATGTTTTCAGTTAGTAAAGGATATAATTAGGAAAAAGTCCTACTTCTTGTCAGTTTGGATTGGGCATTCAGGCCTTGAAAGTTTTCCACAGGCCTCATTAAGATTTGACTTAGCTAGTGATTTTGTGGCTGAAGACAATGTATCCATAAACAAAAGCTCTGAGTTCAAAAAGGCAAGAGAGTAAAAGCAAAATACATGGTTTAAGTCAAAGTACATGAGTTCTGATTATTGGAATGCTAATCCTAAAGAAAAAAACAAATAGATCCATATGCAAAATGCATAATGAAGGAAAAATGAAAATAAGAAGCTCTAACATTAATTAAATGTGATTAGCAAGCTTACTTGAGGAATATTGAGCTGCACAGGAATAAAAAACAAAAAGGAAGCCTTTGGTTTTTGATCTAAGACAATAGAGCTGAAGCTAAGCTGCTGACTTCTGCTTTTGTAAGCCAGCATGCCCCTTCCTCTTTTCTGAAAAAGGTATACATCTGCTCTTGACCGCTTAGACAGCAAGTTCTGTTTGCTAAAGATAAAACTGTTCTAATGAGAAACCTGCAAATCTCAGCTTCTGCAAAATTTGCTTAGCTCTGGGAAAATTCTTCTTTGGGGTGGGGATGAAAAGACCACCCTAGGATGGCCATATAGACAAGATTATGACAGTGAATATTCTTATTTAAGCTATAGAATTTGTCTGATCAGGACTGAACTTCTTTAAGCAATAACTTGAGGCTACAGCTTTGTGCTAGCTAAAGAGTTTTTTCCTTTCATCTCTAAGTACTGAAAATTTCTTATTGGGGGAAGCGTAAGCCCGACTGACACCATTTCATGTCACTATGAGGCTGAAAAGTCACTCTGAGTGTTTTGTTCCATCAAAATCAGAAACAACACTTGCTCACATATTTTTCAGGTCTAGGCGTTCCTTGTGTGTCAGCTTAACCATAGACAACTCTAAGTGTTGGAAAATTCCTCAATAAGGTAAAGAGAAGTTTTTAATCTTCAGGTCTTCTACATTTAGGTCTTAGTTTTGAGATAGTTTGTGAATTCTGGACATTTTGCACTGTAATAGTACTTGGGCGTCTAAATGCATTGGTCATGTATTCCTTAATCATTTAAAAGCAAAACAGATACAACTTAATCAACTCTTCCTTCTAGAACCTAAATGATTGCTCTGTAATCAGCTTGCATTTTCCCTGACAGTGTGGGGATGTGTGTGACTCATATTAAATGCGTAGAATTGAGAGCCAAAAATATTAAGATGAATCACATACAATTTCCCATCAGGTAGAAAGTCATTTCTCATTTATGTACTCTTGAATAGGTACATGGGAAGCTACCAGTTCTAAATGTGGTATACTCCCTGAAGTAGAAGACAAAGTTTCAGAAAAAAGCCCCTGTGACATTAAACCTATACAACTATGTGAAGGATCTCCTTTGCATCATATTTCACTACAGTGTAGCCTCTAAATCATGAACAAATGGAGCCCCAACAAGCTACATCCCATGTCCCTACCAGTGTCCTTCTCACCATGCCCCCTCCAACCTGGCCAGAGATCCCATGTCCCTATCCGTGTCATCTTCAGCACTCCTTCCCAACCCTGGCCATACATCCCATGACCCTACCCGTGTCCTTACCCGGCCCTCCCCACCCTGACCACACATCCCATGTCCCTAACTGTGTCCTCTTCTCCACACCCTTTTCACCGTGGCCATATGTCCCATGGCCTTCTCACCACACCCCCATAGCTATATAGCAGAAGCTCAAAGTATCAATACTGATGTTATAAAGGATTTGCTAATAGATTTGCTTAGGAGACATTAAGTCAGTCCCACAAGTGGAATTTAGATGAAGGAGCACTGCCTCCAAAATACCCGCCCCCCAAGTAGTCTGCGAAGGAGTCCTGTTAGAGAAAAGGGAAATTGAGGCTGGGATGAAAATATTTATTCACCAGGATTGATCAGCCTTTAGGCTCCATTCCCTTAACACAGGAGACAGCTCTGACATATAATAAGCCATTCAACCCCGACTCAACAACCCTCAAAACATAGCGGGACATGGGCAGCTCCGGTATCACAATCATCATCTGAGTTTGGTCTGCCCTTAAGCCCTCTGTGCTCTTAGGAAAAACTCAATTCTGTCACGTGGGCAGGATGAACCTGGGTAACAACTATTTGAAAATGAACAATACCAGTGTACTTATAAGTAATTCTGGCAATATATAATTTCTTTTCTGTATAAAGCTATCTACGTAAGTGGCCAAGCTTGAAATCTCCTTTCTCTGCTTAAATTGTTTGAAGTGTAACCTGTGTCAGGACTCAAAAAAAGATTTAATGATGACAGAGTTTGAGGATTGCATAAGCCTAACGTGGGTACAAGTTAGTAAAAATCTGTTCAAGTCCAACTCTTATTTGGGCCTTAGCTCCAACCAGCCAGGTGCTTTAGTAAAGATGTTTTCTTTAATTTGTTTCTAAATGTGCAGGGTAATTTCTCACTGGAACGGCATGTTTTATTTTTCATATTCATTTCATTACAATTGGACATGTCCAGATATACACTAGAGCAATCTTTCTCTTTTATGAATATGCTGTAGCATTTTGCTTAGGATCGATGTCTAAAAAGTCTGCCTAAAATTCTTCTGGTATTTTTGCTTTGTTTAGTTTTTGACATCAGCTTAAAGAAAAAGTCAGAGAATTGTGCTTCCAATCAGTAATTCTGATTTATTTCTTTTTATCTCCAATGCATCCATTATGCCCTGGCCGTAGATTCCTATCTAGTAATTGTGCTTCCACTCACCAGTACATTTTAATGTCCTGTTCTACAAGCTGTTTTGTGTAAGTAGTCTTTTACTTAGAGAAATGTTTTTCAAATCCATTGACATTGTCACATGTATCAGTTAGCTACTTTAGTTGCAAACACTTGCTAATCATCAGACATACTAATTCTATTTGTTCCTCGGGGCTTTTACATTCACTGTTAAGTCTTTGAACATTCTTCTCCTCTTGATCATCAAATGGCTAATTTCTGGTCAGTGAATTTGCATATAAAATGCTATTTGTGTTATTCTTTGTCTATACAACATAGTTTTCTCATTCTATACATTATCTACCATGATTTCTCATGACATTCCCCATCGTAACACTAATAGCAATATCAAATTACTTTATTCACTTGCATTTTTCTTAATTTAATTTTCCTTAATAAAATGCCACAAAGTCTGGTATATTTATTTTGTTTATTCATTTGTTTCATTTTCAGTAGCTACAATATACTTATTGTATAAAGTGAGAACATGACCATTCAAAAGTATCGTTGAAGGGAAGGATTTTATTGTAAGAGAGAGGGAGAGAGAGAGAGAGAGAGAGAGAGAGAGAGAGAGAGAGAGAGAGAACAAACAGAAGCATCTAGAAGAGTCCAGAGCAGGAACAGAAAGTATTACACTAGACATGACCAGTACAATGAATTGGGTTATGTGTTAGAAGGAGAGAGCAAGGCAAGGGGTCCAAGAGAGAGGGGCAAGAGAGAGGGAACTAAGGCTACCGAAAAGATAGCTAAGAGCCCTGAAAGCAAAGGGAGCATGTGGCTGAAATGGCAGGGTTATATAGGACTGAGAAGCTGTGGAAAGGGAAAGCCATGAGCTGAAGAAGTTTAAGTTAGGGGACGGGGTAAGAAGAGCTGAGGATGCCAGCATGGACTCTTTACCAGGTACTTGCAATGCTGAGTAAGCCTGGAGGTCAGCATGCACTGTTATATGCCACAGTTAACCTTTTGTCCTTAGTTTCTTTTGGACCTAACACCTATCACATACTATGAACTTAAGAAACTCCTCTTTCATTTTCATAGTGTTTTGTTAATGTGATTTCACTAAGATATTTGTATTGATTCTTTGGTAATTTCACTTCATTCACCCCAGTTTTATTGATTTCCCATTTCTCTGTATTCACCCTTCACCCTTGTGGTGCCCCCTCCCCCCAGGAAACTAAAAAAATAAATAATAAAAATAAGATAAAAATAAAAATGCAGATAAGAATAATTTAAAAATGAAAATAAACAAAACAACAGAAAAAATAAAAAGCAAAAGAGAAAATAAAAACACTTCACTCCTCCATCTTTCCTGCCTCTCTATCGCCTCTTCGTTCTTCTTGGTGGCAGTGGGAACTGCTATACATCATGCAGTATAGTCTTTGGTTCACATAGTTTTACTTTTAAATGTTCACCGCCAAAATGGTGTTCAACATCTGGGGCATGGATCCACACAGGACCTAAAAAAAACTTTAAAAAAAAGGAAAAGATTTCTAGACCCACAAAAGTGGGATGCAAGCACAGCTTCTTGGTAGCCACATTTTTTTTCTCAGATAGGCTATGCTTGCTGGCCACAAGCAGTGACATGGCTCCTTTTAAAAACAGCTTTCTGGTTCATGCTGGCAGCATGAACTCTGGCTCTTTCAGGAGGTCCTGCACTTAAAAGGGGTTTGTGAGCAGCATGCTACTAGTTGTTTAATAGCGACATAGACCTACTGTGTCCCTGGAGCTGGGGTGGTGAGCATGGCTCACAGAGGCAGTGAACATACCTCCGCCATGTTGGATGGGATGGAGCCAATGGGCAGGACCTTGGAGCTGGTCCTAGCTTTGCCTGCTTACCATTAAATAAAAAGGCACTCCTGGTCAGAAAATGATTACAGATATACAATAAAGACAGATGCAGATGGATAAGACCTCTGAATGGGTCACACTATTGGATAAATGTACATAGGCTTGGGAGAGAGGAGAAAAAGAATAAAGACAGTTATAAAAAGAAATAAATAGTTTTAAAAATAAGACAAAGTCTTTAAAGAAACAGTAAAAGCAATATAAAAGAGTACAAACAATCATATTAAAGGAGTAAAGAAAAATAAGCTATGTAAAGATGGAATATACACAGAGAGCCTGGATTATGCATATTATTGTGTTTTCTTTGAAATTTATTAACTTCAAAGAGACATTTGATTCTAGGGGCTGCTAAACTGAACCAACATATATGTTTTAAAGTTATTTTGACTTCAAAATTTTAGTCTAAGGATATGTTACTTTGAAAAAGAGGTTCTGCTTTTGTTTCCATAGAGGATAGGAACCTATGGATTTCTTGAAGGCTAATGTGATAAAATTCTTAGGATAGGATAACTATTGAAATATTTGGCATATGTTTCTTGTTTGATGTTGTTCATGCCAGTTGTACTTCTAATTTTTATGTATGTTTCAGTTTTTTCTTTTTCCTGCACAATACTTGATATTTGTTCTTATTGTATATAGTTTTGTATTAAGCTTAGAACTCTCTTATTTAGACAAAATGGGGAGGTGTCATGGAAGCTCCATCAGCCAATAACCTTTAAGATACTGGCCCACTTTGAGTGTGGTACAAATGATCTGATGTGGAAAACTGGAGAAACATGAGTGCTATGATTATGGAGATAGAGGGATATAAACACAGAGAAGAAGGATGAAGGAGAATAAAATGACAGCAAGGATATCTGAAACAGTCACAAGGAATCACAGTAAGAAAAATTTACCTAAAAATATCACTAATTCGAGTCAGTTGATATACAGACATTTATAGTTAAAATAAAAATTTTCGATCTGGGTGCTCCCTCAAAGAGTCAAAGACCATATTTTTAATTGATTTGTATTGGGCTCTATATTTTTCTCTGCTCCCCTTCCTGCCTCTCCCCTCCCCTTCAACCCTCTCCCAAGGTTCCTGGGCTCCTAATTTACTCAGAAGCTCTTGTCTTTTCTAGTACCCATGTAGATTAGATCTATGCATGTCTCTCTTAGGTTCCTCATTGTTGTCTAGATTCTCTGGGATTGTGATATGTGGGCTGGTTTTCTTTGTTTTATTTTTAAAACCACTTATGAATGATTGCATGTGATAATTGTCTTTCTGGGTCTGGGTTACCTCACTCAAAATGATGTTTTCTAGCTCCATTCATTTTCCTGCAAAATTCAAGATGTCATTATTTTTTTCTGCTATGTAGTACTCCATTGTGTAAATGTACCACGTTGTCCTTATTCATTCTTTGGTGGAAGGGCATTTAGGTTGTTTCCAAATTCTGGCTATGACAAACAATGCTGCTATGAACATTGTTGAGCACATGTCCTTGTGGCATGATTGAGCATCCTTTGGATATATAACCAAAAGCTGTATTACTGGGTCGTGAGGAAGGGTGCTTCCTAATTTTCTGAGAAATTGTCACACTGACATCCAAAGGAGTTGTACCAGCTTGCATTCCCACCAGCAATGTAGGAGTGTTCCCTTTACCTCACAACCTCTCCAACATAAATTATCATCAGTGTTTTGATCTTGGCCATTCTGACAGGTGTAAGATGGAATCTCAGAGTTGTTTTGATCTTCAACCCCAGGCAGGAAAAGACCTCTTTTGAGTTGTTGGTCAGAGTTGCTCAAGAGACCCCCCCCAAACATTACAGACCACTGCCCTTGTTTGCCCCCTAGACGTATAATGATCAGCTCCTAGTGCTGAAGAGGCCATGCTCGGAGGACACAGGGTCCAGAGGCCCTCGAGCTGGAACTGACCCGAAAACCTTCTCCCTGTGCACTAGCTTTCATGTTACCAAAAGGCTCATGTAAGCTTCTAGAGGAGGGAAGCAGCCAGTGGTCCTACCCAGCTATGACATCTCTGAGTCCCAGCAATGACAAGCCTGGAAACATAGTCCTCATGGTGCAGTAATGGCACACAAACATTGGCAGTAATGGGCAGCTCTCTAATTGGACTTAAGACCCACTCAAGCAGAAGGAAACCCTGTCTGGTACCAGAAACCTAACCAAATACCAAAAACTAGCCAGGCTGTGGATCTTAGAGGAGAACTTCCAACTGTCACTTTAGTAAATCAAGATAATCCCTAACAATATCCTGAATATTTGTATTTATACTCACAGATAAGTATAGCCCTTACCCCTCACTTGTTTGTGCAATGGAGACCATTACAGAAAACCACAATCAGTCAAAATGCAAAGCTGTGGAGCCCAGTCCTGAAGTATGTGTCTACAATACCAAACACAAAACACAAAAACAAGAGAATAAGTAAGTAAGTAAACAAATTCTGGCTCTAAATTGAGAGACTACTGAATGGACTTTTTGACTTATATAGGAAACGATACACATTGAAACTGAGGAACACAATTCATCCTGGCTTTGAAAATAGTCCCCAAAAGGATTTCTAACTGCCTTTTCCTCCATGCTTTACTTTTCTAGACATATTCTTTCAGGAGTTTGCTATTCTGAGCAGAGTAATTCTCAGGAAAGAGGACCCTAGATAAATGTAACGGCCCAGCCAGCCATATATTCCAGTATCCATTCATAAGTTGGCTGTGTTCTCTACACTCAGTGCTTGAGAATTTGTTGACATGAATCAGTGCCCCTATGTTTGTTCAACTTTGAGTGAACTGTTAAAATTGATTTGGGGGGGGGGTTCTTAAAGGGAAAAGCTCATCTCTTGTTGTCGTATGTATCTCTGTCCGAAGCAGCTTACATGCCTATCTCTGAAATCTCTTCTCTTCTGCAGATATTAGACTTCTATTAGCATAATATAAGATCATATTAACTTTTGGTAGTGCTTTTGCACAGATGACTCACCCAGTACTTGACGACAATTCTAATCTCCTAACTCATTTTTCACTGAAACCCTTGTCAAGTAACATGTCATCTAGAGAGGTGATAAGGCTCACTTTGGACAGCATATATATGTGTTAGGAGGTTTGGGAGCTGAAAAAGAAAATAACTTGAAAATGCCATTCCAATTTAGAGACTTCCAAACTATCCAGGGGAGTAAAAATCGAGCTTTGCTGTTTCTGCAAAACTTTATTGAACAGTTAGTGAGTTTTAGAGAACTATGGTGAAAGTCACTTTTGCCTGCACCTCCATAAACTCTTTCCAATATATTGGAAGACCATAATGGCTGTATTATCATTTTATAACTGAAAATACTGAAGTCAGCAAAGCGATGTTACATGTGTACTGGTCATACAGAATAAAAGCTTTGCTACTGACTGAATTTCTTGTTTTGAAGTCTTCTGGAACTCTGGTTCTAGTAAAGAAAAGTGAGGCTTTGGTAAGAGGATTTGTAGAAGATTCCAACATTGATTTTCTATACTTGATTTATTTATTCTCAGATAAATAGTGTCTTTAGTTTCTTTTCTTTTGCAGTGGTAAAACACTATAAGCTTTTCAGTGGGTTACAGGCCATGACAGTAGCATAGATGCATAGTGGCAGCAATAGCTGAGAGCTTACATCTTCATCCAGAAGTAGGAGGCAGAGAGAAACACTAGAAATGGTATACGCTTTTGAAAACTCAGAACTTACCTCCCAGTGACATACTTCCTCTAAAAAGTTTATGTCTAAATCTGTCCAGAACAATTCCAACATCAGTGACCAAGTATTCAAATATATACTCCTATAGATGCTGTGCTCATCTAAACCATCACAAGTGGTATCTGACATTGATGTACCAGTGCTGTTTTCTAAAAACAAAGTCCACATGCATCAGCTGATAGCATAGATTAGGTGAGAAAAGAACAACCCACAATTCAGTTTTACTCCTTATTTTCTGGTGCAGAAATGATAGCTAATTCCTTTCACTAATTCAGTTGTTCAGTATAGAGGTTCATATTGATTACACGAACATCAGAGAAACATGGATTACAATTCTAGGTGTGATATTTACTTGCTGAGGAATGACAGCAGATTCCTTAACATTTAAGATTTTTATTATTTGCTGAATCAAATTAGTGCTACCTTGCTAATTCAAAATGATATGAAAATTTACTAAGACAATGTTGATCAAGTGTCTAGAATAGATTTGGTCCTTAGTAGTAGAAACTGCTATCATAGTTGTTATTACTCAATTTGATAAATGTTTACTAAATGTCTTAAGATAAAAACCAGATTATTTAAAAAAAGAACATTTGAATCTGTTAAATATCAAAAATTATTCACTGCTTAGAAAAACCCTAATATATAATTGAAGAAATGAAGTATTTCTTCTTTGAATGAAAAAAAATTCCCATACTTGGAATGACAACTCATAAAAGGATTTCCTGTGTTTGTTTTATCATGGCAATGTTCCCTTTAAGATCCTTAGACTAACAAAACCCCCAGTATCAGTCAAGAGAAACCTCCTTTTGAATGGTTGGTAAAGGTATACAATGTGATTCTGCAAACAATATAGGTTATTGATGTGGCCCTTTGCTGACTCTTGGGAGTTGAGGGTAGGCCCCAATTGCTGAATATACTATACACTTAGTACATAAGACTCAGGTAATATGATCTGTATGTAACCTGAAAGTTTCTTTCCTATGGTCTAGCTTTCATGGCCTCAGAAAATACTATGCAAGCTATCAAGGGAGAGCAGGAATTAAACAGTCCTACCCAGCTGCTACATCTATGAACCATGACAGTGACTAGCATAGTATGATGTGCATAAAGGTACAATAAATAGCACATAAATAAAAGGTACAAATAAATGTTGGTGACAATCAACAGGTGTCTAATTGGACTTAAGGTCCACTCAACAAGAGGAATACTATGCTTGGTACTGAAAATCTAGCCAGCTTCCTGAGTCTAGTAAGGTCATGAACTTTAGCAAATAGTCTGGTAGGCTGGGTGGAGGTGGCACATGCCTTTAATCCCAGCACTTGGGAGACAGAGGCAGGTGGATCTTTGTGAATTCAAGGCCAGCCTGGTCTACAAGAACTAGTTCCAGGACAGCTAGGGTTGTTACACAGAGAAACCCTGTCTTGAAAAACCAAAACAAACAAATAAACACTTTTCTAGATGAACACAATACTTTTTACATTCTAAATTTTATCCTTATACACACAGATAAGTGTAGCTATCATCCCTCATCAAAGAAGCTTTTCTTCACAAAAATGCAGACTATAACAGAAAATAAAAACTGGACACAACGAACAGATTGTAGTGAGTCCAGACCGAACAGATTCCTCCACACTGAGTTTATGACTCAGGGAACATCTCAAAGGGGGCTGGGTGGGAGAAAGATTGTAAGAGTCAGAATAAGAAGTCTGCTGTGAAATGGTTTTGCCCTGGAAATGAATGAACATCCTTTGGGTATATACCCAAGAGTGGTATTGCTGGGTCTTGAGGTAGGTTGATTCCCAATTTTCTGAAAATCTGCCATACTGCTTTCCAAAGTGGCTGTACAAGTTTGCACTCCCACCATCAATGGATGAGTGTTCCCCTTATACCACATCCTCTCCAGCATAAGCTATCATTGGTGTTTTTTATCTTAGCCATTCTGACAGGTGTAAGATGGTATCTCAGAGTAGTTTTGATTTGCATTATCATGATGGCTAAGGATACCAAGCAACTCCTTAAGTGTCTTTTGGCCATTTGAGATTCTTCTGTTGAGAATTTTATGTTTAGTCCATTTTTAAGCTGGATTATTTGATATTTTGCTGTCTAGTTTTGCAAGTTCTTTATATGTTTTCCAAGATTATGGTCTATATAAGAAAGTTAACACCTCTGACACCACAGACCCAGCTGTTAAGACACCAACTTCTCAATGTTCAGCAACTGCAATATGAGGGAAGGAAAAATGATAAAAAAGGTGAGAAAGGGGTCTAATGTGATTTTTTTTCTTATCTTACCATTTTCCTCTTTCCTTTCCCTACTATTCAAACCCTTAGGACAACTCAAATATTTTTTATCTGTATAATTTTGTAGACTCATCAGTGGGCTCTTAATGAATTCATTTATGGTCCTAAGTGGTATGGATATAGCAAGTTAAGAAATTTATAATTTAAGAAAAATATTCAGATTGTTTCATGAACATTTCCACACACTTTTTGTTGGAAAATAAATTTTCATCCAGCAAGATAAATGTGAGTAATGTTTTTGTTAAGTAATATAGTAGTGACACACTCCAACGGAAACATTTAGTATGTTAACTGTGATGCTGGATACAAAAACCACATTGTGATGAGATTATATAAAATATAGCATATCCCTAAATACAAAGTATATGTACTGATGAAGTAACCTGATTAAGGTTGGTGGACTGTATTTGTCTCTAATATCTATATTGCATACACTATACCTTTCCTATGGAATTACTTACATTTGTGATTTGGGGATTGTATTGTTTTTTGTCCTGTTGCAGTGATAAAACACAATAACAAAAAAAACTAGAGAAAAAAAAGATTTATTTGACTTGTATATCGCACGTGACAGTTACTGAGGGAAGTGAGGGGAGGAAGGCAGGTACAAAAGCAGAGGTTGTGAAGTAATGGGATTGGCTGACTTGCTCTCCATTGCTTGTTCCACCTGTTTTCTCATATAACCCAGGACTACTAGCCAAGGGATCTCACCACCAATAGTGGAATAGGCCCAGCAGCAAGAGTTATTAATCCGGAAAATTCCACAGAAACGTTCCCAAAGGCAAATCTGATAGAGGCAATTCCTCAGTTGAAGTTCACTCTTTCTAGATGACTTTGGTTTGTGGCAGCCAACAAAAACTCCCCTGTCCACCAAGAGATTAATGGATAAAGATAGTATTGCCTATATGGAGAACAGAGTTTCACTCATACATAAAGAAAAAATAAAATTATGTAATTTCATGAAAGTGCATTTGAATTGGAGAACAGGGTAAATCAAAATAAACAAGATTCACAAAGACATACTTTCATGTAACAGAAACGTTGCCTTTTTGTTGTCTTCATTTGGATGTCCCTTTGGTATCAATCCATGCAATTCAGGCATCTTTAACTTAAATACTCTTAACTGAAATCCTTATTTATTACTTTTCTTTGCCCCTGGTCATTACTAATCAGTCCTCCTACTGTCTTTCTCATAGCTGAGTGATTCAGTCACTTCTTAACTCATGTAGAGCTAATGTCCTGATCCAACTCACTGGCATCTTTTTTTTCTGAGTTCTTAAAATATATTTGGTCTCCATGATTCCCAACACAAAAGTTAGAGTGATATGCAGGGCATATACAGTCATGGTGTTTGCTTCAGAGCCCTTGAAGTCTATCTCAATCCTAACTTTAAAAACAAACGAAAATCTACTGGGAGCTCACCAAGGCCAGCTGGACTGTGACTGAAAAAGCATGGGATAAAACTGGACTCTCTGAACATGGCGAACAATGAGAGCTGATGAGACACCAAGGACAATGGCACGGGGTTTTGATCCTACGCAATGTGCTGGCTTTGTGGGAGCCTAGCCAGTTTGGATGTTCACCTTCCTAGATATGGACAAAGGGGGGAGGACCTAGGATTTACCACAGGGCAGGGAACCCTGACTGCTCTTTGGACTGGAGAGGGAGGGGGAGAGGAGTGGGAGAAGGGGGAGGGAAATGGGAGGCTGGGAGGAGGTGGAAACTTGTTTTTTTTCTCTTCCTTTTCTCAATAAAAAATGAAAAACAAACAAACAAATAAACATAAGCAACCTCTGACTTTCCTATAATCTGCAAGTCTCCTTATGATTTTCTATCCAGTATCTGGCCATTTTTATCTCTTCTCCTATTTGATGGCTCTGCTGCATTCACACTGATTTCTGTGCAGTTCCTTTAATGTTCCAGGTGCTTTCATTTTTTTTTGAGACTCAATATTTTACTCCTTTCCAGTTGACTATTCTCTTTTTTTATACATGAATGGTATCACATCTTCGACTTTTCCAAGTCTACTTAAATGCTGACAACTCAAAAAGGTCCTGAATCTTTATATTTCTACTTCCTTGATATTTTATTTTCAACTTCTGAGTTTTATTATTATTTTCATTAACATTTACTTAAAAAATCTTTCCCCCTAAGGATATTGATACAGTTTTCAGTTTGCGATTTGTTTACATAACAACAGAGAAATTATTTATAGTGATCTTTATATTTATTCTATACTATTTCAGTTGGATAAGATATGATCTCATTTACATCAAGGAAGAGAAAAAACTTAAATGATTCCCTGGACATCTGTGAGTTCTTTCCATTGGTCTTTTGAACAGAAAAGAAAAGATAGCAGTTGGAATAATTTCTTTCGATAGCTACTATGGTACCACACATTCTAGGTGTAGTATAAAAGAATTGTCTCCCGAGGATCTGATATAGCTGATTCAGACCTTGAAGGAAGTTACAAGACTGTATTTCTTTTTAGGTCTATGAAAACCATATGTTCTCACTCCTTCTGAGAAGAGGCAGAGATTTATCATGACTATAGACAAGGGGGTTATATCTGAAAATATTTCTTTCACTTAATTTTGGACCGGTATAGCTTGGTTTACTGGGTAAGGCACTTAGTCTCAGAATTTGGTGTTTGAGGTATTTAGAATCTTATCTTACACACACTGTAGTCTTCAGATAAGGTCCATTATATGCAGAGAGACAAGAAACTTCAAAAACTCCCAGTTCGCCCAATTGCTTCTTTGAGTTTATAAGCATCACCTATTACCACCCTCTTTTCTTGACCACACTGTCAAAGGTATGAAGTACTGCTCTATACACGTCATGCTTTGAAGTTGTTCAACATGCTGAATACCTCCTAGAATAGAATATTTTGACACATTATGAGTCCTACTTTCCAAAGCTGTAAGTAGTAATCTTGCATTTTCTCCCCAGATAACGGTGGTTGAAATTGTGGCATCTATTTTGTGATCTGTGACTCCTATTCCCAGATATGTGCTTTTTGAACACTTTTGTGTTGAGTCTGAGACATATTTTCATTTTTAGCAATGCACCATAACAATCTGACTATGTATGTTCCTGTCCACATGAATATAAAAATCCCATAAACTGCTTAATTTTTCTAAAAAGATTTTAAAATCTGAATCTAATTTGCCAATAAGAAACAACGGTTTGTTTTCATGTATTTTCTTATCTTTCACTCGCATCCATCAAGTTATCGAAGCTCTGTGTTTAGGGAGAAAGGTAAAAAGATTATTTTCTTATTTAATTTGTTACTTTTCAGCTGTGACTTACAATGATTACTTACTCCATCCATATATGGGATCTCATATAAATGATTTTGACTATTCACAGTAAATGTGAATCATAGAAAAATATAAAAGACATTAGTAGTTTCTACTACCATGAATAATTTATATTTAATTGAATACAAAAATAATAGTCCTGGTTAGGAGCTTTGCATCTACATCCATACAATCTAGGTAAAATATCCTCTGAAGAACTTGCTTGCTGTATGATTTCAGGAAAACTGAATAAACTATTTCAGGCCTTGGTTTTTCAAAGGGGCATGTTAGTTATTACATTAAAGAACTATGAGGGTTAAGTAAAGAAACATTTAAAAAATATTTACTCATCCAAACACAACAGTGAAAAAACACATACAAACTCACAGCAATTGTGAAATCCTGCACACAAGTTCTACTTAAACTCAAACCAGACAAAAACCCATAATGAGAAGGTGGGTACAACATCCCACCCCTAGCTGAGGACCGATTGGCATTTGAGAGGAATTTAGAACAATTTCTAGAACTTAGTGAGATCAACTTTCTGAATCTGTTTTCTTTCATTTGTAGTAAAAAATTTGAACTAATACATATATATTGTTTTAAATAAAATTTATTTATAAGTAAAAAAAAGAAAGTGTGTGTGTGTGTGTGTGAGAGAGAGAGAGAGAGAGAGAGAGAGAGAGAGAGAGAGAGAGAGAGAGAGAGAGAGAAGGGAGAAGTGGGGAGAAAGTTGATTAATAGCAAGCTACCAATTGTATTGTCTATCAGAAAACAATGTAACCCTGAAGATTCTGTTGTCGCAGCCCTGAGACCAGTGTTTCCTTATTGTCTTCTCTTCCCAGATTTAAAAGATGCAAAGAGGACCCTAAAAGAGACACACATAGATCTAATGTACATGGGAAGTAGAAACAGACAAGATCTCCTGAGTAAATTGAGGGCATAGGGAGCATGGGAAAGGGTAAAAGGGACGAGGAGAGGAAGGGAGGGGAGTCGAGAAAAATATATAACTCAATAAAATAATAAAAAAGAATAAGGCAGGTCTATAACCTTCACCTACAAGAAGTCTGAAGGGATCTTAGGGAAGGCCTCCTGTGGAGTCAAATTAGGAGTGTGGACCCATTGGTTGATAGTTACAGAATAACAAAATGATAGTCTTTTACTTTCTCCATGTACTGGCTGTTCTTATAAGAGTACTTCTCAACAATTTAAGAAATTTAAAAAGAGTTTGAGCCCAAACACCACCATAAATAAACATAAGAAATATAAATTTCTCACTTCCATTAAAAACCTTTTTTTATTTTCTTCCAGTTACCATAGCACATGACACCTTAGGTTTAGTACAGCATTCATTTACCATAATGTACTGTAACTAATTGGTTGAGTGTCTGTTCTCTGATGTTAGACATGGAAAATCATTCAGTGGATATGAGTTCTTGGAATATATATATATATATTCTGTATTGAGATCTCACTAAGTTCTAGAAATTGTTCTAAATTCCTCTCTAATATAAATTGACAATCACAACCATATTAGGTAAGCTTGGTGAGGTATTGCTATTTTTCCCTTTTAGAAATGAGGGATGGGAAGGCAAAAGAGGTTAGGTATATTGCTTAAATTTCTGCTTTTAAGGTCACTGTGAAAATTACCTGTGTTTTGTTTGATTGTTTAAGATCCTGTACAGAGAAAGGTCAGTAGCACACTAATGAGTTCAAATTCTCCAACCAACTACTAAAGATGACACATCTGGGCAAGGGGAGTCATAAATGTTGCTAGACATGGAAGCAGTGAGTACTGTAGCCTTTGGGGTGGTGTTATGCTATCAAAATTTTAGTTCTCATGCTTTTACTTTTCCGGGTTCTCTGATTTGCCATTCTCCAAATGTTTGTTCAAGAACTGAGGCTTTAGTTTTATATGGACCTAACTTACCAGCCAAAAAATGGTCAAGATTCATACATCACTGAGAATCTATAGTAGTATGCACTTTGCCAAGATTCAAAGAGGAAAAAGTTTTCTTGTAATTAATTGATGTAGTATGCCACCTCCAAATCCAGAGATGCCTTATGTGGCAAGGACTAAGGTTTTTGACCTGCAGGGGCCAGAAAACAGAACTTACCCCACCTGACATCAAACCCCCCCCGATAAAAATGAAAAGACATTATTGTGTGAGAGATTTTTTTTCACATGGAGGCATGATACAGATCTCTAATCAACACTGGTAGGGAATTTGTTACAGGCCAAAGGAACAATTGCATTAAATTCTAACTTTTTGGATGGATGTATTTATTGATGTTAGTAACAGGAATATTATATAGGTGAGGGGTTACTTAGAGAAGCAAGAAGAACCTAAAAACGGTTGTGCCAGGGAAAGTTCTACCAGTGATAACTCACGAAAGCTTTCTACCTGGCTTATAAGAAGCTCAACTTATGTGAGAATCTCCTCTCAAGAACAGGGCTGGTCAGCCTCTTACCTCAGCGGTTATTTACTGTAACCCGGGGGAGGGATTCTTATCCATTTGGCAAGTTTCAGAGATCCTAAATGTATGAAGTTTCCCCTTTAAGTTCTCCAATAAGGAATAATATGATTTGGAAAAAGTTGTAATGCAGCAGGCATGATTCCCTTTCCAAGACATGGAGTTAGTTTCTTTCCTGTAAATATTGAGAACTAGGAAAGGAAATCCAAAGAGAAAGAGCTGCTTGCTTTGTAACAATGTATCAGAGAGTTTCTTTCTACGTTTTAGAGTCCAGGTGGGAACTGGATATCAATTTTCTCTCCCCTAGATTCCCAGGTCTGCTGGAACAGAGGAACCCATGAAAGGAGCAAAGGAATGTCTCAGAACCAGAAGAGCCCATCATAGAGGTCTAGTATTAGTGATATAGGAAATATATTGATCTTATCACTTAACAACAAAGACACTCAGAAAACATTAAACAGGCAACACTTCTGAGGGAAGAAAAGGGTGTCTTAGGCTAACATAAATGTAACAGGAGATGGTACATTAAGAACAAGAGAAACTGGCTAGAGATACGTATGCATAAAATGCTAAATCAAGGACACAGAACGGAAAAAGGAATTCCATGTGAAATAACCCATGCGAGAAAGTTATGAATCATCGGTTTCCTTTTTTAAAAAAATTATTTATTAAAGATTTCTGCCTCCTCCCTGCCACCGCCTCCCATTTCCCTCCCCCTCCCCCGGTTAAGTCCCCCTCCCTCATCAGCCCAAAGAGCAATCAGGGTTCCCTGCCCTGTGGGAAGTCCAAGGACCACCCACCTCCATCAAGGTCTAGTAAGGTGAGCATCCAAACTGCCTGGGCTCCCACAAAGCCAGTACGTGCACTAGGATCAAAAACCCACTGCGATTGTTCTTGAGTTCTCAGTAGTCCTCATTGTCCGCTATGTTCAGAGAGTCCGGTTTTATCCCAGGCTTTTTCAGACCCAGTCCAGCTGGCCTTGGTGAGTTCCCGATAGAACATCCCCATTGTCTCAGTGTGCACCCCTCACGGTCCTGAGTTCCTTGCTCGTGCTCTCTCTCCATCTGCTCCTGATTTGGACCTTGAGATTTCAGTCCGGTGCTCCAATGTGGGTCTCTGTCTCAGTCTCCTTTTATTTCCTGATGAAGGTTAATATTCAGGAGGATGACTTCTTGAATTTTGCATACAAATGGACGGAAATAGAAAACACTATCCTAAGTGAGGTAAGCCAGACCCAAAAAGAGGAACATGGGATGTTCTCACTCATATTTGGTTTCTAGCCATAAATAAAGGACATTGAGCCTATAATTCGTGATCCTAGAGAAGCTAAATAAGAAGGTGAACCCAAAGAATCATCAGTTTCTTAAACCAAGTAAGTGTATAGTGAATCTCCTAACCCACTGACTTATTGGGAAGCTCTTATTGGGAAAAACTCTTGGTGCCAAAACAAAGCAGGGTAGGATTTTCAAAGTCAAAAAGTGGCAATCACATCACATGAATTACACAGGCTGAGGGAGGGTTTTACAATGTAACCTGTAGTGATGCTCGCCTCATCACTACAGTAATCTTTGAAAAACACCACATAAGCCATTCCTCCAGAAAAACCAAACTATTTGTACACAACAGGAACCTCTCTCAGCAGGGAATGAGGATCCTTTGGGTTGTGAAACACTTTCTCAAAAAGAGTGAGAAGCCATTTGTTTATGGGTATTTGTGACTTCCAAGTGGAGGAGGTGGTGGGTGAGGGCAATCTGACCTTTTTTAAGTCATTTCAACGGTCTCAAGAAGCTCAAAGAGAAGAGTCCTTACTATGGGCACCAAAGATGTGACCTGGATATCACTTTGATCTCCCAGTGGGTTTCCGTAGAGGTTTTACATAACTTCTTTCTTATCCTCTAACTACTGTTTTTTGCATGTTAAATTGTATGCTGATGCTTTGCTGAAGAGTTTTTTTTTTCCTTAAATCAGTTCTAAGCGTTTTCTGGTAGGGTTTCTGGGGTTTCTTTTATGTATAATCATGTCAATTAGAACAATTATTGGCTTTCTCAAATTATTACTCTAGCTAAGACTTCCAATACAATATTGATCAAGAAATGGAGAAACTGGGTGTTTTGTTTTGTCCCTCTTTTAACTGGAAATGTTTTCAGCTTTCCCCACTACTATGTTAGTTAATACTCAGTTCTGTCATATATAGCTTTTATTTTCTTAATATGTGTTCCTCTCTTTCTAGTTTCTTCCAAACTTTTATCACACAGGATGTTGGATTTTGTCAAAACCCCTTGTTTCTATCAAAATGATATGTAATACTTTTGCTTGAGTTTATTTACACGATGTATTACAATTATAGATTTGCCTATGTTGAAGGATAGCCTGTCTGGAATTAATCCAATTTGGTCATGGTAAATGATTTTTTGATATGTTCTTGAATTCAGCTTGCAAGTATGTTATTTAGAAATTTTTCATCCACATTCATCTGATAGATTGGTCTATAATTTTCTTTTAAAATTGTTTTATAGTTTGATATATTTACACAATGCATTTTATTTCATTCCAATGCCCCCCATTCCTTCTTTTATCCTCAATTCCAATTGAAACTCTTCTCAACAAGTCCCGTTTCGATTTTCATGTCTTTGTTTTTTGCATGAATTTAATTAGAATAACTTGCCTGAATGTTGGTGGGGGTTATTTATAGGAGCAAGGGCAACTTATCAGTGGCCACACCATTACAGAACATACTACCTTCCCCCAGGAAGGGGTGTGGCTTCACAATCCATAATGCAATGTTGATGGGTCCAACAAGTGCAGGTCTCGTGCACATAACCACAACTCTAGGTAGTTCTTGAGTGTAATGGTTATTTCATGTCCAGAACATGGATTTTCCCCAGTCTTACTTTCTTTCTTCCTTCTCTTCTATGAGTTACCGTGTTACTGATATAGTTACCCTGTTTAAGGTCAAGCATTCTACCACAAATTATTACTGGCGTGTTGGCCAGTTATTGGTTTCTGTACTAACTACTGCTCTATGGAGTAAGAAGTTTCTTTGTAGGAATCTTAGCCAGAGACTAATGTATGAGTGTAATTAAACTTATTTAGATTGCAGTTTGAGACCAAACCGTTTATCAAAACAATAGCAGTTAGTTCCATCCTAGATTCCATGACATCCAAAACAGACTTTTGATCAGGTTTACAGAACTAAGAATGAGTTCTTATTGTTCAGGCTTTATATCCATTCAAAAAGTAATTGGCGAAGATCTTCTCCCAGTCAGTGGGTGGCCTTTTTGTCTTAGTGACAGTGTCCTTTGCTTTACAGAAGCTTCTCAGTCTCAGGAGGTCCCATTTATTCAATGATGCCCTTAATGTCTGTGCTGCTGGGGTTATACGTAGGAAGTGGTCTCCTGTGCCCATGTGTTGTAGAGTACTTCCCACTTTCTCTTCTATCAGGTTCAGTGTGTTCGGACTGATATTGAGGTCTTTAATCTATCTGGACTTGAGTTTTGTGCATGGTGATAGATATGGATCTATTTTCATTCTTCTACAGATTGACATCCAGTTTTGCCAGCACAATTTGTTGAAGATGCTCTCACATGGGATGTACTCACTCATATTTGGTTTCTAGCCATAAATAAAGGACATTGAGCCTATAATTTGTGATCCTAGAGAAGCTAAATAAGAAGTTGAACCCAAAGAAAAACATATAGTCATCCTCCTGGATATTAACCTTTATCAGGCGATGAAAGGAGACAGAGACAGAGTCCCACATTGGAGCGCCAGACTGAAACCCCAAAATCCAAATCAGGAGCAGATGGAGAGAGAGCACGAGCAAGGAACTCAGGACCGTGAGGGGTGCACCCACACACTGAGACAATGGGGATGTTCTATCGGGAACTCACCAAGGCCAGCTGGACTGGGTCTGAAAAAGCATGGGATAAAACCAGACTCGCTGAACATAGCGAACAATGATAACAATGCTGAGAAGTCAAGAACAATGGCACTGGGTTTTGATCCTACTGCATGTACTGGCTTTGTGGGAGCCTAGGCTGTTTGTTTGTTCACCTTACTAGACCTGGAAGGAGGTGGGTGGTCCTTGGACTCCCCACAGGGCAGGGAACCCTGACTGCTCTTTGGGCTGATGAGAGAGGGGGAGTTGAATGGGGGAGGGGGAGGGAAATAGGAGGCGGTGGCGAGGAGGAGACAGAAATCTTTAATAAATAAATAAAAAAGAAAAAAGGGATTGGCTAACCTCATACAAGTAATGCAATGATTCTAGGAGAGAGGGAAAATCTTACCTGGTAGTTTGCTGGATTAAAGCAGAGTGAACCTGAAGGCTACAAAGAGGAAAGTTTCTACTCCCTTCCAACTTGATGCCTCTATATCCTGTGATCAAAGTGTCCAATATCTTCAGCAATAGGGCCTTAGAATAAAGATTTGGCAGAACTCTAAGACAGGGAGACTGTATTGTTTGGGTCCTCTGGGAATTCTCTAATAAAAATAGGGAGGCATTCCTCACAGCTGGCACTAAGATTTCAATTTATCTATCCATACAGAGTGTCTCTGCTAAAACTTTATTTGACATTATACATTTTAAAAATTCACTTATATTTTATTTTTATTGAGCTCTACATTTATTTCTCAGCTCTCCTCCATACATTACCCCTCTCCTTCAACCCTCTCCCAAGGTCCCCATGATCCCAGTTTACTCTGGAGTTCTTGTCTTTTTCTACTTCCCATGTAGATTAGATCTATGCATGTCTCTCTTAGGGTCCTCATTGTTGGATAGGTTCTCTGGGATTGTGATATGTAGGCATTTAGTGCTATGAACTTTTCTCTTAACACTGCTTTCAATGTGTCACATAAATTTGGGTATGTTGTGTGGTCATTTTCATTGAATTTTAGGAAGTATTTAATTTCTCCCTTTATTTCTTCCTTGACCCATTGATGATTCAAGTGAGCATTGTTTAATTTCCATGTGTTTGTGGGTTTTCTGGAATTAGTATTGCTGTTGACTTCTAGTTTTAAATCGTGGTGATCTGATAAGGTACATTAGGTTATTCTATTTTTTTGTATTTGTTGAATTTTATTTTGTTACTGAGTATGTGGTCAATTTTTGAGAAGGTTCTATGAGTTGCTGCGAAGAAGGTATATTCTTTTATGTTTGGATGGAATATTCTATAGGAGTCTGTTAAGTCTATTTGAGTCATAACATCTGTTAGTTCATTTATTTTTCTGTTCTTTTTTTGTCTGACTGACGTGTCCAGTGGTGAGAGGTGGATGTGGAAGTCTCCCACTATTAGTGTGTGGGATTTAATGTATGATTTAAGCTTTAGAAGTGTTTCTTTTACATATGAGGGTGCCCTTGTATTGGGGGCATAGATGTTTAGTATTGAGATTTCCTCTTGATGTTTTTTTCCTGTGACTAATATAAAATTAACTTCTTTGTCTTTTTTGACTGATTTTAGCTTGAAGTCTATTTTGTTAGATATTAGGATAGCTACAACCGCTTGTTTCTTAGGTCCATTTGACTGGTGTATTTTCCCCCAACCCTTTATTCTGAGACAATGTCTGTCCTTGAGGTTGAGATGTGTTTCTTGTTTGCAGAAGAAGGATGGATTCTCTTTTCATATCCAATCTGTTAGCCTGTGCCTTTTTGTAGGTGATTTGAATCCATTTACATTACAGAATATTAATGACTAGTGATTGCTATCTCCTGTTAATTTAATTTTCATTGTTGGTGATGTTAATTTTTGTGTTTTTCCATTCTTTAGGATTTGTTGCTATGAGACCATCAATTGTGTTTTTGTTCCCGTAGCCAACTTCCTTGGGTTGGAATTTTCCTTCTATATATAAATTTCTATATTGCTTTTTCACAGCCTTTAGTTTTTGTTACTCTGCCCTCAACTTCCTCTCTCTGATTCTGTCACCCACCTCCTGGCATAGACCCCCACTATTCCCTTGTTTACTTTTACGTATGATGTGTTTTACTATCCCTTTTCTCTTAAAGTTTCTTTTATCCCAACCACTCTAGTGGCATATTTCTATCCTTTACTGGCAGTTAAACAAAATGCATTCAGTTTCTAACCAGCATCTGCATGTAAGGGAGAGCATGAGATATTTGTCTTTTTGGACCTGGCTTATTTCACTAAGCATTCTTTCTAGATCTATTATTTTTTCATGAAAATTTTACTTTCTTTACTGCTGAATAAAATTTCAGTGTTTATATGTACCATATTTCTATTATTTATTCAGACACTGAGGCTGCTTCTATTTCTAGTTAATGTGAAGAGAGTATAGGTATCTCTTTATTTGGAAGTTGACATTTTTGGGATGCCCAGGAGAATTTTATTATTATTATTATTATTATTATTTGTTGTTGTTGTTGCTGTTGTTTACTGTGTGTCGGGGTTTGTTGATGTTTCTTCTTGTCTTATTTTATGAAATAGTTTGCGAAACATTGGTGCTGTTTCGTATTTGATTCTAGGATAGAATTCAGCAGTGAATCCATGTGAACCTAGAATATTTTTACTTAGGATATTTTTTAAGTTATTGTTTAAATCTGTTAAAATATTTATCTCTTTTCAGCTTGAGTCTAGAAATCCAGCTATTTCTTTATGAAATGTTCAGCTACTTTATACTCTTTTTTCCATGCATTTCTAGTAAGGATGTGCTGTGTATTCTTAAATCAAAAGCCAAAATAAATTCTTAAGTTTCTTCTTGCCAAGAATTTGGTCACAACAGTGACAAAGTTATCTGATATAGATGATTTTTGTTGTCTGTACTGTTTATATTTTCATACTTGCTAATGTTCTGTCTAGTTATTCCATTAGGTAGTTAGAGTAGAATAGCAATTTCCTAAATATGACCATAAATTCTTTGAAATCTCTCTCAGCTTTTGTTTTAGGAATTTCATTAAGGCTCTCTTTTCAGTGTGTATCAGTGTTAAATTGTTTGTTTTCTTGAATGTTGAAGTTTTACTATAATAATGTAATAATACACATGTAATTTGTTAGCAGATTTCAAGGAATTTCTTAAATATACTTTATTTAATATCTGTATAAAAGTCAATACTTGCTGTTTTTATGATTCTTGGCATGGAATATCCCCTTTTACTTTATTTTATTAAAATTTAATTATACAATATTTTGGTCATGCTTTCCCTTCCAACAACTCTTTCCAGATCCTCCCCACTATTAGTACCCATCCAATTTCATGTTCTTTC
Organism: Microtus pennsylvanicus; assembly: GCF_037038515.1. Lineage (NCBI taxonomy): Eukaryota > Metazoa > Chordata > Mammalia > Rodentia > Cricetidae > Microtus > Microtus pennsylvanicus. The sequence goes on along the minus strand of NC_134601.1, from coordinate 91,154,537 downwards.
TCTCAAACAATGAAAACAAAATAAAAGTCAAAGCAAATAAACAATAAGACAAAACTTAAGAAAAAATAAAATCTAAGTGAAGTCAAATTCCACCCTCCACAAAAATTTAGAGTCTGATTTGTGTTGGCCAACTATCATTGGGCATGGGGCCTGAACTGAAGTGTGGTTGATAGAACCACTAATACTCCATTGGCAAAAACCAATTTTTCCTTTCCCATCAAGTATCAGTTGCAAACAATTTCTTGTTTAAATTGCTTGTCCACTTGCCCACAGAAATTCTGTCTGGTTTGAACTTGTGCAGGTCTTATGCAAGTTGCCACAGTCCCTGTGAGTTCATATGTGTATGAGTACTTCTTAGTCTGGAAGATGCTGTTTCCTTGGAGTCATTCACCATTTCTGGCTCTTACAATCTATCTTCTCTTCTTCATAAATCCTTACACCTTGAGACTGAGTTCACTTAAGACTGAGTTTCCCAAGTCCTCCACTCTCTGCACATTGTACAGTTGTGGGTTTCTGTGTTATTTCTCATCTACTACAGCTTAACTGCTAAATTCAAAGTCTCTAAGCAACTATTATGTACCAAGTCCTCTACTTGGTCCTAGATACACACAAAAAAGTTCATCCATGTCCTGAAGAAAATCTGAGTCCTGTAATATATCTACATATAAGCAAAAAAAATAAAATAGTGGTTGAGGTTCTAATATTTTTCAGACAGGAGTATAAGCAGGCTAAAAATAATCTAATAGTATCATGCTAATAATGCTCAAAGTTTTATTTCCAAGAAGACAAAATAAACAATTATTTAATTTGCTTACTTATCTGTCCATTTAAGAAATATGGGAGTTTTCATATTCAATTGGACAATGAAACTACATCAGTAAGCAAAACAAAGTTCTGAAGTTCCTCTTATGGTCCCCATATCACAGAAAGAGACACCAGTAAAAATTCATATGAAATTTTTGGAGACCCTAGTAGTCAAATCAATGTTGAACAAAAAGAATAAAGCTGCAGGTGTTATATTACCTTATTTCAAAATACTGCAAAATAATAGAAATGACAATATGGTGATGACATAAAATATGAATTATAGGTCAACGGAAGAGAAAAGGCAGCACAGAAACAAATTCAAATGTTCACTTGGACTTTGATAAAAATGTTAGTGAAAGTGGATCTCCTGTAGAAAATTAAAATTGGAAGAGATGTGCAGTGGGGAAGAGAACGTGAAGAGGTTAGTGAACATTGCAACAAATAGAATGACCAGCAAGTATAAATGCTAAAATGAGCTTAGTGTTTTTCTGCAAAAGAAGGGTGAAAAGAAAGGGCAGGATTCTTGGTGTAGTGTGAGCAAGAAGAGTGATATTAGATGAAGTTGAAGAAGAAACCAGGTTCTCCATACTGGAAGACTTTGTATTTTGTTTTCCAAATGAGAAATAATTAGGTAATTGAATAGGGAAGTTAATGTGTCTGAATTTCAATTTTAAGAGTTCGCTTTGGCTTCTTTGTAGAGAAGGGGTAATACAGAGGTAGGGAAAGAAGCCAAAGTCCAGTAAATTTGGTATTGCAGCTGTTCATACAAAGGATAAAAAAATCCATAGAAACAGGGTGGTGACTGTGAAGAGAAAAGTGAATGGATTCAGGATAGGTTTCTGAGATAGGGAAGAAAAAAAATAGAAGTGTGGGGGGCAAGGAGAGGTGCTATCTATGTCTTTAGTTTGAAAAATAAAAGCACATTTTATTCTGGATTTAACCTGAATGTAACAGAGAAACTGTTTCATGTTTTGAGTAAGTGGTAGAAAACAAGGGGGGCGGGACATCTGGCCATCTTAGTTCACAACATCTAGATGGTAGGACATTAGGTTGCAATTGTAAATGTGGTATTGCTGAGGAAGTTTTTGTTTGTGTGTATGTATTCATGTTTGTGTGTATAGAAACACACAGGTAATACCACACTCACATATGTGTATGTATGTGTGTATCTGTGTGTATATGTGTGTGTGCAGGTCAGAGATCAAGCATGGGCATCATTTTTCAGGCAACAATTATCTTTTTTTGAGGCATTTTTTAAAAAAATCTGGACATAAAGAAGTAGCCTAGGTTGGCCAGCCAGCCCATCTCCATGCCCCCTGTTAGGATGACAATCACAAAGTACAATGTCTGACCTTTTTTATTATTTTGTAGTTTTGATGAAGTCCTTATGTTTGTGAGAGTGATTTCTCTTACAAACTAACTGACCAAGCTGTCTCCATAGCACATGAGGAAGCTCTTTTTGGCTTCATAAGCTTGACGTTAATATCATTCTTTTTTTCCCCCGATTGCCAAAATTTAAGGCTATATTATTTAACCTCTTCTGTATCTCTGTCCTAAGATAAATGATAAGATAAAGATTTCTCAAATTCCTGTCTTTTTTGCTGTCTTTATCTCCTATACACTCCTAAGAAAATGTCAAGTCCTGAGTGATGGGTCCTTGTGAGTGAATATAAACAAACTAGGGCTGTAACATGATAATTATAGGTATGCCATATTCTCTTCAATGCTGTACCCAAAAAGATAAAAACTCGCTTGAACAGGTACTCATCAATTATCCATATGACTCTGCAACAAATATTATATTTTAAAAAATTCAAGTTACACCAGTAATGAATGCTTCTTGGTAGCATAAGGAGTGATTTTCATATGTACTTTCCTTGGCAATGTTGTATAACAGACACAGATGGAGGCCTTATGAGTCAGACAAAACAAAACCATCCTCAAGGGTTGCATTAATTTTCTTTCATTTAAAGGCGAAGCAGCATCTGTATGCTCCAGTCAAATGTTTTGAGAACAAGAAGGGGTCTCATGACTTCTTTTCCACAGACATTTTCATTGAGCTAGAGGTGGAAGGGTATCAAGCAATGTGTTACCTAAAAAATCTACTGAACTTCAAAAAGAAACATTTGTTTCTGGACTTTGAGAGGCTCTGGGGAGAATCCAACTTGGTTCTATAGCTGTTCCTGCTACATCCCTGCAGAGCATCTGGCCTTATAACTCCTAAATCTTTTTATTATTCTGTGAATCAATGGATAGCCATTTATTTAGTTTTTGTGTGTTTATTTATTCATCCATCTATCTATCTATGTATCTATCTGTCTATCTATTTAATGACTGATTTGTGTGTGTGTGTGTATGTGTGTGCATGCGTGTATGTGTTTGCACGTGTACTGTATGCATTTCTTGACACCCAGAGCTCAGAAGAGGACATTAGAGTCTCTGAAATTTGTGCTATAGATGTTTATGAGCTAAAGTGTGTGTGCTTTAAACAGAATCCATGGCCACTGCAAGAGCAGCAAGCACTTTTAATCCCTTAGCTATCTATCAAGTCCAAGAGTGGATTATTTTGATAAAGACAGGAGAAATGGAATTGAGAAAATATTTTTTCTTTGGTGAATAATTATCTTCAATGTCTACTTGGCGTCAGCTCTGGAAATGTTTACCATTTATTGCCATACTCCTAAACACACAAGGACAGTGTTGATGTACTACTCAATCTTGAGAATCATAATAAAAATATATTTATATTCCTTTAAAAAGATAAGTTTGTAAACATTGATAGATGACAAATAGTTTCTGGCCTAGAAGTTGTGTTGGGAAACTTCTAAAATGTGCTATGCAGATACAATGGATCCATTAACATTTCTGATGACAGTAGTGATATTATCTCACCAAATTTTAAGACCATTCTCTCTCTCTCTCTCTCTCTCTCTCTCTCTCTCTCTCTCTCTCTCTCTCTCTCTCTCTCTCTGTGTGTGTGTGTGTGTGTGTGTGTGTGTAATTTATGAACCTAGACACTGCAATGGTCAAGATGAGAGTTAGCAGGAATTCAGGATTAACTGGGAATAAGTGTGGCTGCTGCTAACCTTTCCTAAAATAATCAATTGCTTTTGTTGAATTGTCAAATGTAGGCATATACAGTAAAAGAATGATTGAAATTCAAATTATTTTCATGATAATTAGAAGGCTTCTGATATCATTAATTACTATCTCAAACAGGAGAGTATAGGTTCTAGGAAAAATAACTGAGTCTTGTTCACCTGCTGAATTTGAAGCCTACTTTAATATTAGATTGAGATACTAAACAGAAAGTTAATATTTTATTCCGAGATAGGGAAGAAAAAATTAGAAGTGTGGGGGCAAGGAGAGGTGGTATCTATGTCTTTAGTTTGAAAAATAAAAACACATTTTAGAGACTAAGGATCAAGGGTAGAGCCAGATTGAGTTGTGTGAAGTATTCCCCTTAAACAACACATTTAATCATAATAAAGAAACACATTTTGAACCAGTTTCTGTATAGCTCAGATTGGCCTTGAACTTGTGATCCTCCCACTTCAGCCTCCTGAGAGTGGCATAATTGCAGGAATGTACCACAATAAGATTAAAATTCCTACAAAGATATATGATAAACAAACCTTTAAACAATGACCACTCTCCTTTGTAATTTGGGCTGCAGTATATTTTTATACACACTTGTGGGAGTAGAATACACAATATCAGAAGCAACAAGTGTTTTGCTGCTGTTTGCTCAACACAGCAACACAGCCCTCCTGGGTTAAGAGTGTATATATAAAAAAATGAGATTAGATGAAATAAAATTTTTAAAAGTTGGAATACTCTCCTCACTCTTTCTCATAAACTTTATATCCAATTTATAGATTAATAAGTGTTTACTCGTAAAGTCAGTATGAGGCAACTTAAGTGAGATGCAAGTTTTTTCATAGATCTAATGTTCAAGAGACTTCTGCACAATGTTCCCACAGCAAGAATGACAGGCACCTGATTAGATACATATCTAGCTAGCATTTGCTACTACTGTTGCAAATCACAATCAAACTGTTAATTCTGAATCCAGGCAGCTATGAAGTTACTAGGTGTCTCTCAACAGAGGCTGTTTCCATGACATTTAAATACTGTCCAGCAACAGTTACACACACACACACACACAATTAAAAACATAAATGTTTAATGTTGTGATCTGTTCAGCAAAGCCGTCAGAGTCAGGAAACAAAAAGCTACAAAGGAGATGAGGCCTCAAGTCAAAGGAAGCACAGGAGCTATTTCCACAATGTGTGGTGCGACTGGCCATTCAGGAGGGAAGATCTCCTCTACAAATGTCTGAGTAAAGACATACATATGCAAAAGTAAGAAAGACAATGCAGAATTCAGGATGTGAAGAAAATTATGTGGACACAAGGATTTTAAGGATTTGTAATTCTTATAGGATCATAGTATGAGACAGGAATAATCATATTTTTACTCTATGAATAACCAATTGACAGGGACTAAGGCGATTCATGTATTTGTGGGATTTAATTCATGGAATTTATGATCCAGTAAGGAAGATAAAATGACTGATCTGCAATCCTAGTAAATATTGGTAATGAAAATTCATTATTATTGGAAAATTGAGCTCAGCAAGATGTTATGAGCACAATCTTTGTCTATATATAGCCAATCCTAGTTTCTTTGTCAGTAGGATCTGCCTTTTAATACACTTTCATTGGTAATAGATGTACTTATTGATCTACTGAATTCCAAGATAACCAGGTAAGGCTCAGGATATCTAGAATACCCACACAGTTTCTTCTGGAGTGTAGCTTTTTTAAAACACTAGAATACACATTATTCGCAAATAAAGACAGTTCTCCTTTGTTTATAATCTTTTCTTTCAACGCTTAATTCTTCATAATAACTATCACAGACTGAGATTATTAATATAAATTTATATTTTCAGCTCTGAAGACTGGAAGTCTGATAATGTTTAACAGGGTTTGAGCATCCGTAATTTCTCTTTCCACGGCATGGAGATGGCTAGCATCTCTTTGTGTGTCCATACGGCCTTTCCTTGGCATATGTGTGGGAGTGCATGTAAAGAAGAAGGGCTAACGGGAGGAAGGAGAGATTTTTATATCTCTTCTTATTTTTCAAAATTTTCAATCACTATTTTAGTTGGTGTACAAAATAATGGGTTTCATGTCATTTTTCATATGTATGTATGATTGTGCTGTGATGATATTCTTTTCTATTACCATCTCTTATTACACTTTCCTATATGTTACCTACTCTCCTTTTTCCTCCCAAATAGCAGTCTACCTCTGCTGTCATTTGACACACACACACATACACACACTCACACAGTCGCATGCACACACACATGCCAATATCACATTCAGTAATGAGAAAAAAGTCTTCTTATTGGAGTAGTTTAGAACAAAAATGAGCCCAAATTTGAATTCTCTGCCCCCCTCACCGTGTTTTCAGTTATTGGTGGTCTCTTGTGTTGGTCTGATGTTTGTCTTACCATGGCAAAGGACTTTATTACGTGTTTATTGAACAGTACAGAAAGAAACATGGCATTGGAAAGAAATGAGGGTGCTTTACAAAAGAAAGAAAACAGATTTTTAGCAGAGTTTTACAAGGGGAAAATTACTTTATTGACTACAATTGATTCAGAATATTAATCAAAGTCATTAACATGTTATACACCTACATCTCCATGTTGCTTCCAACATTTGTGATAGAAATTTGCTTTGTTTAAAATTGACTCAGAATAGTAATCAAAATCATTAACATGTTATCTACCTACATCCCTATGTTGCTTCCAAAATTTATGATAGAAGTTTGTTTTGTTTAAAATTGATTTCAACCTATTCGCTACTTTCATTAAATGATTGCCACAATACATACCAGACACACACACACACACACACACACACACACACACACACACACACACACACACTGAGAGAGAGAGACTATTATGGGTATGGACATGTTCATAGTTTAAGACTGAAGTAGTATATTTTGCTTATAGTAAAAGCTGATTACATAGGAAGTGCAAGGCATAGTACGGTTGATTATATTGCTTTTTGTTTTTAATCTCAAACACATTTCTTGCATGATCTGCTAATGAAGACAGTTTGACATTTTCCCAGGTGAAATAATTTCAGTAGAACTCATGTGACATTATAATCAACTTAAGCAGCTCTCTACCCACTTAAATTTTGTCAGTGTTTTACATTTTAAGCTATATTTAGCTAGCCTTTATAGATTTACTCTGCAGTAGAGAGGTGAATTACCAAGTAAGCTGTATGAGAACAAAGAACAAATAATTTTTCTAAAGATTCAATCACTTGTTTGATGATTACTTGGGTGTACATCTATTAAAAATATCACCAGGCTAAATACTTGGATGTGCTCACAATTGCACATATCAGAGCAATACAAAGTCAAAATTTGTATTGACTGATTGGCTGATTGATTGATTAATTGATGCGTTGATTTGAGACATGGTCTCATAAAACCCAGGGTGACCTTAAACTTACAATACACCCAAGAATGATCTTAAACTTTTATACCTCGAGACCAGCCTGGTCTACAAGAGCTAGTTCCGGGACAGGCTCCAAAAACCACAGAGAAACCCTGTCTCAAAAAAGCAACAACAACAAAAAAAACCTTTTATACCATGCTGAATTATTCTGCACTTGGAATTGTACCGAGAGCATTGGGCATGCTATTCAAGCACTCTACCAAATGAACTTTATTTTCAGTCCTATATCTTTATTTGCAATTAAAAAAATATATAATCACATCATTTCCCTCATTCCCTCCTTTTCCCAACCTATGATTCCTTTTCAAACTCTTGGCCTCTTTTTTAAAATTATTATAGTTACATACATGCATATAAATGCATAAATATATAAATGCAGCCTATTCTGTCAGTTTAGTACTGGTTCTATATATATAATTTCAGGTCTGCCATTTGGTACTGGAGAACCACTTAGGGGACTTATCCACGGGGAAGACTAAATCTTCTTCAGTAGTCTTAACTGCCTGTTGGGCTTGTCTAGAGATTGGGTCCCATGAAAATTTCCCCTGCTACTTTAGCATGTCTATTGGGGTTGTTGTTCATGTCTTGTTTAGGCACCTATATTGTTGAGGTTTCAAGGGTGTAACTTCTTGATCATTTCTAGAAGATACAGAATCTTATCAGACCTCCTAGTCCTCTGGTACTTAGAATCTTTTGGCAGCATGTTATCAGATGTTCCCTGAGCCTTGTTTGTAAGTGTTGTGCTATAGAGGTATCAATTGGATTCAAGAAGCCCATAATTCTGTAGATTCTGATGAGTTGTGCCTTTCTTTTAATGGTCTCCATTTGTTGCAAAGGAAACTTCTTTGATGAGAGGTGAGAACTACATTTATCTGTGAGTATAAGGCTAAGTATTTAGAATGCACATAGGAAATGTACTGGTTTAGCAATGTGTCAGTGCTAGGTTCTCCTCTAAAATCCATGACTTCACTATCTATAGATATTTGGGCAGTACAGGCATGATATCTTTCCAATTCAACTTTCTACATCCACACAGAAAGTTGTTTACTGACAAAATGCAAATGCCACTACTGCTTCTTGAGGGATATCTTGCTCTGACACTCATTGCATTGGTTCTTAGGAATCACAGCTAGGTGTGACTATTGATTACTTTGTTCCCTGGGCAATACTATGAAAGCTAGTCCTCTGGGAGGAGACTGCTTGGTCAGTTTTATCTTTTTTCCTTAGAGTTCAGCTTCTGTAGTATGTGGTGTCTTCAACACTAGGGATGTATCTTCAACTTATGGAACATAAAGGCAACACCAATAACCTATATTGTTTTGGGATAGTCCTCTCCTCCCCTAGCCAAAAGCTGAAAAAGAAAGTTTTTTATTTTTGGTCCTGGGTTTTTTGTTGACAGTCTGTGGCTTCTAGGGGAACAAAACCATCAAATTGTCACTATTTCATTTATTCTCTCTCTCTCTCTCTCTCTCTCTCTCTCTCTCTCTCTCTCTCTCTCTCTGTGTGTGTGTGTGTGTGTGTGTGTATGTATAAACTTATGTATATTACATGCAATTTTAGGTAAATATAGAATAATGTGATTCCATTGTTTTTTTTCTAATGTCCTTAGTGTTTTTTACCCAACCACCCTTCGTCTCTTCTGTATAACTCCTGTCCCCCGTTTCCGGTTGTTTGTCCCATTTCTCCCTTAACATCTCTTCTGTCCTGCAATTTCCATCTCCAGAGCTCCCCAACCCACACAAAATAAAAAGTCCCTTTTACTTTCCTGGTTTCTATGGTTACTCCAGGTAATATACGCCTCTGAAATTTGGAGCTAGGAACCAAAGATAAGAGAGAATTATACAGAGTTTGCTTTCTCCCTCTGGGTGATTTCACTCAGTATAATGCTTTCTGAGCTCATTCATTTACTTTCTGGGTTCATTAATTTACCTGAAAATTTTATGATTCATTTTCTTTTAGTTGAGTAATAATGTACTGTGTACATGCACCCCATTTTCATTAACCATTTATCAGTTGAAGGACATTTAGGTTGTTTCAATTTCCTAGCTGTTGGTAAAAAAACAGCAATGGACATGACTAAGCAAATATCTCAGGAGTAGGATTTTGAGCCCTCTGAGCATATGCCAAGGGGTGCTGTAGCTGGGTCATAGGGTAGATTCCTTTTTAGTTTTTTGAGAATTCTCCAGACTGGTTTCCAGAGTGGCTGCACCACTTTGCAGGGCAAGCAACAATGAACAAGTTTTCTCCTGTCCCCACATCCTAAACAGTACTAGTTATCAACTGTTTTTTGTTGATCTTAACCATTATGAGTGGAGCGAGAGGAAATTGCAAAACTTACATTTGCATTTCCCTAATTGCTAAAGATGATGAACTCATTTTGAGATATTTCTTAGCCATTTTGTATCTTATTTTGAGAATTCTTTGTTCAGTTCTTAGTCCGTTTTTAATTGGGGTGTTTATATCCTTGATTCTTTTCTTTGTAGTTTGTTACATATTATGGATATTATTGCTCTGTCAGATATGTAACTATCAAAATTCTTTTCCACTTTATGGGTTTCCTTTTCACTCAGTTGATTGATTTCTCAGCTGCACAGAAACAATTTTATGTGGCCCCACTTGTCGATTGTTCACCTTAATTCCTGGACAAATGAAATTCTATTCAGTAGTCCAATTATTATCCCTACTATCTTTTTGTGTTAGTTAACTAAAAATTTTAAAAGGATATTTCTTTTATTTTTTTTAGAAATTATAATTACATAATTTCCCCCCTTTCTTTTGTTATCTTCAAACCTCCGGCATACCCTTCCTTGCTCTCTTTCAAGTCATTATTTGTTGCTACACACACACACACACACACACACACATTTTATGTGTTTGAAATGTATAAGTACAACCTGCACAATCTATATAATGCATGTTTATATGTTTTCAGGCCTGAGCATTTCTTATTGTATAATTAATTGATGTGTTCTTCCCTGGGAAAGACTATTTTGGCTTCTCTCAGCATTCTTCAGTTGACTATAGAACTATAGTCAACCGTGTATGGTTGAATCCTCCTGGACTTTCTCTCATCCACATTAGCATATTTATTGTTGTTCTTGTTCAGTTCATGTTTAGGCAGTCATGTTGGGAGACTTTATGTGTATAGCTTCTGAAATTGCTAGGAAACATAGTCTCACACAAACTTTCTAATCTTCTGGCTTTTACAGCCTTCTGTCCTCTCTTTCATAGTGATCCCTGAGACTCAGGTATGGGAGTCATGTTGGAAAGTATGCCTTAGGACTGGGCTCCACAGCTTTGCATTTTGACTGTCTGCAGTTTTCTGTAATGGTCTCCATTGCATAGAGAAGTTGCCTTGGTGAGGGGTGAGGAATACCCGTATTTGTGGGTATGAGGATAAATATTTAGAATATTGTCAGGGATTATCTTGATTCACTAAAGTGACAGTTGGAAGTTCTCAAAGATCCACAGCCTGGTTAGTTTTTGGTATTTGGTTGGGTTTCTGATACCAGACAGGATTTCCTTCTGCTTGAGTGGGTCTTAAGTCCAATTAGAGAGCTGCCCATTACTGCCAATGTTTGTGTGCCATTACTGCACCATGAGGGCTATCTTTCCAGGCTTGTCATTGCTGGGACTCAGAGATGTCATAGCTGGGTAGGATCGCTGGCTGCTTCCCTCCTCTAGAAGCTTACATGAGCCTTTTGGTAAAATGAAAGCTAGTGCACAGGGAGGAGGTTTTCGGGTCAGTTCCAGCTCGAGGGCCTCTGGACTCTGTGTCCTCTGAGCATGGCCTCTTCAGCACTAGGAGCTGATCATTATACATCTAGGGGGCACCAAGGGCAGTAGCAGTAGCCTGCAATGTTTTGGGAGTTTCTTGAACAACCCTGGTCAACAACACAAAAGAAGACTTCTTGTGATTGGTGTTGAGGTTTTTGTTAGATAATCTTTGGCACCTTGAGGCAGTATAGTCAGCATAGATAGAAATATTTAATTTAAACAATGCATGTATATTTTATGCCTACTTTTGTATCTTGCAGCTACATTTGGTAGATAGTTATTGTTTTATGTTTTTAAAACTGTTTCTATTATGATTATAAGATTTTTCTATGACATCAATATCGATCTCTGCCTTTAATATTTCTTTATTGTGCAATAAAATATTTTTTCACTTCTTACTGTGATTCCAGTCTTGCCTTTATTCTACAGAGAGTTATCTTCCTTCTATCAGTTCTGACAGAATGATACAACATTTTGTGAAGTCATTTGGTCATTTCAATTATGCTAATGCTTCAAAATCATTTGACTTTTTGTGATACTGTGTAATGACAAGTAATTACTAGTCATCTATATGTTTTTTTCCAACTTTCTCATTATATACATATGATTTAAACATACTGTGTTATTTTGTCTTCTGCAAGTTGATTTCAATCATCTTTTGGTATATATGCATCTTATATTTTATCTATAATGTACTATGGCCTGAACATGCTACAACCTTTGAGAGTTTACTTATGACATTTCTTATGACTCAAGTCATTTTTCCATAGAGCTTTTTCTGCCTGTGAAACTTATTTCAAGGCAAATATTCATGTCCTCTCTTTAGAGGAACTGTCTAATATTTTGCTTAAAATACAGTTAATTTCTCTTTTGTCAGTCTTTTCAACATGTTACTCATACTTTTAAGTAGCACATTCTTATTATCGCTTCTTAAATATATTTGCAATACTTTTCTTTTTAAATTAATTTTATTTAAAAACTTTCATACAGTATTTTAATTATATTCTTCCCTCCTCAAACTTCTTCAGATGTTCCCCACCTCTCTACCCTTCAAAGTTCATATTCATTCTCTCTAATCTCACTCAAAAAATAAGCTTAAAAACCCAATAAGACAGAAAAATCCAAAGCAAAGCAAAAAGTATACAAAAACCTGGAGTCAGTTTTCTGCTGGCCAACTACTCCTGGTCCTGGAGCCTGCCCAAGTTGATACCTACCGACACTCTGTTAGAGAAAACTGATCTTCCCCTTTCCAGCATGTATCAGTTGAAAATAGAGTCCTGTTTAGGAGTGGGACTTTTGTGTCCACTTTCTCTTCTCAGTGATGGGATTTTTGTCTGACAACACTCTTTTTGTATATTAGGGCTCATTAAAAATGGCAAGTGCATGTGTGATGTTCATGTCTCACATAGTACATGATATAGTATAGGTTTTCAACACACTTTGCATTGATGAAACAATGAAGTTTTAAAATGGAATGAATATTAGTGATTTGGGGGTAGTTTAAAAAGTTTCTTTACTCTTTTTTCGTTTCCTTGATCTTTCTGACGAAACTAGCAGCTTGAGAAGCAGCCGGAACTGTCCAAATTATAGTTGCTATGGCAACATTGCTTTTAACAGATACTTTCTCTGGCCTGACAAAGGGTTGCGGATTTTAAGAGGACCATGAAAGTGTTTTTTTCTCTGTTTATTTGTGTGGGAGTAATGCAAGTGTGTACTGAGTGGTGGTGATGAAGTGGAGGGGATGAAGCTGCTTGTCCAGCCTTTTAGCCGTCTACATCAAGAAATGCACTTCTAGCTTATTATTGGACTTTTTTTTCTCTCATACATTTTTGTTTCTTTTAAAAAATTGTTTTTAATGGAATTTTAGAAACCCTTCTTACATTTTGTTCCTTGGGACAGATTCTATCAATTCATTTATTGACTTTTTAAAGATGACTCTTAATAGCAACTCCCAAAATTCTCTTGGAAAATCAATAATAAGCTATGGTTTTTCTCTGTAAATTTCCATTTTATTCTCAGTGATATAGACACATGGAACATAAATTCATAACTTGGTTGCTCAAAGATGAATATAAAGACATTTGCTGAGCATTCCTCCTACTGTAAGTTATGTTTTCATCATATTATTCTTTGGTTGGTGGTGCAGTCTTTGGCTTTACATGTCCCGACAACCATAAACCAGAGTAAGGGTACTTCCTGGAGCTGCTGTTCCTCTGCACTGTAGGGTTCCTGAAGGAAAGGAGATTGGAGACTTCCATGTAGCCAATCGACTTTCCCACAGTGGTTGATAACCACTATTTTCCTTAAAGATTCATAGCAATTAAATCTTCCACTAAAGACAAATGTAGCAAATAAGAAGTTCACTTAGCCAGACTAAGGCTCCAATGTTAACTAACTCTAGTTTAATTCTCTAAATTACTCTGGATTACTAGGCCTCCATCTAACTAAATTATAACCAAGATTAGGTAATAAAAAGTTAATATTGATATGGAATTGGAAGGATAACAGTTATTAATATTTTCTGTTTCTTGTAAGCCATGCTTAGTGACTATAGTTTATATAAATCATCCCACTTAGTTCTCATTAAGACTTTGCAAAATAGTAGGCATGTCCTTCATGCTACATGTATAGAAACTAATCCTTAAGGTGGTGAAATACTTGGCTTTCATAATTATGTACATAACATATTGTGATAGTAATATAACATATTGTCATAACAGGTGAGTTAGCAGTTACGAAAACCAAATTTCCTGTTCATTTCATTACATTTCAAGTTTTTGTATTCTTTGATAGCTCTGCTTAATCTCAACAGTTCTTTAATACAGATTTATGGGACTCAAACTAATTATTAGGGTTTCTGTAAGCCCCATTTGATAAACACTGCCCTTTAGCCAATACTGGAAGCAGGAGGGGTAGATGTGAAAGCTCGCTAATAGATTTGTTAAAGTGTGTTTCAGGATATGGCAGAGTCAATTTCCTCCAGTCCTTTAAAGATATCTTTTCTTGGACTGTGCTGTCTCATCGCCAGGAGCTCCTGAGAAAATATCCAATGAGTCAGGCAAGGAAGAAAACATGTTATACAAAAGACGTGAGATCTACTGCTGAGTTTGGACTAGATTTTAGATTTGGATAGCTCAGTGAAGACAGGCTCTTCATCATAACACAGTGACTTGCATGTCATGTCATCGTTTCCATGTGCAGACATTTAATGTTTGGAAAAAATAAAGGGTTTACTAAAGATCTTTTTTCCTCTTTTTAAGTGTCTGATTTTTGGCATTAAATATTATGAATAACTCAGAATATGGCATATATTCTGTTGTGCTGTTCCTCTCTGGATCATGTTGAATTTTTTTATACTGGATATTAATTCTATTAATCACATCAGTTGTGATTAAAACCCTCTCAACTAGCTGGGATCATCTGGTACATTCAGTTCTGTAGGTGCCATGTACACTAATATGAGTTTTTGGGAACGTTTTCTTCGAAGCTCAAAAATCTTCCACAGCTCAAAGTTGGGTAGACGCTGACCATTTCTGAAAGCTTCAAGTAAGGTCACACACAGGGCCGGGTTGTTCTCTTCTCTACTGTCCTGTAATTTCCACCCTGATTATCATCACCCTTTTTACCAAAAACTATCACATCAGCTCAAATGTTGCAATTCAAAGCAGGGCGTTCTCTCACTGATTGAGAAGACAGAGAAAAAAGGTTGGGTTTTTTTTTGATAGTGCTGATAGCCAGAGAGATGGCAAGTGTGCCCTTTCTAAGTTTGCCCAAATCTGATATAAATGAAAGCCTTTGAGAGATGAGTCTTTTATGCTGAGAAGCAAAAAGTTCTGCTCCCTTTCACTCATTCCCCATAAAGACCCCGCCAAGCTTTCTGAATACAAAGTACTGTTATTTATTCCCTTTTCTCCAATTTTTCTGATTTCTAAAACGGATCTCTCTTAGCTTAACTGGCTTGCCCCCCAGCAATTAGTCTTTGCCTTAGAAGAACACATGGGTACAGTTACTTTAAACTAGAATACTAACAGATATTCATGGGCAACTTAAATACATTGTGTTTCAATACTCAGACTGTAAAATGGAAACAATTTACATCATAGGATTGTTATGTGCATTTTGATACCTTGTTAAAAATCTAAACATAATGACAAATCCCTAAACATTCATTCTTTTAATCCTCTTTAATTCTCTCTTACTTCATTTCTGTAAGGCAAAGAATATTAGTATTTTTGGTTCAATGTTCTTTGCCCTGGAGGAAAGAGACTAGGAACTTCTTCCTAATAATAATATGCCACTATCAGCAATTGCATGATGATAATATTTGCTCTATAGACTGCAATAAAAGGACCAGTATCTCAGTCGTGAATAGAATAGACTCAAATATAAATCAGTAAAATAAAGATGAAAGTTGCATTAGTCTGCATTCTCTAAAGGAACAGAACCAACAGGATATACATACACATATATGTGTGTGTGTGTGTGTGTGTGAAATTTATTAGTTTCTTTCACACAATACAGGGCCAATCTGGTAGTAAAGGCCTGGAGGGTTGCTGGAGACATAGTGGTCTTTAGTCCACCTTGGAAACTCAAAGAAGATTGATCTATTATCAGCTAAGAAGTCATCGGTGGCAGGAGCAACAGGGTAGACAATCTCAGCAGCAAGGCCAAGCAAGCACAAAAGGGAAATCTTTCCTTTTTCCTTGTCCTTTCTAATTTGGGCTCCTATCAGATGCTGCTTCCCATATTTAAAGTGAATCTTTCCTTATCATATAAGGCAAGACAATTAGCCTCCCGCACAGCCACAGGATAACCTGGTAAACACAATCTCTCTTTGACTGTTTCTTCCCAGGTGATTCTAGGTTGTGCCAGGTTAACAATTAAAAGCTGTCATCATAGAGGCCAAGGTTTTCATCAATTAATTATTGAGCACCTAGTGTTTACTTTATCAGTTATTATAGGGAAGGGGGGAAAGTAAGGCCTGTGTCCTGTAACTTATGTAATGGACAATGTCAGGCTGTGTGTGGATGACACCGAATTATCAGATAATAGCTACATCAACAAGGAACATTTACAGTGCATCTGTCACCACATATGTATCTCATCTATATCTCATAACAACAAACGACTAACACAGGATTGATACTTAAAGGGAGAAGGGATCTGATGAAAGTTGAACCTAGCTCCAACTAGCTATCAATTCAGTATTATTCCTGTTGTACTAAATAGTTTTCAAGGTATAGGGTGGGATGCAACAACTTCAGAAGTCTAATTTATGAACTTTATGACTTTCATATATCTCCAGTTTCTGTCTGTAGTAATAAATCCTCTACTGAAAGGTCTGCATCTGCCATACACACTGTCATATGCTGAAAACCTCTTGTAATTGTAAACTTTTCTAACATAACCCACTTCATTACTTCTCTTGCATAAATGAGCAAGGAACCTGGGGCAAATATAATTTTTAAAATAAAAAAATTCCTTAGACTTTACCATCCATTATTTTCATCCCCAGACATATGACGTTCCATGCACATGTTCTCATGGCATTACTACTTAGACTGACTTGGAAATCCATTTTTTTCATTGATCCTTTTCTAGTTGTTGAGCTTCTAACTTCCAGTTTTTATTCCTTTTGTTCTATGACCTGACCCTGCTTTCAATGATATCTGCGTTGATGGCATGCAAGTAGAAGTCTGGGAGATATTAGATAATATGAGTTTGGAATGAAATAGTGGGTGACACTGATTTATCTTTCCTCCTTTTCCTCCTTATTTTACAGCCAGAACTTTTTTTTTCTTGTAAGCTGTCATTGCTTCTTTCGCTTCATTTTACTCCCATCTCAACCAGACATCTAAGGTTTGTGTAGTCAATTTTATTTTGAAATTAAATGTAACACAGCATAACTTTCTATTGCATTTCTTGTGACAGAGAGAGAAATGGTGGTAAATGGAGAGTTCCATTATTACTCAGTGTAGAAACATGTTAGCTATTCGTAATGCTTTCTTTAACAGTGCCGAAAGGAACAGGAACCAGGTTGGGTAATATAAATTTAACTTATGTAGTTATAAATTTGACATTCTCCTAGTTTGTAGTGGGAGTTAGAATGGAGAAGAAGGACTCATCCTCAGTTTTTATTTAAGTATAAGGAATCAGAGGAATGTGTACAATGAGTATGAAACATAAGACAATATATACATGAAAGAGTAAAAGAATACCAAGAGTTTTGGTATGATATGCATAATGAAAGCTGCTGATAGACTTGAAAGTCTGTGGAAGCTCTTGAGACAATATCTTCTGTGTTAGCTGGAATGAGAACAAAGACTTTCTGGAGGAAAAGAAATTTCAGCTGAGTCCTAAGGAAAAAGAAGCCTTTGGAAAGGTAGACTATAATCTGATAGTCTAGATCATAGGAACAAGCCTTCTTGACAGTATGTGTCAAGGGATGTATACATAGGCTATAGGCTGATGAGACAAATATGGGGTGTGGCTCAGCTGTACCTTAATAGCAGTGATGTCCATTCCTGTCGTTGATAATCGTAACTAAAACTTTCTTGAGTATGAGAAATTGCATTGAGTGTTATTCTAGTTTAATTTCTGACGCTGTGATAAAACACTCTTACCAAAAGCAACTTGGTGAAAGAATGGTTTTATTTGACTAATATTTCCATGTCATGGTCTGTTACTGATCCCTTAAAGTCAGAGCAGATACTAAAGCATGAATTGGAAGTAGAGACCATGGAGAAACACGAGTTATTACCTTGCTCACAAGCCTAATCTTATCTAGCTTTCTTATACAATGCAGGACCACTTGCTCTTGGAGTGTTGGCATCTACAGTGTGCTGGCATCATCTACTTAAATTAATAATCAAGACAATTTCCACAGGTCAATCTTATATGTGCAATTTCTCAATTAAGCTTCACTGCTCAGGCATTTCTGAGTTGTAACAAGGTGAGTTTTAAATTAATCATTAAAGATGTTTTACAGAAGTCCTTTTTTTTTACTTTGACAGCTTTAGGTACCATCATCACATAATCATTTTTTTGAACCAAATAATGAACTGAGAAACAGAGAGATGGCAATGCTTGAGGTTATGTAGCCTAGTAGAAAAGCTGTGTGAGATCCAAAGTTACCCTACTCCACCTGAGCCACGTTCAATGCCACAGTTTTCTAAAGCTTCTCTTTCTAAATGATTGTTAGTCTCTATAACCAAAGAGAAAAGTTCAGGGAGTCTTGCTGTTGACCCTACAAACCCACTGAAACTTCCCGAAGAATATTACATATATCACTGAGGGATTTTCTGCCTCCCAGCACTGGTTCTTTTTTTCTAAATGTTAACGAGGGGCATGCAACCATAGAGAAAGGTGGGGAAACAATCCTTAGATCCTACTAATCTTTTTGCACATGGAAGTCTAGGAGATCTCCAGCATACATTTCTCTATTTGCCTACTTAGAAAAGAAAGTCATTGCTTCTATTTTTAAAAACGTATTTTCAAGATTATAATTTGATTACATTATTTCTCCCATTCCTCTCTTTCTTCCAAACCCTCCCATGTACCTTACTGTTCTCTTTCAAATTCATGACTTTTTTTTAGTATGCATACAAAAATGAACTCATAAATACAACCTGTTTAGTCCTTATAATGCTGCTTGTAGATATGTTTTCAGGGCTGACCGTTTGGTATTGGATATCCAGTTGGCTCACTCAATTCTGGTAAAGAGTATCAACTTTCTATCATCCCCTGTATTTATTTTTCTAGGGTTGAGGACTCATGAACTTTCCTCCTTCCTTCTATATTTATTCCCTAAAATTTCCTAATTAACACTCTGTTTTCCTTTTCTTTAATTACAAATATTTTCATGTTATGACTTACTTCTGCATGCACCTTATCTTCTTCAAAACAATTATCACTATCTAAAAATCACAGTTTGTTTTGCATTTATTATTTGCTAATTCCTATTAGACTGTATGTTCCACAAAAGTAGAAAGTTTACTTGACTGCATCTCCAAATTCTAACATCATACCTGATTAATAACGTATTTTTCAATTAGTGTTTGTTGGATGGATGGATGAATGCTGCCCTCCCCAACTGTGGTATTCATGCTTTTGTGAAGTAATACTTAGTATCAATAAAAGACCTACTATGTTATGGGGAGGCAAGGTAGAAATGTCCCAGTATGATGTCCTAAATAATGACTTCACTTAAACTCACTTGTTGTCCACTTGGCACAGGTTGGGAACAGAAAGATCCAACAAGCCTGCCATGTTCCAATAACTTCCCTAGAGGATTATGCTTGTTGGTTCCCATGGAGACCAGCACAGCAAAACAGTCCCAAAGGTAGATCAAATAAGGGCACTTGCATGAGGCACTGTGCTTGCAAGGACCCTTGCTGTGATGGATACTAGAGAACAGGAAACATGTAGACAATAAAAGGTGGAAGAAGGAAAATTTTTGGTATAATGGGGAAAAACATGTTAGGTAAAAGCACATTTTTAACTTTAGACTCAAATACATCTGTGTGGCTATACGCATGTAACTAAAATCTTACAACTTTTTCAGTTCCCTCACCTATAAAATGCAGGTAACCTATGTAAAACAGTTCTTTAGAGTGTTTCCTAAATTATATATCTGTGAAAATTCCCATTATAGTATCTGACGCATAATAGATAATCAGTAGATAATTACCTTTCTGTTTCCTGTCTGAATTCGAAAGGGATAAGGCTAGTATTATTGGAGTGTCTACATAGAAAAGTTCCCTTTGCTTTAAATACTTTTTCCTTGTTACTCTGTTCACTCAACAAATTTCAATCAAATATTTGCACATAAATCTGGCAGCATATGTATTGGGAACTGTCATTGCAGGACTTAATTTCAAAAAGATGAATGTCTTAAGAGTTTCTATTGCTGTGAAGAAACACCATGACCACGGCAACTCTTATAAAGGGAAAATATTGAACTGTGGTAGCTCACTTACAGTTCAGATGCTTAGTCCATTATCATCATGGTGGGAAACAAGGCATCGTGTATGTAGACATGGTGCTGTAGTGATAGCTGAGTGTCTTACATCTTACAGGCAGCAGGAAGTGGTCTGACAGACTGGGCAGTAGCTTAGGCATATGTGAGACAATCTCAAAGTCTTCCTCCACAATGACACTTCCTCCAAACAAGACCGTATCTACTCCAACAAAGCCATATCTCTTAATAATGCCCCTCCCTTTGGGGCCGTTTTCTTTCAAACTACAACATTCCACTCCTTGGTCTCCAAAGGCTTAGAGCCACATCGTAATGCAAACATGCATTCAGTCCAACTTCTAAAGTCACCTTAGTCTATAGAAGTCTTAGACTTACTTAAAATCTAAAGTTCAAAGTCTCTTCTTAGATGTATGCAATTTCTTAACTGTAATCACCTGTAAAATCAAAATAAAAAAGTAGATAACATGCTTCTAACACAATTGCACAGGATATACATTATCATTCCAAAATATAAGGAAAGGAGCACAGTGAGGAAATACTGGAGACCAAAAACCAGCTGGACAAACCCAAATACTGCATCTCCATGTCTGATGTCAAAACACTCCAGATTTCAAACTCCTTTCAGCTTTGTTGACTACAACACACTTCTTTCTCTTGGGCTGGTTCCACTCTGTTAACAGCTCTCCTCAGCAGGTATACCACAGTTCTCGAATATCCAACATCTAGGAGCCTCCATGACAATCCAGGCTTCAAATACACAACTTCACAAAATGGCCTCTCTGGGCCAACATTCAGGGACACTCCTTACACATACCTGGCCTCTGTGGCCTTCCTTAGGCATGGAGGCCAATTCCATAACCCCCTTTTCTATCCTTGAGGCTAAAGCCAGAACCACATGACCAAAGCTGCCAAGTTCTGCTGATTCCTGGAACTGGAGCATCGCCCCTTTACTCAATTACATCTTCACCAGCTTTTCCTCCTTTACTGCCTAATCTTGGCTGTCATGAAACTGGATCTGTAGACCAGGCTGGTCTCAAACTCAGAGATTTCCCAGCCTCTGCCATCTGAGTACTGGGATTAAAAGTATGCACCACCACACACTGCTCTAAGCTTTTCTTTAGCTCCTTTTCAGAAGTTGGAGGTGTATCTGGGTGAGATTTTGCCTTTACGTCCCTTATTCACTCCCTTTAGTCCATTTTTTAATCTATTTATTGTAGACAGAGTTTTTCATTGGGACCACTAGCCAGCTCTCAAATAAATACACAGAGGCTTAATATTAATTATAAATGCACGGGTGATATCTTAGACCCTTACAAATTAAATTAACACATATTTCATATCTAAGTTCTACCACATGGTTCATGGCTAGTTACCTCATTTTCTACATGTCCTGCTTCTTCTGCATCTGGCTCGAGACTCCACAGACTCTGCCATTCTTCTTTCCAGGTCCTCTTAGTCTTGCTCTCCTGCCCAAACTCTTCCTGATCAGCTATAGGCCAGTTCAGTTCATTATTAACTCATTATTAACCAATGAGAGTAATACAAACACACACACACACACACACACACACACACACACACACACACACACACACACACACACACACAGTGTACAAAGATTGTTTATCTCGTTGAATGCAGGACTTTACTTCATTTATTTATTTTTTTTTAATTTATTTATTTATTAAGGATTTCTGCCTCCTCCCTGCAACCGCCTCCCATTTCCCTCCCCCTCCCCCGATCAAGTCACCCTCCCTCATCTGCTCGAAGACCAATCAGGGTTCCCTGACCTGTGGGAAGCCCAAGGACCGCCCACCTCTATCCAGGTCTCCTAAGGTGAGCATCCAAACTGCCTAGGCTCCCCTAAAGCCAGTACGTGCAGTAGGATCAAAAAACCCACTGCGATTGTTCTTGAGTTCTCAGTATTCCTCATTGTCCTCTATGTTCAGCTAGTCCGGATTTATCCCATGCTTTTTCAGACCCAGGCCAGCTGGCCTTGGTGAGTTCCCGATAGAACATCCCCATTGTCTCAGTGTGTAGGTGCGCCCCTCGCGGTCCTGAGTTCCTTGCTCGTGCTCCGTCTCCTTCTGCTCCTGATTTGGACCTTGAGATTTCTGTCATTTATTTAACTCCATTCTTTTTTTTCTCAAATTTGCATTTCATTTTCTTGCTCCTTTTCATTATAGATATTCATTAGAGTTGCCACTAATAACCACATAGATGAGTCTATACTGGGCTATTTTGAGATTTCCTCTGCCAATGGAATTAACCCAAATCTCCCAACTTTAGTCTCATGCAGATCTTTGGACAAGGGCAAAAAGCAGCCACATTCCTCAAAATATTCCAAAAATGATTTCTAGGCCACATATTCTTCTCCCCTGTAACCTCTTGTGTCAGCCCCCCACAGTTTGACAGATCAAACAGTACCCCTATCTTCCATGCTCCTACTGGTATGCCCTATTAAACATCATTTAAAACATTCCACTGCTGTCTTAACCCACATTTCCCAAATCCATATTACTCCAAACAAAACATGGTCCAGCCTATCATAGCAATAACCCAGTCCCAGATACCAACTTCTGACTCAGAGATTCAATAGCTGTGAAGAGACACCATGATCACAACAACTCTTAAAAAGGAAAACATTTAATTAGAGTTCAGAGCTTTAGTCCATTATCGTCACAATGGGAAGCAAGGCGGTATGCAAGGAGACATGATGTTGGAGAAGTAGCTGAGTGTCCTACAGCTTGACTTGCAGGCAATAGGAAGTGGTAGAAACGTAGGCATATACAAGACCTCAGAGTCCACCTCCACAATGACACACTTCCTTCAACAAGACCACACCTCCTAATAGTGCCCTTTGGGGTTGGTTTTCCTTTAAACCACCATAGCTAACAAACAAACAATAAATACTTGAGTTTAGAAAATGTAAAGGGATTTTTTTAGGTGGAAATAGGCAAGCTTTTTTTGCTTAGAAGTACCATATTGGTTCTGTTGTGGATGATGTATTGTTGGTGAGCTAAGCACTATACCACTAAATTATGCTTCGCTCCTGTTTGTATTTTTTAAATATTAATATTTTCTAAGTCACTAAGTTGACCCAAATGAATGTAAAGTCACTCTATAGGCCAGGATGTCCTTGAAATTAGGATCTTTTTGGTACAATCTTTAGAGCAACTACAATTATAGCTGCATCATTATGCCCAACTTCTTTCCACACTCTTGACCTATGTTGTAGAATATTTTTTTATTCTCAGATTTCCTTAATTTTTATTGTCAGGCATGTGGCCTAGTTTGGTTCTTAGATTATTGTGGCCCAGATGCTTCAAGGTAAAAGGCAAAGAAGATATTCCAGAGACTGAACAAAGTCTATAAAAATGGAATGGAAAAGCTGTATGTCTAGATTTAAAAAAAACAATAAATTTTCTAAGATTGATTCAGTCAAAAGTAGCAAAAATCATCATACACCAATATCTTGTGCCAGAGGTTCTTAATCCTAGATACTTATTAGAAGCAACAAAGAGACTTATCTTGATGTGGGATTCCCCTCTGTATTCTGTGAACACCATTGGTTAATAAAGGACTGTCTTGAGCCTGCACAGGGCAGAATAGCGGTAGGTGGGGAAAACTAAACTGAATTCTGGGAGAAAGAAGGCAGAGTCAAGATAGACACCATAGAGCCACCATGGGGGAAAGAAATGAGCTGGCAGCTGGAACCTTGCCACAGGAAATCCTATTCTGTGTTTTAGTTGAGACATTTGTTTCTTCCTTCTGAGTTAGCTCACTCAGGACAACCTTTTCTAGTTCCATCCATTTGTCTCCGATATATATTTTTCTTCTGAGGCCCTGTAATTGGAATGAGTCTCCGATATTTTTAATGGCTATGTAATATTCCATCTTGGAAATGTGCACATTGTCTTTATCTATTTATTTCTTGACAGACATCTAGTTTCTCTTTAAGTTCTGTCTAGCACAGTGAGAGCAGCAATGAACATGGTTGAACAAGTGTCTCTGTAGTAAGATGAAGTATCCTTTGGTATATACCTAAGAGTAGTAAAGCTAGTACAGTACTTGAGGTAGAATGATTTCCATCTTTCTGAGGAATCATCCCACTGACTTTCATAGTGTCTGTACAAGTTTGCAGTCCCACCAGCAATGGATCAGGGCTCTCTTCTTTACAAATCCTTGCCAGGATCAGCTGTGACTTGTTATTTATCTTGGCCATCCTGAAATGGTGAGATGAAATTTAAGAGTATCTTTGATTTGCATTTCTCTGGTAAAGAAGAATGTTGAACATTTCTCTTCTTTTATATTTATATATTTTCTGTGTCTTTCACATTATGTTGATTATTTCTTTAGCTGTTTCTCAGCCATTTGAATTTCATCTTTTGAGAATTCTCTGTTTAGATCTGTACTCCAGTACTTAATTGAGTTATTTTTTTTTTGGTGTCCAGTTTTTCAAGTTCTTTATATATTTTGGGTATTAGCCTTCTACAAGAAGTGAAAAAAATCTTTTCCCATTCTGTATCCTGCTGCTTTGTCTGAATGATTATGTCGTTGCCTTACAGAAGCTTCTCAGTTCCTTGAGGTCCCATTTATTATTAATAATTGTTTTTAGTGCCTGTGCTATTGGTGCTCTATTCAGAAAGCCTATTCTTGTGCTAATAAATCCAAGACTATTCCCTTACTTTTTCTTCTATCAGGTTCATATATTTTGCCTAATGTTCAGATCCTTGATCCACATGGGTTGTTTTTGTGCATGGTGATAAATATTGATCTGTTTGCATTTTTCTATCATGCAGCCATCCAGTTTTAATAGCATGTGGGGGCCCTCCCCTTTTATGTGAAGTATATAAGCATGTGGAAAATAAACACGGGCAGGTTCAGTATTCACTGAGTTTCCCTCTGGGTGCTGTTCTATATTTCTGCCTTTTATTTCTCTCATATCTCTTTTCTTTTTGCTTAATAATTCTAATCCTCATGCTCCTACCCAGGAAAGTGCAAATTTTGTTAAGGCTGGACCTAGACAGATGTCACTCCAATGTGCGGCTTATGACAATAGCACCATTTGTTGAAGATGCTGTCTTTTTCCTACTGTATATTTCAGGTTTCTTTATAAAAATATCAGCTATTCTTAGGTGTGTGGACTTATTTCTGGATCTTCAATTTGATTCTGTTGAATAATATGTCTTATGCTAAAGTTCTGTAGTACAAGTTGAGCTTGGGGAAGATGCTACCTTCAGAAATTCCGTTATTAGGTTCGCCAATTGTAGATTCTGTGACCCCTATTTATGGCTAGAAACCAATTATGAGTGAGTACATCCCATGTTCTTCTTTTTGGGTCTGGGATACCTCACTCAGGATAGTGTTTTCTATTTCCATCCATTTGCATGCAAAATTCGAGAAGTCATTGTTTTTTACTGCAGCGTAGTACTCTAGTGTGTATATATTCCATACTTTCTTCATCCATTCTTCCATTGAAGGGCATCTAGGTTGTTTCCAGGTTCTGGCTATTACAAATAATACTGCTATGAACATAGTTGAACAAATGCTTTTGACATGTGATAGAGCATCTCTTGGGTAAATTCCCAAGAGTGGTATTGCTGGGTCCAGGGGTAAGTTGATCCCGAATTTCCTGAGAAACCGAAACACTGACTTCCACAGTGGTTGCACAAGATTGCATTCCCACCAGCAATGGATGAGGGTACCCCTTCCTCCACAGCCTCTCCAGCAAAGGCTATCCTTGGTGTTTTTGACTTTAGCCATTCTGACAGGTGTAAGATGGTATCTCAAAGTTGTTTTGATTTGCATTTCCCTGATTGCTAAGGAAGTTGAGCACGACCTTAAATACCTTTTGGCCATTTGAAGTTCTTCTGTTGAGAATTCTCTGTTCAGTTCAGTGCCCCATTTTTTAATTGGGTTAATTAGCATTTTAAAGTCTAGTTTCTTGAGTTCTCTATATATTTTGGAGATCAGACCTTTGTCTGTTGCGGGGTTGGTGAAGATCTTCTCCCAGTCAGTGGGTTGCCTTTGTGTCTTAGTGACAGTGTCCTTTGCTTTACAGAAGCTTCTCAGTTTTAGTAGGTCCCATTTATTCAATGTTGCCCTTAATGCCTGTGCTTATGGGGTTATACCTAAGAAGCGATCACCTGTGCCCATCTGTTGTAGGGTATTTCCCACTTTCTCTTCTATCAGGTTCAGTGTTTTCGGGCTGATAATGAGGTCTTTAATCCATTTGGACTTGAGTTTTGTGCACGGTGATAGATATGGGTCTATTTTCATTCTTCTACAGGTTGACATCCAGTTGTGCCAGCACCATTTGTTGAAGATGCTTTCTTTCTTCCATTGTATACTTTTAGCTCCTTTATCGAAAATGAGGTGTTCATAGGTTTGTGGGGTAAAATCCGGGTCTTCTATACGATTCCATTGGTCGACTTCTCTGTTTTTATGCCAGTACCACCCTGTTTTCATTACAGTAGCTCTGTAATAGAGTTTGAAGTCAGGGATGGTAATGCCTCCAGAAGATCCTTTATTGTATAGGATTGTTTTGGCTATCCTGGGTTTTTTGTTTTTCCATATAAAGTTGATTATTGTCCTCTCCAGATCTGTGAAGAATTTTGATGGGATCTTGATGGGGATTGCATTGAATCTATAAATTGCCTTAGGTAGAATTGCCATTTTTACTATGTTGATCCTCCCAATCCAAGAGCAAGGGATGTCCATCCATTTTTTGGTATCCTCATCAATTTCTTTCTTCAATGCCTTAAAGTTCTTGTCAAATAGATCTTTCACTTCCTTGGTTAGATTTACCCCAAGATATTTTATGCTGTTTGTGGCTATCGTGAATGGAGAAGCTTCTCTGATTTCCCTCTCTGCTTCCATATCCTTTGTGTATAAGAGGGCGACTGATTTTTTGGAGTTGATCTTGTATCCTGCCACATTACTAAAGCTGTTTATCAGCTGTAAAAGTTCTTTGGTGGAGTTTTGGGGGTCGCTTATGTACACTATCATATCATCTGCGAATAACGAAAGTTTAACTTCTTCCTTTCCAATTCGAATCCCCTTGATCCCATTATGCTGTCTTATTGCTATTGCTAGAACTTCCAGCACTATATTGAAGAGGTATGGCGAAAGTGGACAGCCTTGTCGTGTTCCTGAGTTAAGCGGGATGGCTTTGAGTTTCTCTCCGTTTAATTTGATGTTAGCTGTCGGCTTGCTGTATATAGCTTTTATTATATTTAGGTATGACCCTTGTATCCCTAATCTCTCCAAGACTTTTAACATAAATGGATGTTGAATTTTGTCGAATGCTTTGTCAGCATCTAATGAAATGATCATATGGTTTTTTTCTTTCAGATTATTTATATGCTGGATTACATTGATAGATTTTCGTATGTTGAACCAGCCCTGCATCTCAGGAATGAAGCCTACTTGATCATAATGGATAATTTTTCGGATGTGTTCTTGGATTCGGTTTGCCAGTATTTTGTTGAGGATTTTTGCATCGATATTCATGAGTGAGATCGGCCTGTAATTCTCTTTCCTGGTTGAGTCTTTGTGTGGTTTTGGTATCAGAGTAACTGTAGCTTCATAAAAGGAATTTGGTAATGACCCTTCTGTTTCTATATTGTGAAATACATTAAGGAGTATAGGTATTAGGTCTTCTTGGAAGTTCTGGTAGAATTCCGCATTGAAACCATCTGGTCCTGGGCTTTTTTTGGTAGGGAGGTTTTTGATAACCTCTTCTAATTCTTCGCGACTAACAGGTCTATTTAGATTGTTCACCTGGTCCTGATTTAACTTTGATAAATGATATTTATCTAAGAAAGTATCCATTTCCTTTACATTTTCCAGTTTTGTGGCATATAGGCTTTTGTAGTAAGATCTAATGATTCTCTGAATTTCCTCTGTGTCTGTGGTTATGTCCCCCTTTTCATTTCTGATCTTATTAATTTGCAAATTCTCTCTCTGCCGTTTGATTAGTTTGGATAGGGGTTTGTCAATCTTGTTGATTTTCTCCAGGAACCAGCTTTTTGTTTCATTGATTCTTTGGATTGTTCTCTGTGTTTCTATTTTATTGATTTCAGCCCTCAGTTTGATTATTTCCAGTCTCCTACTCCTCCTAGGTGAGTCTGCTTCTTTTTTTTCTAGAGCTTTCAGGTGGGCTGTTAAGTCTCCAATGTGAGCTTTCTCTGTTTTCTTTAAGTGGGCACTTAGTGCTATGAACTTTCCTCTTAGGACTGCTTTCATAGTGTCCCATAAGTTTGAGTATGTTGTTTCTTTATTTTCATTGAATTCCAGGAAGACTTTAATTTCTTTCTTTATTTCTTCCTTAATCCAGGTATGGTTCAGTAGTTGGCTGTTCTGTTTCCATGAGTTTGTAGGCTTTCTGGGGGTAGCTAAGTAAGAAGGTGAACACAAGGAAAAACATATCGTTATCCTCTTGGATAAGGGAAGTAGACAAAATTGCCGGGGAGAAAAGTGGGATCTTGGGGGTGGGGTGGGAAGGGGGTAAGGGGAGATGGGGAGAGAAAAGGTAGAAGGGAAGGAGGGGGGACTTGGGGAAATAGGAGGATCGGGATAAAGGAAGGTTGGATAGGGGAGCACGGAACCACAATTCTTAGTTAAGGGACCCACTTTAGGGTGGGCAGGAGAATTGACCCTAGAGGGGCTCCCAGGTGCCCAAGCTGAGGTCCCCAGTTAGTTCCTTGGGCAGCTGAGGATAGGGAACCTGAAATGACCCCATCCTAGCGCAATACTGACGAATATCTTGCATATCATCTTAGAACTTTCATCTGGCGATGGATGGAGATAGAGACAGAGACCCACACTGGAGCACTGGACTGAGCTCCCAAGGTCCCAATGAGGAGCAGAAGGAGGGAGAACATGAGCATAGAAGTCGGGACCACGAGGGGTGCACCCACCCACTGAGACAGTGGAGCTGATCTACTGGGAGCTCACCAAGGCCAGCTGGACTATTACCAAAAAAGCATGGGATAAAACTGAACTCTCTGATCATGACGAACAATGAGGGCTGATGAGACGCCAAGGACAATGCCACGCAGTTTTGATCCTACGCAATCTGCTGGCTTTGTGGGAGCCTAGCCAGTTTGGATGTTCACCTTCCTAGATATGGACGGAGGGGGGAGGACCTAGGACTTACCACAGGGCGGGGAACCCTGACTGCTCTTTGGACTGGAGAGGGAGGGGGAGAGGAGTGGGGGGAAGGGGAGAGGGGTGGGAGGAGGGGGAGAAGAGTGGGAGGAGGGGGAGAAGAGTGGGAGGAGGGGGAGGGAAGGGGGAGGCTGGGAGGAGGTGGAAATTTGTTTTTTTTTCTTTATTCTTCTTTTATCAATAAAAAAAGAAAGAAATTCCTTTATTATTCAGGAGTGTTTTAGGTATCTTGGGGTTTTGTGTTTGCGTGTTTGTTTCCATATGAATTTTAGCATTGTCTTTTCAAAGTCTGTAAAGGATTGTTATGGAATTTTGATGGCCTTTGCAGTGAATCTGTAGATTACTTCTGGTAGGTTTGTCATTTTAATTATAATAACTCTGCTGATCCAGGACCATGGAAAATCTTTCCATCTTCTGATATCTTCTTCAATTTCTTACCCCATTGTCTTAAAATTTTTATAATATATGTTTTTAACTTTATTGGTTGAATTTACCGTAGTATATTAGGATATTTTTGAAGCTATCGTGAAAGATGCTGTTTCTCTGATTTCTTTCTTAGTCCATTTGTCATTTGAATGTAGTGAGGCTAATAAGTTTTGCATGTTAATTTTGTATGGCTGTTACTTTACTGAAAGTGTTTAATAACTATAGTTATTTCCTGGTGGAATTTTTAGGTTCACTTTTGTATACTATTATATCATTTACTATTGAAGAGATTTTGACTTCTTCATTTCCAATTTGTATCCCATTGGTCTCCTTCATTATTCTTATTGCTCTAGCTAAGACTTCAAGTGCTATATTAACTAGGTATGGGGAGAGAGTAGCCATGTTTTTCTTGTTCTTGGTGTAAGTGAAGTTGCTTTAAGTTTCACTCCACGTAAGTTGATGCTGGATGTGGGCTTGCTGTAAACTGCTTTTATTATGTTGAGGTATGTCACTTGTATTCCTAATCTCTCCAGGACTTTTATCATGAAAGGATGTTAGATTTTATCAAAGGTCTTTTTCTGCATCTTTTGAGATGATCATTTGTTTTTTTTTCTTTCAGTTTATTTATATAGTCCATTCCAAGTTTTAATTTTCATAAATAGTTTGTAATCCCTGCATCCCTGGGATGAACTCTACTTGATCATGGTGAATGATCTTTTTGATCAATTTGCAATTGATAAAATACTTCAATTTGCAAGTATTTTATTGTAAGTTTTTGCACCTAAGTTCACAAGGGAAATTTGTCTGTAATTTTCTTTCTTTGTTGCATCTCCACGTGGTTTGGGTATCAGGGTATCTGTGGATTCATAAAATGAATTGGGTAATATTCCTTCTGTTTCTACTTTATGGAATAATTTGATGAGTACCAGCATTAACTCTTCTATAAAACTCATAGAATTCTGCACTAAATCCATTTGTATCTGGCTTCTTTTGGTTGGGGAAGTTTAATTACTGCTTTGATTTCACTGTGTATAATAGGTTTCTTGAAATTGCTTATCTGATCTTGATTTAACTTTGGTAGGTGGTATATGCTGAAAATAATATTCTTTTCTTTCATAGTTTACAATTTGAAAGTTTCTAAAGTATATTCTTATGATGATCAGGATTTCCCTTGTACCTGTTGTTATGCCCTCCTTTTAATTTTAATTTTACTAAGATTAGATCTTCTCCATTTCCCTTTTAGTGAATTTGGCTAAGGGTTTTTCAGACTTATTGATTTTCTCAAAAATAGCCTTTATTTGGTTCTTTGTATTTTCCCCCATTTCTTCTTTATTAATTTTAGACACATATTTGATTTTTTCCTTGTTATCCACATCTCTTGGGCATTATTTCTTCTTTTTATTCAAGTGCTTTATGGTATGCCATTAAATTACTAATATGGGATCTTCCTAATTCTTTTCTAGGCACTTAGTGCTGCAAACTTGTCTCTTGGAACCTCCTTCAGTCTTTCTTGTAGATTTTGGTATGCTGTCTTTATAAGTTCATTCTATTTTATTCTTTTTGTTTTTTTTTTCTTTTTTGAGACAGGGTTTCTCTGTGTAGCTTGGAGCTTGTCCTGAAACTAGTTCTTGTAGACTAGGCTGGCCTTGAACTCACAGAGATCCGCCTGCCTCTGCCTCCTGAGTGCTGGGATTAAAGACGTGTGCCACTACCTCTCAGCATATTTTTATCTTATGCTAAAAATGTTTTTAATTTTTCTTACTTTCTGTCTTGAATCATTTTTTAATTCAGTAGTGAATTGTTTAGTTTCCATGCATTTGTAAACTTTCTGTTATTTCTGTTGCTGTTTGAATCTAGCTTTATTCTGTGGTAGACAGACAGAATATAGTGTGTTAGTTCAATTTTTTTTGTATCTGTTGTAGTTTGGTTTGTATCTGATATGTCGTCAATTTTGAAGAATGTTCTATGAGATTCTGAGAGGAAGGTATATTCTCTTGTGTTTGGTGGAAATATTCTGCAGATACCTGTTCGTGATTTTGGCTTATGACATAATTTAGCCCCAACATAATCTGTTTAGTCCTTATCTAGATGACATGTCTGTTGGTGAGAGGGGGTATTGAAGCTACCCACTATCACTGTGTAAGGGGCAAATATGTGATTTAAGTTGGAGTGGTGTTTCCTTTGTGAAATTGACTGACCTTGTGTTTGGTGCATAGATTTGTAAAAGTCCAGCATCTTAGAGATTTTTTTTTCCTTTGATGGGGATGTAATGTCATTCTCTATCTTTTGGATTAAGTTTGGTTTGAAGTCTATTTTGTCAGATATTAAAATGGTCACACAAGCTTGCTTCTCAGAGTCATTTCCTGGAATACCCTTTTCCACCTTTTTACCTTGGGGTGATGTCTATCCTTGATGGTAAGATGTATTTCATGAACACAGTTGAAGGACAGATCCTGTTTTATATTCATTCTGTTAGTCTATATCTTTCTATTGGGGGAATTGTAACATTTCTCTTGAGAGATATCTCAATGATCAGTGTTTGTTGTGGTTGCATGTTATTGGTTTCCCACTCTTGATTTGCTTCTCTGAGATTATTTATTTCTTATGTTTTCTTGTGTATGGTTAACCTCTTCAGGTTGAAGTTTTATTCCTAGTTCCTTTTGTGATGCTGGAATTGTAGATAGATACTGCTAAAATTTGGCTAAAAATCCTAGAAAGTCTTCATCTATTGTGATGGAAAAATTTGCAGGATGTAGTCTTGATTGGCATCTCTGATCTCTTAGTAGTGTTTCTCAACTTTCCTAATGCTATGACCCTTTATTATTGATCCTCATGTTGTGACCTCAAATTTAAAATTATTTTCATTACTACTTCATAACTGTAATGTTGCTGTTATGAATCACAATGTAAATATTTTGGGGGATGAAGGCTTGCCAAAGGCATCCCAACCTATAGAGTCTGTCACAACCTATAACTTCTGTCTAATCTCTCTTGGCTGATAGAGCCTCCACTGGAAAGACAGGTCTTATTCTAATAGGTCTGCCTCCATTCATTCATTGACCTTTCTTCCTTTTAGCTTTTAATACTCTTTCTTTTACCTTTAGTGTTTTGATTATTTAATGGAAATTTTCTTTTCTGGTCCACTGCATATGACATTCTGTATACTTCTGTACCCTGATAGGCACTTCCTTCTTTAGATTAGGCAAATTTTCTTCTTTAATTTTGTTGAAACTATTTTCTATGTCTTTGACCTGGGTTTCTTCTCCTTCCTCTCTTATTATTATTCTTATATCTGACCTTTGTATTGTGTCCCAGATTTCTTGAATGTTTTGTATCAGAAGTGTTTTAGATTTAACATTTTATTTAACTGAAGTATCCTTTTTTTCTATCATGTCTTCAATGCTTGAGATTTTCTGTTCCATCTTTTGTATTCTATTGATGAAGCTTACCTCTGAGGTTCCTGGTCAAGTTTCTAAATATTTTCTTTCAGTTTTCCCTTATTATTGATCTCTTTTATTCATTCTATTCCTGCTTTAACATCTTGAATTACTTTCTTCCTTTAATTCCACTGTTTGTTTGTGTTTTCAGAACTCATTAATGGATTCATTCTCATCCTTTTTAATGTCCTTGAAAATACTCTTAATAATGTGAATTGAATTTTTTGTCTTGTTCCAGGTATATTGTATTTCTCAAGGCCTACAATAATTCTGGGCTCTGGTGGAAACATCCTGTCCTGGTTGTTATTGATTGTACTTTTATGCTTGTGTCTATGCATGTGGATTTGAGAAGGATGCAATTCTAGGCACAGATATCTGGTCTTATTTTTGTGGGTAAAATTTTCATTTGCTGGTTTCTAGTCCCCTTTCTGTATCTCAAGAATGTGTAGTAGGTATGATACTACTTGGTAGGGAGTGCTTCTGAGTTCCTGTCAGCTGTGACCACTTGAGGCTCAGGGTAGAACTTGTTTCTAGGTATTGGGAGCTAACAAGCAGTAATGGATATAGAGAGTGTTAACAGGAAGAAAATTTGGCCTGCCAGGGAGTTTGTGGAGTCCATAGGGAATGGAGGAAGAGAGAGAACTGAGGAATTTGTAGGCATTGCTACAGTAAGGCTATAGAGGAAATGAGCAAAGATAGCCTACCCGATTCTTTTTTTTTTTTAATTGATTTTTATTGAGCTCTACATTTCCTACCAGCTTCTTTAGCTGGTGTGGCCAGAAGGCTTTCAAGAAGAGAGTAGCTTGGGTTTGGGTGGCTGAGACTGAGGGTTGGGGTGAGAAAGGGAGGTTGTGGGCAAATATCTACTTAGTTCTCTGGGAATCGGAACACAGAGATAAGAAAGGTGACAGCAGTTCTGCTACAAATCTGGGGAGACTAAGGCTTTGGAATTGGAGAATGGGAAGGACAATGAAGATTACCCCATCTATCTCCCTGACTGTTCTGGCCAGTGCTTTTCCAGGGTGTTGGTGGGTGAGACAAAGAAATGGAGCTAGGAAGGAAGGCTGTAGGAGAGGATCTGTTTAGTTTCCGGGGAATAGGGGCAGAGAGAAAGGAGAAGGCAATCTAATACCAAGCTGGAGGATAAGCGTGTTCCTAATTTTAATGTTACTGTTTTTCAAATGTTTCATTGAGCTTTGTTTTTGCTTTTTTCAACACTGTAAAGAATATTGGTCTGGAGTTTTTGTGTTGTTGCATCTTTATCTAGTTTTGCTGTTACACTAATACTGGCTTCATAAAAAATATTTTGGAGAGTTTCTCCTCCTTTTCCTACTCCTTCTTTTGAAGTAAATTATTTAAAATACTTTAAGAAGTATTGGTTGTAGATCTTTGAAGCTTGGTAGAATTTCATTGTGAATTCATCTGGGTCTAGCCTCTTGCCAGTCGAAATGATTTTCAATATTGTTTCATACTCTGATTTTTACAGGCCTGTTTAGGTTGTTTATCTCTTGATTTTAATTTTGGTCATTTGAATGAATCCAGAAATTCATCCATTTCTTTTAGTTTCTAATTTAGTGAGTACAGGTTTTGAAAGTATTTTTAATAATACTTTTTACTTTCTTTGGTGCCTGTTTTAATGTTTCCTGGTTCATTCCTGATTTTGTTTATTCAAGTCATCTTCTTTCTTTTGTTTAGTTAAGCCAAGAGGCCATAGATCCTGTTTATCTTCTCAAAGAATCATCTCTTAGATCCATTGATTCTTTGTATTATTTTCTATGTTTCTATTTAGTAAAATTCTTCTCTGATTTTTTTTTGCCATGTATTGGAGTTCGGTTTGATTTGCTCTTGTTTTTCCAAATTCTTGACGTGTATCATTAAGTCATTTTTGAGCAGTTCCTGATTTTGAATGTAAACACTTAGAACTGTAATTTTGCCTTATACAACAGTTTTCATTGTTTCACAGAGGTTTTGTTTTATTATGTTTTCATTTTCACTTAGTTATAGGAATTTTATTATTTAGCTTTTTATTTTGAAACCACCATATTCCCTAACTACATTCTCAACATTTGTCCTTATACCAAGAGATAAGTATAGTACTCACTCTTAATCAAGGAAACTTCTCAATAACAGATGAATATCATTACAGATAAACACAACCCATCCAAATGCAGTTTTGGAGCCCAGACTAAAGGGGTGCATCCACAAAACTGTCCCACACCTAAGGCTCAGGGAACATTGTGGAAACGTGGGGTAGAAAGATTGTAGAAACCAGAGATGGTGTCCTCAAGGGATGTCAAAAATCTTACTCATAAAAATCTCAATAGCAGAGTGGCAGTAGCAACCGCCGGAATGCATTGACAGAGCAGTGATAATGGGCATCCTTGGCGTGTTTGGGAGCCTAGAGAAGAGTATTTTAATGTTACTGCCCAGGCAAAAGCAACAACAATTAAAGAAGCTCTGTCCAGATGGGAAGAAAAGACCGGTCAGAGGCCGTCTGAGGCCAGAGAGATAAAACTGTATGCCCAGATCCCCCCGATAGAGAAGATGGATGCGTCTCTGTCCACACTTGCCAATTGCGAATTAAAAATGAATAATTCCTCTTCAACTCAAATCATGAGGGAAGCTTTCCCTGTCTACAAACTGCATTGAAAAAATTGCCAACCTGAACGGCTTAAAAAACTTGAGGATTTTGTCCTTAGGAAGAAACAACATAAAGAACCTCAATGGACTGGAAGCAGTAGGAGACACGTTAGAAGAACTGTGGATCTCCTACAATTTCATTGAGAAGCTGAAAAGGATCCATGTGATGAAGAAACTGAAGATTCTCTACATGTCTAATAACCTGGTAAAAGACTGGGCTGAATTCGTGAAACTGGCAGAACTGCCATGCCTGGAAGACCTGGTGTTCGTAGGCAATCCGCTAGAGAAGAAGCATTCTGCAGAGGGCAACTGGATCGATGAAGCAAACAAGAGGGTGCCGAAGCTGAAAAAGCTGGATGGTATTCCGGTAATTAAACAGGAAGAGGAAGATGAAAACTAAGGTCGTACTTTACACTTTGTGTTAATTTATTTAAACGTTATGAGAAGAATAAAAAAAAATCTCAATAGCATAAATACCTAAACATGAGTTGAACAATGACAAGAGCAATAGACATGTAAAAGAGGGTAGAGGAAAAACTTCTGAGGCCTCAACCTTACAAAAAGAACTAGAAGCAAGCAAGAAATGCTGAGATTGGGAGAAATAGTTTTCCTTAGGGAAGAACATGCTAATCATTTATCCAATACCAACTGGTCAGCCCTGAAAACATATATACAAGTAATGTTATACAGACTGAGCACATGAATACGCTCTTTCACACACACACAGTAACAAATTAATTTAAAAAGAGTACCATAAATTTAACAGAGAGCAAGGAATGTATGGAAGGGCCTAGAGAAAGGAAAGAGAAGGGAGAAATATAATTATTACATAATCTCAAAAATAAGATTAAAAAGAAATAAATATGTACATGAGTATTTTCTGTAAAATACAAATAGAGTAAATATTATTAACTGTAATTCTTGTTTCTACCTGTTTTATGTGCAATTTTACAATGTTAATGTTAAAACCTTCCTTTTTATTTTTTTCTTTCCATATTTTTTGATAAAAATTTACCATTCATTTTACATACTAACCCCAGTTCTTCCTCGCCCTTTTTTTCAGCTCCCTTATCTCCCCCCTTCCCATCCCCCATCCACTCCTCAGAGGGGGTAAGGCCTTCTCTGGGGAGTCAACAAGGTCCTGCATACCAACTTGAGGCAGGACCAAGCCCCTCCCCCATATCAAGGCTCAGCAAAGTATCCCACCATAGAAAATGTGCTCCAAAAAACCAGTTCATGCACTTGGGATAGGTTCAGAGGGTCTAGTTTGGTCCCATGCAGGTTCACTAGCTGTCATTCCATAGCTCCCACTAGCTCGGGTCAGCTGTCTCTGTGTTTTTCTTTTCCCATCATGATCCTGACCCCCATATGTTCATATGATCTCTATTTCCTCTCTTCAGCTGAACTCCAGGAGCTCAGCCCAGTGCTTGGCTGTGGGTCACTGCTTCTTCTTCCATCAGTTACTGGATGTAGGTTTTATGATGGCAATTAGGATAGTTACCAATCTGGTTATAGAGGAAGGCCAGTTCAGGTACCCTTTCTGATAATGCTAGTCTAAGCTGGGGTCATTCTTGAGGATGCCTAAGAATTTCTCTAACAGCAGGTTTCTCCCTAACCCGATAATGGCTCCCTCTATCAAAATATCTCTTTCATTGCTCTCTCCTTCCCGCCCTCCCCCAACTTGGTCTTCTTGATCCCTCGTTTCCATCCACTATCCCCTTCCTTCTATTCTCCCCTCACAGTTTGCCCAGGATCTTATTTTTCCCTTCCTGGGGCCCTCCATATGTGTCCCTCTTAGGGACTCTCTTTTTACTTAGCTTCTCTGGGATTGTGGATTGTATTATAACTGGTTATCCTTTGCTTTATATCTAATATCCACTTATGAGTGAATACACACCATGTTTGTCTTTCTGGGCCTGGGCTACCTCATTTAGGATAAAAACCTTCCTTTTTAATTAGGAAAGGGGAATTAATATAGGATGTCCTTCTGTACACTGTGAATATGTGTTACTTTTATTGGTTGAAGAATAAAGCTGCTTTAAGGTATGGCAGGGCAGAATATAGCTCTGCAGGAAATCAAAGCAGAGATAGATATAGGCAAAGAGAGATGCAAGCAAGCTGCTGGAGCAGCAGAAAGAGTTAACACCACAAAGCCACGTGTGTATAGACAGGTGATTAAAAGTGGGTTAATTTATATGTAAGAGCTAGCCAGTAATGAGCCTGAGCCATCGATCAAGCAATTTTAATTAATATTAAGCTTCTGCATGATTATTTTATAAGCAGGTATGAGGATTGGCGGGTGGGAGAGAAACCAATCCACCAGGACTTAGCAGGACAGAGAAAAGTATCTGGCTACATGTATATTGCTTAGAAGAGTATCAAACTTGGGAAAAATATTCTAAAAGTGTTTAATTTGGAGATATTATGATTTTAGAAGATTAATGTCCATGTTGTCAAAACAAAGGCATGGCAACAGGAACAGCTGACAACTCATATCTTGATCTACAAGTTGGAGGCCGAGAGAGGAAGAGTCAGAATTGTAGGGGTCTTTTGACAGCTCAAAGTCTGTCCCTAGTGACACACCTCCTCTAACAAGACCACACCTCCTAATTCTTCCCAAACAATTCTACCAACTCAGGAGCAAGTATTCAATCTTATAAACATATGGGGCCATTCTCATTCAATTTACCACAATATTAATATGAGATATTGGAGATAAACAAGGAAAAACAAGATTATTCTTTAATAGCATATCCAAGTTAACAAGGGTTTGATTTTTCTGGTTACTTTTCTGTGAACTTGACATATGCTATAATCACCTGAGCAGAGGGAACCTCAATTGAAAAATGCCTCAATCAGCATGGCCTGTAGGCAAAAATATGGGTCATTTCTTGATTAATGACTAATATATGAGAGCTGAGGCTACTATGGACAGTGTAATTCCTGGGCATATGGTCCTGGGTAGTATAAGAAATCAGACTGGCCAGGCAGTGGTAGTGCACGCCTTTAATCCCAACTCTTGGGAGGCAGAGGCAGGTAGATATTTGTTAGTTCAAGGCCAGCATGGTCTACAGAGCAAGTTCCAGGACAGGCTCCAAAGCTACATAGAGAAACTCTGTCTTGAAAAAACAAAACAAAACAAAAAGAAAGCAGACTGAGCAGGCCATCAAGACAGCTGTATTCCTCCAATGTCTCTGCCTCAGTTCCAATCTTCAGACTCCTGCCTTGAGTTCTTACACTGTCTTCTCTTCATGTGTACTATAAATTGTAAGATACTATAAATCATCTTCCCTCCAACTTTCTTTTTGTCGTATGTTGTGGAATATTAGTTTAAGACATGTTACATTTGTTTATTCTGTGGGATATTTGTTTAATGATGCAAAGATAGGTTGCATTCTTTTAGGTTGAATATGTTTAACTCTGTAAAACTGTGTTACTTTGCCTGTCTAAAACATTTAATTGGTCTAATAAAGAATTGAATGTCCATCAGGTAGGCAAGAGAGAGAACTAGGTGGGGGCTGCCAGGCAGAGAGAATAAACAGAAGAATAAGAAGAGGGAGAGGAGTGAGGAAAGGAGAAGAGGAGGACAGTAGGGGCAACCCAGCCAGCCACCTAGCCAGCCACAGAGTAAGAAGGAAAAAAGATATATTAAATAGAAAGGTAAAAAGCCCAGAGGCAAAATGTAGTTAAAGTGAAATAGGATCAGCTGTGTTAGAAAAGCTGGCTAGAAACAAACCAAGCTAAGACCAGGCATTCATAAATAAGAATAAGTCTGTGTTATTTGTCATCTGGGTGGTGGGCCCCCAAAGAGGAAAAGAAGCAAAATCAAAAAACAACTACAGTCATGACTTTTATCATAGCAACAGAAAGAAAACGAAGTGTGTATCCAACCTCAAATACACTCAGCAATGAGTTTCTTATAAAATCGTAGTTAATTTTACTACCGTAGGCTGGACCTGTACTGAGGATGAACAACAGAATCATCTGGGAAGGAGAACATTAAAATGATCCCAAAGCTCATTGTAAAACCTACAATTACTTTGGTTTTTGGGGGTCAATACCAATATTGATATTTGTTAATCCCAGATAATTAAAACTATCATCCCAGATTATGTAAAATATGAATTGCTATTCTCCCCTCTTTGTACTAAAGTTTTTTCTCAACGCAGTCTGTTCCATAGGAGTACTACTTATTCTAAATTTTCATTCTACTTCATTGAAATTTATCTTAAGAATAACTCTACTCGTAAGTCTAAGTTTGGAACATGAAGCTATACCAATTAATTGTCTTATGGTAATCGTTCAGAGGTGTGCCGATTGTCACTCTGCCTTTTACCCGGTTTTATTTCCTTATTCGTTCCCTCAACTCCATCCAGTCATCTTCCTTTTCTCCCCATCTTATTGACTGATTCCTGTATTTAAAATCACTATTTGTCACTTTGTGACTTGGAAACATCTACCGAGGGAAAGTTAATCATTTTCTGAGGCATCTCATTTGCTATTTGAAAGGCTTATAATTTAAGCTTTTAACCTATTTAAAAAAATAGAAAGAAAAAATAAACCTTTGTTGTGTTTAGTCGAAATCTCTATCCTTATGCCTTCTAACAAGGAATTCTTGATCTTTTACAGCCACACATATTCTTCATACTCCTCATTAGTAATAAATTTTCTGAATATAGACTTAGGTAACGTTTACCCTTTTTGTATCTTTTCCAGGTTTGATAGCCCTATGTCTTTGTTAGACTTGGGATCCAGGCAGCTCATAGCACTCAAATTCTTCTTTTATAAGAGCGGTCAACTTTGTAATAGTCTGTCTCTAAATATAGGAAAAGGTCAGCATAGCACCATGTCTTGTGAGGCTGAACTGCCAAAATAAATACCTTGATCATTGATCCACCTGCATGATCTCCAATACTCCATGGATGCAGTTCCTATGACACTTACTTTGCTGTTGCTCTAACTGTTGTTGCCATTTCCAGGTCCCGTACTTATTATCTTCCTATCAATTAACTCTACTCCAGATAAATCCACACCTACAGAATAATGGTTATTTTGTATGCCATACCTCTGAATATAACAACCTGGGAAGTATGTGAAAAGGTGTACAAGATCGTGATTATAAAGTTTATACATTGTCTGTACTTTTGTTCATATGTGTAGGTACAGATGCATGTGTGTATGTAGAGAGAGATAAGAGGTCAGTCTAGGGTGGTGTCATTTTCAGGTGCTGTCACCTTGATTTTTTTTCAGATGTCTTCTCTCACTGTCTTGGAACTTGACATACCAAATGGGGGTGACTGTCCAGCCAGTCATCTTTCTTTCTCTGCCTCCTTGGGACTGAAATTACAGATGCACACTACCAACAATTTTTTATGTGGGTACTGAGGACCAAACTCGGGACTCATGTTTGTATAGAGATTCCTTCACCTACTCAACTATCTCCTTATCTCCTATACATTCCCTTCTATGTTTCCATCTCTTTACTATATATTACATATCTGTTAGTTTTTGTCTTCTTCAATCGTGGACTTTCACTATAACCTATTCCTCAATGACTTTCTTACTTCTAATAACAATTATTTTTGAAATTTTGTATGTCGTGTCCAAAAACCAAATCTTCCAAATTTAAATTGAATCAGTTCCCAGAATCCATTTTCTTGACCTCAGTAACACATTAACCCAAATTTCTTATATCATTCTGAGTTTTGCTTTGCTGTTTTCTTTATCATTTTTTTGTCCAAGTGGTCACCTACATCAAAGGTATGGCCATTTTTGCTGTCTTGGGGATTAACTTTTCAATCTTGGCTTAATTTAGACATTAGTCTGTCTACTACTATCCTATGATTGATCCTGCATTTGCCTCCTGTAGGAACTTGCATAAGCAAGTGATACTCCACTGCTACATCTACACTTTCATTCCGCTAAAGCTGATATAGAAGGTTTACTCAGCATGTGACAGGTCACTTCTCTGACTCTCAGGAAATACTGATTATGAATGCCAGACAACCTAATAATGAGAAGCACGATGATATTCTTTACTACCACTTAGTCCACGATCCCTTCCACTGATAGATGGAGATGTGGCTTAGATTTCCTGGATGCTGTCTAACTGACAAGTTTACAACTATACAGCAAAGTCCAAAATATGGGGCTCAGAAAAACACTTCCTAAAAATTAAATGTGGCACTGGGACAGTAATCCCACCAACTGGGAGCTAGAGGCAGGGAGATCACAAACGGAAGGCCATTCTAGGGCACACAGTTATTTTGAGGCGGCCTGGACTACATACTGAGTCCTTGCCCTGAAACAGAGTAGGCTATTAGAATGGATTCAACTCAGACCTTGTCATGGAGGTCTGGAAATGACACATCTAATTTGAAGTAGCCTGGGGCAGAAAACAAAATTAAATCACACTTTGCAAGGAACACTCCTGTAGCTTGCCGAGTGAAGTTTCACAGAGAGAGACCACTCTGAGCTAATGGTGTCAAAAGTTCAGAACTAAAGACCCCAAGCAGCACATGTTTATTGTTAGTTCTGAGAAAAATTGAGCTGTAAGAAATCAGACACTTTCAATAAAATTAAGCCAGAAGATAGGGATTATTATTTCCTCTCTGTTCTAGACCTTGAGAGACTTAAATTCTAGTCTTAGGTCTGCTCTTAGCCCCTGATGCGAGCATGGGTAATGGCAGTGTCTACTCTCAGTGTCAGTTCCCATGGCCAGGGAGACTCCAGCCCTGCCACCGATTGTATGCATCTCTTCC
Source organism: Microtus pennsylvanicus (assembly GCF_037038515.1). Taxonomy (NCBI): domain Eukaryota; kingdom Metazoa; phylum Chordata; class Mammalia; order Rodentia; family Cricetidae; genus Microtus; species Microtus pennsylvanicus. The sequence continues at coordinate 91,111,985 of NC_134601.1, read as the reverse complement.
TGGATATTGCAACCCTAAATTTGGCCCAAGAGCAGTGCAGATACTGGCTTGTAATATATCATATTGTCATCAAAAAGAAAACATGTTTCATCATGGCAGATGCAATTCCTTGCTTCACAAGACTGGGTTTGTATAAGTAGGGAACAAATGTACCTATCTCCATGATATATATATATGAACTGGTGAAATTTTAGAAGCTTATAGTGACTCTGAAAAGGAACTTTGTTATTTATCTAAGGAAACATCAACTGCATTTCTTTGGAATTTTCATAAAAATTGAATATGTATGTATGCACAAAACATATACATAAATGGCCATAACAAATTATGTATAGAAATGTAAAATGAAGGAAACTAAAATATTCTTCAACAGATGAATAAATTATGGTATATTAAGTGTCACAAAAGTGATGCTCTCCATCCTGGAAAGAAAGATTTGAGCTAAATGCAGTCTATTCAGTAAGTTTGGTCAGAATCTCAAACTGTGTATCCCAAACGGTCTCAAAATAGTGATATGGCCTAGGCTGGCATTGCATTTGTGATATTTCTGCATTTTCTTCTTGAATGTCAAGATTACAATATTGTTTGTAACACAAAACAATGAAAAATCAGATCTTATAAAGGTTCCCCTATATGAGGTCCTTTATAAGACATTTTCAGAAATCACAATATTTTAGTAGAAAAAAAATCTGCAGTTACCTTGGTTAGAGTTTAGGCTGGTTGTGGTTATAAAGGGGTAGCACAATATAATTTACTATGATGTACCAGCTGTCTATTCTTTTTTTTTTCCGAGACAGGGTTTTTCTGTAGCTTTGGTGCTGTCCTGGAACTAGCTCTTGTAGACCAAGCTGGCCTCAAACTCACAGAGATCTGCCTGCCTCTGCCTCCCAAGCACTGGGATTAAAGGCATACGCCACCACCACCCAGCTTGTCTATTCTTATAGGAATCTATAAATATAATAGAATTCCACATGCACAAAGATTATTTGTATAAACTAGGGTGAATTTTTACTATCATTGTGCTTACAGTAGAGTGCTGGCTTTGCTTGCTGACTGTGAATGTGAAAGGTATACGGAAAATTGGCTGAAGGGTATATGTGATCATTTCTGGAACATAGCTGCTACTTCTTAATAAATCTGAAATCACTTCAAGTTAAAAGATGAAAAGTTAGTAACAGAGTGCTGAGGGAAATGATTCTGGACATTGTGTTTATGAGGCAGGAATGGACAGCCTACAGTTTCCGTATGACCCGTTGGACACAGAATCAGGAATATCTGGGTTCAGATTCCAGCTTTTCTACTTTCCAATTGAATGATTGTGGATGAGTCAGTCACTTGGCTTCTAGGCTCTTTAATTTATTCATTTAAATGGGAATAATACTATTTATTCCCCTAAGCACACAGGAGTTTAAAATGCCTGGATCCTGACGAGTGTAAAGTATTTGTTCCTTTCCTAGAACTTTATGGAGTTTAAAACGAAGCTGTCATTCAGGATTACCAATTCTGTTGGTTGATTCTGGGACTCAAAGCAGAGGAACTCAAGCAAATACTTCAACAGTATTAAAGAAAATGCAGGGAGGCTAGGAGGCAAAGAGGCTAGTGTATAATAAAAGTGCCCTAAGAATGCTTTCTGCCTACAAAGTACCTAGTAGCGCTGCAGAAGTAAGCAGTTCCTCTTGTAGTGGAGTTTAAACATCCCAAGTGGGTTGGCATAAAAAGAAAGGTACCAAAGTGATAGCACATGCTGTTGCAAACAATTTAGCCCTCTGTATTTAATTAATTGACCTTAAGTACTCGATGCCCTGTTGTCATTCATTACAAAGAAATGTGACTATACTATATGTCATAGACTAAAGACTACTTCATATCTAACTACTTTATATGGTGGCCTTACTAAAATAAATCTTCACACAAGGAAACAACTAATGTTCTCAGAAAGTCATAATAGAAAAAGTTCTAGACCTAAACCTTTAAAAAAAAATTTGAGGGCCACTGATCAAGTCCCTAATGCTCTTCGTGCCTCAGTTCTCTCACAGTGTTTATACTATAGCACAATATGACTTGGGCAATTGATTTTTCTTTGTTTGGAAACTTAAAAGACCTTTTAGGAGGGATAACCCTGGACAGAAAGATTGACAAATGAGCAAATGCAGTAATGTTGAGAACGTGTGCTTATTCATTTTTGCATTTCCACATTGATCAGTCTCTTTTGACTCTCAGTGAGTTTTCCAATGATTTATTTTCTTCTCATCACCAACTTTCTAGTAAACCAGGGAAGGCCTTGTTAGCTCATCAAGTATGAATGGGACCAGCAGACTGTATAAAAGGGAGATGAGACATGCTCCAGGGAAGTTATTGTAGTCATGCAAAGGAACTTTGTCAACCCATACTCTTCATATAAAATCTATGGATTTAAAGTCAGCACAGTGAGTGAAATCTGGTAAAATACTTGTTGTTGTTCCTGTATGCACTTTTTATTTCAAGTGAATGCAATATAAGTCTGAGAGAGTCAAGGAATACGAAGAGACGGAAGTACAAGAATAAGGAAGACCCCGATTCTGATCTCTATGATCTATAGCTTTATTAATAGAGATAGCATACAAAATATGACCAATATAAGCCACAAGTAATGAATAGAGGCTCGTGTGGTTTGACACGCCTCTTGAGATAGGTAACAGAAGAGTACTCTCCAATTACATACTTAACCCAGTGTCTAGGACGGTTTCATTGCAGTTATTGAAGTGATCCAAGCAATAAGTCACCCATGAAATCTGTGATGTTCAATTAATACTTTTCTTCACAGGTAAGAAAAAGAACTCAATTTGCAGTTATACGCGGTGACCGGATGAAGCCTGGGTAAGCAATAAAAGATCCTCTATTTTCTAGAGACTTGATTATTTTGTATGTGACATGTCCTCATTCTAACACTGATTCTTAGAATCCAGAGTTTTCCATTGTCTACTCGTTTTTAATATAGCAATTTTTACTTAAATGTGAGAGCAAAAATTAATAAATGGAACCTGTGGAAACTGAGAAGCTTCTGTAAAACAAAGGACGTCATCAACAAGACAAAATGGGAGCCTACAAAATGGGAAAAGATCTTCACCAACCCCCACATCAGACAGAGGACTGATATCAAAAATGTACAAAAAACTCAAGAAAATGGTCATCAAAAGAACAAATAATCTAACCTGGCAGTGGTGGCACACACTTTTAATCCCAGCACTCAAGAGGCAGAGGCAGGCGGATCTCTGTGAGTTCAAGGCCAGCCTGGTCTACAAGAGCTAGTTCTTGGACAGGCCAAAACAAAACAAGTAATCCAATAAAAATTGGGGTACAGACTTAAACAGAGAACTCTGACAGAAGATTCTAAAATGGCTGAAAGACATTTAAGGAAATGCTTAACATCCTTAGCCATCAGAAAAATGCAAATCAAAACAACTCTGAGATTCCATTTTACACCTGTCAGAATGGCCAAGATAAAAAACACTGAGGACTGTCTATGCTGGAGAGGATGTGAGGTAAAGGCAACACTCCTGCATTGCTGGTGGGAGTGCAAACTGGTACAGCCCCCCTGGAAATCAGTATGACAATTTCTCAGAAAATCAGAAAACAACTTTCCTTAAGACCCAGTAACACCACTTTTGGGTACATATCCAAAGGATTCTCGATCATACCACAAGCACATGTGCTCAACTATGTTCATAGCAACATTATCTGTCATAGCCAAAACCTGGAAACAACCTAAATGTCCCTTGACCAAAAAATGGATAAAGAGGACGTGGCACATTTACACAATGGAGTACTACACAGCAGAAAAAAATAATGACATCTTGAAATTTTCAGGCAAGTGGATGGTTCTAAAAAAACATATTGACTGAAGTAACCCAGAACCAAAAAGGAAAATATAATATATACTCACTCATAAGTGTCTTTTAGACATAAAGAAAAAAACCCCAAATCCGAATTTACAATCCTAGAGAACCTAGACAACAAAAAGGACCCTAAGAGAGACATACATGGATCTAATCTACATGGGTAATAGAAAAAAGACAAGATCTCCTGAGTAAATTGGAAGTGTGGGGATCATGGGAGAGGGTAGAAAAGGAGGGGAGAAGAGAGGAGAGCACAGAAAAGTATATAGCTCAATAAAAACAATAAAAAACAAGAAAAATAAAATAAATGAGAGCTAAAAAAATACAATGAATTTTTTTCTTCCCTGTCACTTCCATTTTACTACTCCCATGTCCACTCACCTCCCCAAATGTATATCTTTCTCTTCTTTAACCATTATTGTCAAATGTAGATATAAATGAATCCACATATATCTATATAGCCTATTGGGTTGGTTCAGCGTTTCTAGAATATGTATGTTTCTAGAATTGTTCATTTGGGTATTGGAAAACCAATCAAGGGGCTCATCCATAACAAAGATAAATTCTGTTTTTAGGAGCTAATGCTTCTATCTCTTCACACAGGCATAGGGGCTCCATGAAACTTCTTCCATCTACACTGGATGCCAATTGTGTGGAATGGTTCAAGTCTTGTTTAGGGGACCATGTTGTTGAGATGTTGTGGATATACTTTTATCATCTTTTGCCCACCAAGTAAGAACAATTGAGCTATTCCTATTTTTCAGTTTATGGCAAGATTTCTGATGCTAGAATTTATCACATCATTCTCCAAGTGTTTTAAAATCATTGGAAAATAATTTCTGAACTCAAAAGTTCAAGTATTTATGATAAGGGCATGCGAACCCGATAGGGATGGTTCAAGAATCCAGAGAAAGCCATGTAGTAAATACATGTGTTAAAATACTTTATTGTTAAGCAGTGTTTGCTGATATTTAAGCATTTGCATGTGTCAGATCTTTCATATGAGGGCAGAAACACAGAAATTACTATGCTTATTTTACTGCTGTGGAACCAAGGCTCAGTGACGCTTGGTGACATTTCTCAATTTTTACAAGATGAAAGGAGCTGAAAGGAAACCAAAACTCCTGGTCTCATGGCGGCAGTGACTAATGTTCTTTTCATTAAACAAAGAAACATCAAGATCAGCTGTGTGAAAGAGGGAGGGGGAGTGTTTCCAATTTGAATAAATTTGGTAAACATTGCCTTTTCAAAATGCAGAAATATAAAACAATAATAATTTGCTTAAATCTCCATTTATCAGCTAAAGGAAGATGATGGGCAGATGGCTGTTTGGTGATCTCTTGTGAGAAGAATATGAATTATGTCTTTAAAGATATTTGGAATAATATGCTTTCAATGAGAGAAGCTCCCAGCCAAGCACACTGCCTTCTCCAGACAGCATTTTTGGATGCTTCCTGAATCTATAACTACTGTTTTTCAGCCTAATTTCCCTCACTTGTCTTGGTGGACAGTGTCTTACCTCCAATGTGAAAGACCAGTGTCACCAGCAGGGATTGAATCTTACCAGCATACACAATCAGCCTATACAGACAGCGTGGCTTGTTTATCTCCTCAAACTTTCAGCCCTTGCCTGTATGTCAGTTGGCTGAACTAGGGAGAAACGTGCTGTAGCATTACAGAAGCTAGTCAGGAGGGATTTTAGGAGACTGCATTAAAAATAAATAACAATAAATGTGGATAAAAGATAAGATAAACGAAGCAAAAATAAACAAGTGACTACGTGAATAGATACATGACACATTCATACACTGGAACTTCACTTTCCTTGTCAATGAAATGGGTCTAAATCCATGTAGCTGCAAGATTCTGGTTCTCATTAGATGATGCAAGGCAAAGAGGGTACCTAAAATGTTATTTATATAAGTTGGTGTTGGGGAGATGGCTCAGTCGTCAAAGTATTTGCTGCATAAGCATGAGGAACTGAGTTTGATCCTCAAAGTCCACATAAAAGTCCAGTGTTGTGATGTATACCTTAATCCAAGTGCTGGAAAGGCAGATATCTGGGGCTTGTCCGGTAGTCTAACCACTAAGCTCCATGTTCAGAGTAAAAGTTTTTATGTTAGTAAGAGATGGTTAATAGAATCCTTTTCTTTCTTTGAAGATGAGAAGAACTCTGATAGTACCTTTTACTTGCTTTTTTGCTTTTTATTTTCATCCTAATGCTGGCCTTTTATTTCCTGTTTCTTAAACACTTCAAATTTGTTCTCAAGTCAGGGCCTCTTCAGTTGTTTTTCCTGCTACCGGGATACCAACCACTTACCTTTTATTTTTGCTTGATTGAATCCTAATTTTTTCTACGTATCAGTCCTCATATTGCCTTCCCAGAGTGGCGTAACTCATCAAGTCCAATGAGTCACATACACCTCAGCCACTTTCTTTATATGACTCATATTTTCTTCATAGCATTTTCTATAAAAATATTTAGTTTACTTGTTCACTAACCTGTTGTTAATTTCCCCCATGGGAATGAAAAGTCCATAATGATAGTGATTTTGTCCATCTTGTTCAATACAAAAATGTTTGAATATTGTTTATAAGAAACAGTTTAATGGAAAGTTTGGCAAGTAGAGTATGGTTCATTGCTAAGCTGGAAGGAGGCAAATTGCTAAATGCTACGGTCTTATCCTTGTGTGCTTGTACTTTTGCCTTCCTATGTCTTCTAGTCAAAATTGCTGTGTTTGTAAGGTACATCTAAGAATTGCCTTCCCCATCTCTGGCACGTTTAGAAATTGAAAGAAGAAAAGATTTGATGCATTTTTGAATGTGTATATACTGCCCTAGGTAGCATTAACTTACTTTATAGCCTAGGATTATATGAGAAAGGAATTTCAGTTGAGGGATTGCCCAGATCATATTGCTCTATGGGCATTTCTATGAGGAATTGTTTTGTTAATTTCGTGTAGGAGAGCCTGCCCACCATGAGTAGCACTATTCTCTGGGAAGGTGGTCATTGACTATATAACAAACCTAGCTGAGCATGAGCCTAGGAGTAAGCCAGCAAGCAGCATTCTTCTGATAGCTTTTGTTCTGAGTACCTGCTGTCAAGGATGAGCTGTGTAACCTGTAAACTGAAGTACAATCTTTCCTTCTCTAAGAAGGCCAGACAGGGCTACATAACCACCCTAGACTAATTTTGATTACCCTCAGGTTAGACAAAGCACCATTCAGAAGTCACTGTTCACAACTCTCAACTGTGAAAAGACAAAGTTAATAAGACACCGTTGTCGGAACCAAAAGAGATGGGAGGATTCTTTAGATGGCTCTCAGGAACTTCCAGACTTTGAGATTCTGAAATTAGTGAGACAAATAAAAGCCATAACTCACATTCTCATTTAAGATATATTTACTAGTAGTCTCGTGTATGCCAAACAAAGATCACACAAGACCAACCAGCTTGTTTCAGGCAGGAAGAAGTGATAGGAAACAATGAAACAGAACCCATAGTCACAAGCACAGTAAATGAGGAGATTTGAATGCAGGGAAAAGTGTTGGAGCAGACAGTACTTGGGGTCTTAGGTTCTAGTGATGACTCATCCTTCTATATATTGGCTTTAGTGTCCCTTTATGTAAGAAGGTGGTCTTTTGTCCTTTATGTGACCCATTGCTTTTTAATTTTATCATTTAAATGTTATGTGAATACAAGCACAATCACCTGAATAAAAATTTTCTGACTTTTAGTTTTCTGGCAATGAATAATTGAAGGGGAGGAATAGTGCATGAAATTGGCTGGGGCCTCAGCTTCCTTAGCGATAGATACTTGAAGGTGGGAGACTTGAATCACAGTGGGATTCTTAACAATGTATTAAGGGCTTCTCCAAAGCCCTATTAAAAAGCTCTGCACTCTTTCCTGACACCCCCCCCCCACACACAGACACACACAGACATACACACACACACACACACACGCATTAGAGTCACTGACTATTTAAAACCTGTATAGAAGCTTTGGACTAAGTTTCAAACCCTTAAATTTGAGATGGTGTAGCATCTGGACAGAACATTCTAGCCAGCGACCTTCCCCTGGCCTGTTCTGGCACAGTGCTTACAGTGAGAACTACTTACGCGAACAAAGAGCCTGAAGGAAGTGTACTCGTCCTGTCTCCACACCTTTTATAAGATCAGATCGCTTTGCCCTTTTCCTTTCCTGCCTTTCTTTCTGTCGTCACCGAAATATCTCTGAGAAGAAAGCCCAGGAAAACCTATGTCTTTTCCAAATAGACACTTGATGCTGCCTACATTGATTTCTGTCCACTTCATTTTTTTTTTCTGTCTCGGGTATTAGAGATATTTTTTCTTTCTTTATGTTTTTTATGTTACAAGGAGCTGTCTTCCTAATAATTATGAACAGATGAGACTCCAAATAAATATGAAGAGAGTCTTGAAATGCCTAAAGTATTGCATGAGGAAGCGATTAAACTGATTATGTGTGGACCCAGGGAGACAAAGTAGGGTCATAGGCCGGAAATCTCTGTAAAGGTCTTGGCTTAGTGGAGCTCTAAACCATCTCAAGTTTCACTAGAAAAATAGATATAGGGTGCTAGTTTGTTGTTCTATGGCGAGTGAAAGCTGAGTCTGGATGACATTTTGAAAAAGCAATGCCTTTCCTAGGTTCTGTGATGTTATAACTAATAATTACGGGAATCTTTAACTCAGGAATCCTCTTTTAGCTGTCTGATTGAGTTCATATCATCTTCAACAGTTGCTAGCAGAAAAACCAGCATCGTCATTTAAAATGATATCACAATAGGCTTTTCCTTTGACTATTCACCTCTTCCTGTCAATGATTCTTCCATTGGACATTTTTTTAAGCCTGTCAGATTTGCTAGGGCTGAATATGCTCCTAACCACATTGACCAAAACTTCATTTAGCTTTCTGTGATCTGTTGGACAGAATAGTATTTGGCTATACTTTTTGATTATCAAACTTGGAGATAATAGGTTTTGTTGCAAAGACAGTCTTTGTACTTGAAAATTAGGTATGAATCATCAAGGACTGTTTTTGAGAAGAGCAAAGAGAATGAAATCCAGCACAAAGGAGGAAATACGGGATCAAATCAGGATCTGGCTCTGAATTTCTCCATGAGAGCAGGTGAAGCAGCAAAGGGTGCTAACTACCCCAGGAAGAGTTTCTGGCCATGATAATGCAGGCTTGTGAGCCCTAAACAAAATCCAAAGAGGTGGTTGGTTTTGTGATTTTACTAGTTTTCAGCATCTCCCCATAGAAGAGGGACCAATTCAGTGGGAAATCAGTTTTGGGAAATGTTTGAAGTTAGGAAGGGATAGACCATCACAGGTTAGCATGGCCACAGCTAATGGGAGGCAGATATTAGGTAAAGACATTTGGATGAAGGGAAGTTAAGTTTTCAACAGGATAACTCAAACAGAGAAAGACAGGGGGGAAAACACAGCAAGGAGAAAGGGGAGCGCCAAGGAATTATTTGCATCAGAATTTGCCCCTTTGTCCATGAACTTCTTGTCTTAGAAAGATCAAGCAGGTGTCAGAATCAATGGCAAACTTGGTAGATCTTCCTGGTTCAATGGCCTTTTAGTTTGAAAGGCGAATGTCACTAAAGATTTCGTGAGTGTTGAAGTCGACCAAAGCAGGTGTCACATTTTTCTTTTCCTTGTCAGTATTCAGGCTAGAAGTGGGGCATAAAATATCCATGAGAAAATTGTTTTCCAATGTGGACTTGGGAAGCAAGGTATTACTGACACCAGTGGTTTAGTAAAAGATGTGTTTTGTTCTTGTTACTGGTGATTTAGTTTGGTTAATCATTTTGTTCATATTTAAGACTCAAAAAAAAAACCAACCCAGAAGCTGTAATCTTAAGAAGAGAGAATGGTCGTTGTGAAGCACAAGTGGTCTATACTGAGACACAGGCGTACAGTTAGACCAACTTCGAGCTGCTTGGCCAGTGATGAGATTACTTGTGGTTAAGCATTGGAATGAATTTCACAGATTCCAAATGAGATAAATCTGGCCTGTATTTTCTATAGATAGGACCAATCAAAGTGTTGTGTGAGAACATTTGGTTTGGATACTATGGCTCAGTGTGAAGACCTGGAGAGAAGGTTGAACACATCTGACAATTGCAGAAATCCTTCTTAACATAAATGTCTAATTTTGTGAAAGAATAGAAAAAAAAGCAATGCAAAGGGAGAACAATGTGCGTCTGCAAGATGCATGCATAACTTGGAAGTAGTACATAAAGAGAAGTGCTTATTCTGGCTCTTACTGTACAAAGCATCCTTCCTTCTTGCTCCAGCCATGCCATATAATGATTTTCTTCAACTTGCAACTACACTGTCTCCATGAAGATACTCATAAAACATTGCAGTAATAGATAAATGCATAGAAACAAGAAAGGCTAAACTTTTGATTCAAAACATTTATTTTTGTTACCTGGAGCAAACCAGAAGCATTTCCTCTCTCTATCTTATACCTAATTTGGGGGCTGAAGTTTAATCTCTCTCCTTTTTCTGCCTGTCTCTGTCCTTTGGGTTATTCAAACTCCAGATCAAGTGCTAGTTTATCTGCAAAGCTTTCTCAGATCACATCTTGTACTATTTGTTCCTTTATCACTGACTGTCTGCACATCTTATGCTTGCCTCAATTAAGTATTTCCTGAGTATGGGTTCCTCTCTTTAGTGCGATGTTCTGCTTCTTAGAAATAGACACTATGATGAACTCTTTTTTAATCCTTTATTCCTTCTTCCATTGATAGACTGGGAACATAAATGGCTTACTGACCCCAGGCATTCCTCTGATTACTGACTGTTGTAATCCCCTTTGCAAAGTCTCAGATAGCTGATGGGTAGATATTGAAGACTTGAGGGCCAAGAAGATACCATATGTACATCAAGACATGAAATGAGGAAAAAGAGATACAGTGGTGGTTTCAAAGAGAAATAAGCCAAATTCACAAAGAAAAGTATTGTACCCTGTTTGGTGGCACATGTTTGTAATCCCAGAACTCAGGAGGCTGAGGCAGAAGAATCAGAAGTTTAAGGTTAGCCTTGCCAACATGGCAAGATGCTGCCTTATTGGGCTGACGAGGGAGGGGGACTTGATTGGGGGAGAGGGAGGAAATGGGAGGCGGAGGCGGGGAAGAGACGGAAATCTTTAATAAATAAATAAATAAATAAATAAATAACAAAAACCCAACAAAACAAAAAGACAAATATTTTATTTATAAATTAGACATAAAAGTGATAAAAGCAAAAAGGGGATTGTGTGGAAAAAGAAGGAAGACAGGTGGGTCCCATGGAGAACAATAACGGATATTAGACAATAGCGGATAAAAATGATTTATACACACGTATATCATTTTCTTACTGAACCCCAAGATTTAAGCAATTAATACAGGGTAATAAAAATGTATCCAAGTTTTAAGATGTGTGATAATGTCACTGTGATACAACACACATAATGTCTGTCTTTGCAGAATTCACTACTAGCAGTGTTGTGTGGATCTTACATTTGTATGAGAAGAGAGTCTTCCCAAAACTTTTTTGAGTGCTCCAGAGCCTCTGGCTCAAAGAGCATGACAACTAGGTTTTAAAGAAATGATTATTAAAAAAAGGGTGAGTATGGAATGAACATTAGACCTAGAAGGAAGTGGGGGGGTGAATAGAATCAAAATATAATATGAAATTCTCAAATAATTAACTGTATGCAAAATAATAATAGGCATTATCTTATATATAATATTATACTAACTATGTAGAAAGGGGCTGGAAGGAGCTGGTAGATCAGCAGTCTGGGTCTCCATATCAGAACCCTGATATTTACTCTCTTGCATTTTAGTTAGATTTTAGAAGTTTCATCTTAACCCATCATCTTCATAATATCGTAAGCTCTTTGGGGTCCTGAAAGTCAGGTTAGCATTGAGTTGATGTGTCTTGACAAACTTCTCATAAAACTACTGCAAAGAGATCGGTCTAAAGTCCCTGACATAGTGCCTTCTCTAGGATGGGTCCCTGTGACAGAATTACGATTTACTTTACGTGTCTCATCTTCGTGAGTCACCAAACAAAACACAAACTGTTTTTCTCTGATCTGCTACTCAGTATTAGCCCATCCTCCACCATCTCCCCAACAGCCACAACAAACCAGGAATATTGCAACACCCTCAGATCTGCCTCCAACCTTTCTTACTTTCTTAATGTATAATCAGCAAGATGTGTTCAGTGCAAACACCCAAAAGTTTGCTTATCTGCATCGTGGCTCCTTTGTGATCTTTGATGGACAATGATGATGGTGATAGTTCTAAATTGATTCCTGCTTATTTCTTAATCAGTAATTATTGGCATTTTTGAGATCAGGTGTCTTCTTTTTTAATTCCTCCGGGAGAATAGATATGTAGTCTCTGGGCTGTAAAGGGTGGCTAGGAAGTCAGGAGTCTGGCTGTAACAAACACCAGGATTTCTTAAACGGAGTGCTCCTTACTGCACAGCAGAAGTATCTGAATGCCTGTTCTCATTTTTAATTTTGGTGCTTAAAGTATTCCCCCCTGACTTTCTATAACTGATCTATTCCAGTTTTTCTACTTATCAATTGCTGAGAGAGGGGTGGCAGATGATAAGTAAATGGCACGCTCGAAAAGACCAGAATCTTCTCCATCCTTTTAAGGAGGTAACTTCGTTGTTCTGGTTGTGACTTTAACACCTCTGGAATGGAGATGTTGCTAAAAATTTCCAAGGGAATGGCTGGTCTGGGGTCACCAGTCCTAGAGTGTTTTCCACTGCCACCCTCAATAAGGAGGCTACAGCTCCCTCTCCCTGCCGGTTAGATTTTTGCATCATTGATATGCAGAAGCTTCGCAAATCCTAAATCTTCCTAAGGGACGAACCGAACCGTTTAGAAAGCTGACTAATCTGACACAGTCTAGCTTCCGAAAGAGTCACTTTCTAGGGGGCAGATGATAGTACCCTTTTTCCAGAGGCCAGGGGCACAGTTCCCTTGTCAGTGGCATGCAGTTTTGTGGCTAGACATAGCAGAACATCGTGTTGAGCCCACTCCCAGGTGACTCTTTCTTGCTTCTCATAAGTTAAACTTCCCTCCTGACTCGGCAGTTGCACCCTGCCTCGTTCATTCTCTCTGTGAAAGCCCCACATCTGGGCAAATCTTTCATATCGACCACTCTCCCCAGGCATCTGACTGGCATGCTGGTCCAGATGCGACTGCAGTCTCCACAGCCTCCGTTCAGTACCTGTGTCACAGCCAGCCGGTGCCTAGAGCGATGATGCAGAAAAAGAAACAGAAAGCAAGGAAAAGTCAGCAGATGCTGGATTCAAATTATAGGCAGGGCGATGTTAAAAAGAAGAACCCATTAACAATAAATCCAGGTTCCTAACTGCAGGATTAGAAAAGGGAGAGCTAAGAAGAGCAGCGAAAGGAGGGGCTTGAAACAGGAGCGACAAAGACTTTGTCAGCCTCTCAGACTCCCCAGCCCAGAAGGACAGGGCGGGGGTTGAGTCGCGGCTCCCCATTGGCTCCAGCGCGGGCCCCTGGACTTCTATAAAGGGCCGCTGCAGAGCAGTCTCTGCACGGGCTTGGAGCTGGAGTGGCATTGCCTGACTCCGCCCTGCCCACAGCGCCAGCCGGCCTTGGACAGAAAGACTGATGACTGACTGAAGGAAACAGAGATTGGGTAGGAATAATCAATGGCAGCATGGAAGAGGATCTGTGCTTGAGGGAAGCCTGACGCCATCTCCAGTTTGGAGCAGGTGCTGTGGGCACTATCCAGGAAGAGCGTTTGCAGACAGCCTGTCCTGTGTTCAGCTGCCCAGCTCTGCGCACTTGCCCACCCTGAGCAGGTCCAGTCTTTTTTCCTGGTTCCTGGTATTTCTCCCCTCTCCCTGCTCCAGACACCTTGGAGAACACTTTATCAGCTCAGAGCTCCAGGGCACTGAATAGATTGCCTGCCTGTCTGTCCACAGCCTCAACTTGCCCTCTTCCTTCTTTGAGAGGCTCCTGGGCAAATAGCTTAGGGACCTCACGGTCCACTAAAGGCACTGGGATGGAGAAAAAGCCAACCACAGAAATGCCCCAAGAGGCTTTCCAGAGCCCTGGCACCACGAGCATCTTCGGGGAAGAGCTGACTCCAGAAGCCCTGAGTGTACCTTTTGGTTTTGATGACTTGATCACATCCACTACTTCCCAGGTACTCCAGGCTGTGTCCAATGTTGCATCTGTGTTTGGGCATGGACAGTCCAAGACTCCAGAACACATGACGGGAGACCTGGCCGACACGTCAGGTCCCCTAGATGTGGAAATTGTGTCCGAGGATAATCGATTGGAGTTCTGGTTAGTGGTAGGGTACACCATAGTGGTCTTTGCCTCCATCATAGGCAACTGGGTCTTCAACTATATAATTTTGAAGTACAACAGTGTCCATACTGCCTCCGGCCTCCTCGCTGTCAACATTTCTGTGACCAACATGATGCTTGCTCTTCTCAGCTCTCCCTTCACCATGGTAAGCTGGGGTACTGAGGAGGGTAACCGGGGGAGTGGGGCAAGAACTGAAGTCAAACTTGGTGCTTGCAACAGTCGGTGCTGTGTGGTCAGAGGGAGGGAGAGTTAGAAAGGGCTGGCTTGGTTTGGAGAACATTTTTAGAGGAAATAGAACAAAAACTGAGAAACATTGAAAAGGGCTTGGAAATGTGTTAGGCTAGTTGTTGTGTCGCCAAATTAATCCCTTGCTGTGGTAGAGGCTGAGAGAGTATTGGGCTGCCCAGGGAGGCAGTGGAACCTGTTGCTAGTGAGTTTTGGACTAATGTATGAATTCAAGTTTTGTCATAAAGATTAACCCTGCTTCTCCACCTTTCAAATGTTGTGCATGAACTTGAATGTAGTTAACAGGTTTTGTGATTTAGTGTCCCTCCATGTCTTCAAGCCGGAATGTTGTGTGGGAGAAAATGAGATGGGCATGAGAACTGGAGTGTAAAAATATTCCTTTGTTTGTTGGGAGAATGACAGTAGCATTTTGGTGAGAAAGGAGACTTTTATTTGCGTCTTGGGGCTTTGGAGAGGGATGGACACAGGGCTGAGTTCCTATGCGTCATCAAACCATTTTTCCTACAGGTGCGCTATATGTGTTATGCTCTGGTGTTTGGAAAGATGACCTGCCACCTCAGTCGCTTTGCCCAATACTCATGTGCCTATGTGACTGTGCTGAGTATGGTAGCTATTTCCCTGGATCGGCATCGGGTATGTGCCTCCCACATATCTTGCCTAAGATATCCTCCTAGATGAATGGAGAAAAGTGAGGTCACAAGAAATCTACAAAGTTTTCCAAGTTCTTAAGTTCATATATGCAAATGTTTATGTGTAATATGTTTATGTGTAGTAATGTTTATGGTGATATTGAAAGATGTAAAATACAAAACTTCACCAAATTAATCCTAAAAAAAATGCTACCATCTTTTCTGTGGTGCTATGGGAATAGAGATGTGGCAATAAACACATGATACATGTTCTTTTGGGAAATCTTTCCTGTTTGCTGCATTGCAGGACTGGCTAAAGGAAGCAAGAGGGCATGGATAAGTGAATGTAGATGTAGTAGTATTAGACCTGTCTGAGAGTTTAGTAAGGAAGGTGGGAATGAAGTCTGAGAGGAAGGATGGGGGGGGAAGTGGCTGATGAATAGAGATGAGTAAAGAGGTAGGAGGAAGATTGAAGTCAATTAAAAGGAAGAGAGGCAAGGGAGAAGAAGCTGTGGTCATAGCATAGTTAATCATTAAGGAGGGAGACAGAAAATGAGTGGCGGGGAAAGACCAAAGGAATGAATGGTATGTGATTAGATCCAGTTAAAAAGCTATCTGGAAAAAAGATGAGAGATAGTCAGGAACATAGAGCAAAGGAGAGAGGATTGGGAAAAAAGTGACTATGAAGGAATCAAGATGGGAGGGGATGAGAGGGGATGGGAGGGCATGAGAAAAGCCATGGAGTAAGCCAGGTAGAAGGGTAGATGAAGGAATATGTAGGATACTGTCATACCCGTTAGAAGGTAAAGAAAAAAATAAGTCACGCTACTGGACATCTGTTTCCTTTCTCCACAGAACTGCAGACAGAGAAAGAGGAGTTTTGAAGTCAGTTCACTTGAATTCCTGATTTCTTGAAACATAGCAGTGCTGTAATTTCATGAGCAAAATGCCACATACATGTCAAATGAACTAGTACATAAAGCACATTACCCCTACATACTAAGTCTTTGTACCCTTTTATCGGAATAGCAGCTTATTGATGTCTAACTTTAATTTGAGTTGTTAAGCTGGATGGGGTCCTTTTTCCCCCAGGTGATGCTACATCCTTTGAAGGCCCAGATCACTCCCATGCAAGCCAATATTTGCATCATTGTCATCTGGATTGTGAGCACCTGTGCTGCACTGCCACATGCTGTTTACCAGAAGCTTCACCAGGTGGAATTTGGGTAAGAGCAACATGGGATAAGAGGAATGCTGTTATACTAGCAGCCTGGAAGCCATAAGGAACGATTTAGCAAATAGGAGCTAGAATAACACATTTCAAAACATAGGTGGAAAAATAAAATTCTTCTAAACTGTTATTTGTCATTATTTCCCGAAAACTCTCAAGACAGTGGGCTATAATTTCCATCCTTGGGGCCATGGCTTTCCTATAGGTACATGAGAAGCCTGGGTCAGTTGAATCCTAGCTCTCCTGGTTTTATGCTCAATGCAGACACAACACAAACAGTAAATACATCTCAACCTTAAGACCTAATTGCCTTAAGGAAAAGACTAAATCATTGGTTTTGTTTTCTCTCTCTCATAACCTAGAAACACAACTGAGGAAAGTGCCTGCCTCCCCAGTTTCCCATATACTTCAAAATCCACGTGGGTGTACCTTGACCTAGGCACCTTTATGGTCTTCTTTATGTTGCCTTTGCTGGTCTTGGCGGGTGTCTATGGTCATGCGGCCAAAAAGCTGTGGATCCATGATCCTGTTGATGACATCAATATCCGCACTTACATCTGTCAGCGTGGGAAGAAGAAGCAGACCCTAAAGATGCTGATGTTGGTGGTGTTTCTCTATGCGATCAGTTGGCTCCCCCTCAATGTGTACCTGGTGCTGCTAGCCAGTGAAGCCATCTCAAGCCACAATAGTCTCTATTTTGTCCTCCACTTGCTAGCAATTAGCAGCTCCTGCTACAACCCCTACATCTATTGCTGGCTCAGTGATAGCTTCCGTATTGAAGTGCGAAAGGTCATCATGGAAATCCAGAAGAAGCTGCTAGATAAAATCAGACGCCTTAGGGGAGAGCATCGCCGACTGCGCTCTGCGTCTCGTGCCCATCCCCTTGATCCTGAAGATTCCAATCCAGGAGTGCCCATATTCCCACGATTCAAAGATTTTGATGAGCTGCCAAGTCCCCCTCCTTCCCCAGCAGTGCACATCTCCTTTATCCACGCAGTGCCTCAACTTTAAGCTGCCCAGACCGCGACTGACTATCAAAATATCTGAGGTATGATAGGATCAAAATAATTAGAATTTATTATTGTTTTTGAGTATCACCCATATATTGTACTTGTGTACAGATAGTGCAGGCCTCGGGAGATCTGTGAGCTCCTATATATTATTATTTATATTTTATTTAGATGCACACAAGACGGATTTCATTACTATGTTTCCATGGAAATGCTAGGAGACTAAGGTATCATTTCTGAAATTTCACAGGATGCTCTGGGAACTTGAAGCACCTTATAAGTGCAAGCTCTTGGTCGTCTCTTCTCTTCTGTGGTAGTGAGGATAGGAAACGTTACAGATGCCCAGGAACAGATGAGGCAGGAAATAACTCTGATTACACCCCATGTAATCAGAGTTATTTCCTCAGGTTGCTGTACAACAATTTGGTGACAGCTTCTCTCTGAATGCAGAAAAATTGAAGTGCCCAAGTTCACACTTCAAAATCCCAAACCTCCTCCGTGTTTCTGACTATACATTTAGTTTCATACGTTGTTTCATGTAAATTTGTACTCTCTACTTTTGTCTTTCTTTTTCTGGAAAAAGAGAAAATATAATGTGCTTACTGTTGTTTTAATTATCCCCATCTCTTTAGCTTATGGACAATTTCAACTCAGCAGAAGAGAGGAGAAGGAAGAAGTGATACCTCATCCTGTCACTGCCATTCTTCTGGAGACAATGTTATTAAGGTCCTCTGGACAGCATTCATGGATGCAAGTGTCAAGATGATACCAGGATGAGAATTGGACTTGTGATCCTCCTCATTTTCCTCTCTTCTTCTTTGCCTCCTCCTCAGTATTCTCGTTCTCCCTCTAGCCTCTCCCCATCTCCTTCCTAGCCTTTGTCCGTTTCCTCCCCCTTGCTTCTGTTCCACCTTCTACTCATCCTTTTCCTCTTTCACTTCATCCTCTTCTTCCATTTCTTTCTCCACTACTATCTTTCTTCCTGTTTTAAAAATCTCCTTAACAATGAATGACAAGTTATCTGTCTGAGATATCTCTTGGTTGGTAAGGTATCTACAAGTTTTTAGGATCAAAAAATCAGGTAATGATTCAGTTTCCAACTATTCAGTTTTCACATAGTGAAAAGATGTGGTGGCTTTGGAGGTCCAGAACTTCAAATGTTTCTGGTAAATTACCATACTTGCCATAGTGTTGTGTCCCTTTTAAGATCAAGCATAAATTGGGAGAAAGACCTAATTGAAGTTTAAACTCAGTTTCATTCCAATGTCTTTTTCTTCTTCCTTTTTATCCTTTGAATTTAATCCATTGATCCTGACCTATCATTAATACCCCAATTGTAAAAACAATGAACTTATATTACTGAAGTACAGGTATACATATTTGGAGTACCTTTAGGGTGAAACATGACCTTATCTTCTATTGTGACCAATATAAACTGCCAACCTACCTGTGATCTTTAGGCTTCAGCTGTTTTGGTGATTAGTAGTCTTTGTGAGTAGTGAGCTCGCTTGTGTATTTTCCAACATGCCATGTAAATAATTCTGATTATCTTAAGGACAGATATGTGTATTTCCTTTTCATTCGTATTTGATAGAATAGATGTTTCCTAAGACTGACTGCAAGCAAAGTCGAATTTTGCTTGAGTACTGCATGAGTCTTAGAAGGATTTTACCTGGCTCTGGTAGCCACCTTCTTCTCCTATTCAGACTTAGGAGAATTTTGGGTAAAAGGGCTATTCTTGTAATTAAAATGAACCTTGTGCTTTGTGCTTTAACTTAATGTTCTATCCTTCCCCATCTCTGTATGTAGAATCACACATTCTTTCACTTTCCAGTAAGGTTTGGACATTGGAATGCTCCAGGTAATCCAGCTTCAAGGTTTGTTGCCGACTTGGCTAGAAACTCGACAGACTCAGAACTTTAAACAACAGCTTTGGTGGTGTATGGATGTTTGAAGAATTGGGCAGACGAATAGTTTCAACTTCACGCGGGCCTTTGTTTAGATGTTTTTCCACAGCACAGAATCTGAATTCGGTACCCAGCCAAGTCTGAGGGCGCTACAGTTGTAAGAAGTTTCTGGCTGAAGGGCTTATTTGGTGGGAACATCGTTCTAAAGAGCTCTAGATTTTAAGCTCTAACCCATGTGCAGCCATTTAGCTCTGTGGGTTCGGGCATGGTGCTAAAGAACTGTGGTCACAGGTTTCTAAACCCCATGTGTGTCTTTTTCCATAGATTGCATCACTCACCCTAGCCAATCTTTTTTGTACAAAGGTTATTTAGAAGCTACCAAGAAGGTAGCAGCAAAACTGATGTGTAAATATTTCAACACCTGTTTTCTCGTCTGGAGACAACAGTTGCTATCCTTTACTGGCTGGGTGTTAGCTGTGTCACATTACTCAAAAGACATCATTTTTCATATGTACAAATGAACAAAGAGAGTGTACCAGAAGTGGCAGACAAGAGAAACTGCTAGATTCCCTCCTTCGACAAATTCAAAGGCAGACATTTCATGTTTTAAATGCCAAGAAACTGTATCTTGGTACAAATTAGGATATTTGCAGACATGCTTCGATGAGCGTAAGCTCTGCATGTAGCCTGTTTGATATTCAACCTTAACAGGACAGTTTGGAGCGGGGGAATTCCTCTATTGGCACAGATATCTGGGATGCTGGTAATCATGTTTTGGTCACTGTATATGTGACATGCACATTCTTTCTCATGTGTTTTGATCTGACAGTCCCTTTCACTATAAATCCCTGTGTATCTTGTAAGTTATCTTTCCCCAGTGTCACACAAGGTTCTACAAATGTATATACATATATATATAGCCGGGCGATGGTGGCGCACGCCTTTAATCCCAGCACTCGGGAGGCAGAGGCAGGCGGATCTCTGTGAGTTTGAGGCCAGCCTGGTCTACAGAGCTAGTTTCAGGACAGACTCCAAAACCACAGAGAAACCCTGTCTCGAAAAAACAAAAAAACAAAAAAAACAAAAAAAAAACCAAAAAAAACCCAAAAAAACCAAAAAAAATATACTAATCTAAATATTTAGCTACATACACCAACACAGTATAGTATATTAGGTCACATAAGCTTTCGCAACTTTGTTGTTTCTGAAGACTTTCAACATCTCCAGACGCTGAAGCAAAGATTCACAGATGAAAACACTGATGTCATCTGGTATACATTAGGAAAGAAAGAAAATATACCTGGCATAAACAATATGAGAGTAAAAATGATGTTGTTTATTCTAATACTTCTTATTCACAGACTTCTATGTGTCTATTTCAAACTTACTTCCCTTATATTAGTAATAGTAATATCATGTATGTGATTATGACTTTATATTATAATTCTCAAAATAAGATCTTATGATAGTTATTAATAAGTGTTCATTTTCAAGATTTTACAACATATTGAAAAATTAAAAATTTCTGGGGTATTCTATAAAGTTTCAACACTTTAGAGGAAGCTCAACACTAAAGGAAAGAAGAGCCTGATCTGGCTGCTCAAGGAGCACATGGAGGAAACGGTGTAGATTAGCCTGGTGAAATTTGCCTGACATAATATAGTCAGGCCTGAGTAAAAGTGTCTGTGCTCAGATTTATGTAAATGGATTTATGTTAATTGGATTGTTGAAATGTAGCATCTGGAATGAATTCCTGCTCTTTTGTGGTGAGACCTCCTGGAAATAAAGTTTACCAGTATATTTTTATAGAAAGACCTTAGAAGGCAACAGGTAGAGAGATACTGTGCCTCATGGCTTTTGATTTAATAGGATCTTGTAAGTAGCAACTCTGACTACTGTACTTGTAATTTTAGACTGGGCTGTAAATGCTTTTGTACCTGCAACGTAACTCAAAGGAAAGTCTGTTGTAGAAATACCCCAGAATAAAATTATTTAAATAAAAAATAGAATAAAAAAGCATCTTTAAATTTAGAGTCTATATAGTAGTTAGTGAAATTTTATCCATTACCTGCCTGTGCAGTCCTCCTCCCCGTGGAATGGAACTGAACTTGCTGATACCCTAATGCTTTCAGCTTTTCAGCTTTCCTCACAAATTCTGTGGAAGTATGGAATATATCCTAGGCACGTGTACATAGGCACATCAAACACTTGCTGCTTGATTCAAACCTACTAGTGATATGGACTGTGTGGAACCGAAGCCTTCTGGGAGAAAGACTGACACCGTCATATTCTACTCACATGAAAAAGGAATAAAGCTCCCTGAAGTGATATTGATGAATTACCCCTTCACAAAGGGAAAGAAAGAAATCTTACCATTTTACAACAGGAGAATGAACATTATTCCTCCCAATATGCTTGTTACTTGTTTACCTGTAACCGTTGCTTTAAATATTATCTACGATTGTTGTTATTTCTCTCTGCTCTAATTTAGTGTGTGACTATGTATTCTATATCAAAGAGAGGAGGGGCCAAAGGGAAAGGGGATAGTGTGGTTACAGGGGTATGGAAATTGTAGTAGATTAGTACATATATATTTACATAAATATAATAAATAAAGCTATTCATTCAAAGCACTCCTGATCTCTTCTTGTAGCTCTAATATGAAAAGGGAAAAGGATGGGGGGAGGCAGTTGGGTTGGTGGGTATTTGTGATTCACAGCGGCTCATTAGCTAAAGTCAACATTTAAACCCAAGGTTCAAATCAGGAGCAGAAGGAGACGGAGCACGAGCAAGGAACTCAGGACCGCGAGGGGTGCACCCACACACTGAGACAATGGGGATGTTCTATCGGGAACTCACCAAGGCCAGCTGGCCTGGGTCTGAAAAAGCATGGGATAAATTTGGACTAGCTGAACATATCGGACAATGAGAAAGAATGGGAACTCAAGAACAATCGCAGTGGGTTTTGATCCTACTGCACGTACTGGCTTTGGGGGAGCCTAGGCAGTTTGGATGCTCACCTTATGAGACCTGGATAGAGGTGGGCGGTCCTTGGGCTTCCCACAGGTCAGGGAACCCTGATTGCTCTTTGAGCAGATGAAGGAAGGTGACTTGATCTGGGGAGGGGGAGGGAAATGGGAGGCGGTGGCGGGGAGGAGGCAGAAATCCTTAATAAATAAATAAATTAAAAAAATAAACCTTTCCACGTAATCAACACATAGGCATTAAAGTATAAGGGGATGGGGTGAGCGTATAACATAAAAGCAAATCCTTTTATGTTTTCTATGGAAAAGTTTTGGGGTGAACAAAGGTTAGAATACTCAACAGAGGGAAGATGCCTTACTTGGTAAAGTTAAATTCAGAATTTGAGAAGTTTATTATTCCTCTAAATCTGTGGTTCTGAACATGTGGGTTACGACCCCTTTAGGGTTAAAATGACCCTTTCATAGGAGTTGCATATCAGATATCCTGTATATAAAATATTTACATTGAGATTCACAAGAGTAGCAAAATTACACTATGGAGTACCAATGAATATAATTTTATGGTTGGGGTTACCTCAACAAGAGGAGCTGTCTTAGAGGGTCACAGCATCAGGAGGGTTGAGAAGGAGGCATCACTGCAACTCATCATATTAGCTCTTAGAGATGCTCATATAGTCTCCTGTAGGCTTAAATCCTTTAATAGTTAGTAGGCGTATATGAAGGTTTAGCATTTCTCAGATACATTAAAGGAGAACAACTAGAGAATAAACTCATTAGACCCCCAAACCGTAAACACATTTTAACAAATGCCAAGGTCTTAACGTTTTTTTGACTTCTGCCAAATTCTATCCCCACGACTATAAATTCGGTTTATTTTCTTCACATAATGACTTTTTAGATACCTGTTTGTTTTCTAAAGACAGAAAGAATGAAAGAGGGAGGGAGGGAGGGAGGGAGGGAGGAAGGAAGGAAGGAAGGAAGGAAGGAGGGAAGGAAGGAGGGAAGGAAGGAAGGAAGGAAGGAAGGAAGGAAGGAAAGAAGGACATGGATTTTTGTGGATGGGGATGTGGAGAGGACCTGGGAGGAGTTGAGAGGATGGAAATATAATCAGAATATGTAATATAAAAATATGTTTCAGTAAAAATATTTGAGATGATAAGATTTTTTAAAGGTTATGTTTTATTTCAGTCCCTGTGTTTGTGTCTGTGGGTGTGTGCAGGTGAATGTAGTGCCGGGGGAGGGCAGAAGAAAGTGCTGGATAGGTAGCTGCGAGCTGCCTGACATGGGTGCAGGCAAGAAAACTTGAGTCATTTGTAAGTGGAGCTGAGCCATCTCTCCAGTTTCATGGTGGTTAATTTTAAATGTCTATTTCCTGAAAGCCGGAATCACCTGGGAAGACAACCTGAATAAGGAAATATCTAGATGAAGTTGCCCTATGGCAGATTGCCTTGCTTGGTAATAGGGGTGAGAAGAGCCACACTGAATGGGGGCATTACCAGTTTACGGTCTGGGCCTGGAACTGTATAAGAGAGAAGAAAGCTAGCTGAGCATTAGCAGCAAGCAACAGGCAGCTTGACTGTATTTGTTTTTCTCTGCTCTTGACAGTGAATGCGCTGTGACCTGCTGTCTCAAGATTCTGCCTTTATGACCTCCAGCAGCAATGGACTGTAACCTTGAATTTTAAGCCCAATTAACTTTTCCCTACCCTGTGTTGCTTTTTGTCAGGATATTTTATCACCGGAACACAATTAAAACTAGAACTGATTAATAACTTCAAAGTTTAAATCTAGTTCCACTTACGTAGCTTTACCAGCATTCCCCAATCCCCAAGCCTCTGTCTCTCTGCCTTGTTTTTGCTTGACTATTTTCAGCCACTATTTGGTAAAATAAACTTATAAAGAAAGTACCGTTTATAAAAAATAAAGCTTATAGTTTTAAATGCCTGAATTTTCAAATGGTATAGTGTAGATGCCAGCAAGGATCCCAGCTATGGGAGGGTAGAGTGGATAAAAATGATTACATTTCAATCAAGGAAGTAGAGAGTGGGAGAGACACCCATTCCTTTAACAAGCAGTCTCTGGCAAGAACTACAGTTAGATCACAGGAGAGCTAACTTAACTTAAGTCTTTCTAAAGCCATGATGCCAATAGGACCTTGAAGGCTTTCATTAGGCCCTAACACTTAAGTATGACTTTACCTGGGTCCCACTTTTTAAATACCCTAAATTTTGGGAACTCTTGAGAGTTACCCTAACCAATTTGAAGCTGTCAGCATATTGAATTTTTGTTTATGCCTATACTAATACACCTGCTATTCAAGCCAAACTATTTAATATGTTTAGGATTCTAATAACCCTACTTTCATAGTCTCCTTTTTTTAAAAATCTTTTTTTAAAATCTTTTCTTTATTGAGAAAAGGAGAAAAAAAAACAAGTTTCCACTTCCTCCCAGCCTCCCATTTCCCTCCCCCTCCTCCCACCCTTCTTCCCCTCCCCCCACTCCTTTCCCCCTCCCTCTCCAGTCCAAAGAGCAGTCAGGGTTCCCTGCCCTGTGGTAAGTCCTAGGTCCTCCCCTCCGTCCATATCTAGGAAGGTGAACATCCAAACTGGCTAGGCTCCCACAAAGCCAGCACATTACGTAGGAACAAAACCCCTTGCCACTGTCCTTGGCGTCTCATCAGCTCTCATTGTTTGCCATGTTCAGAGAGTCCAGTTTTATCCCATGCTTTTTCAGTCACAGTCCAGCTGGCCTTGACGAGCTCCCAATAGATCAGCTCCACTGTCTCCGTGGGTGGGTGCACCCCTCGTGGTCCCGACTTCTTTGCTCATGTTCTTTCTCCTTCTGCTCCTCATTGGGACCTTGGGAGCTCAGTCCAGTGCTCCAGTGTTGGTCTCTGTCTCTATCTCCATCCATCACCAGATGAAGGTTCTATGATGATATGCAAGATATTCGTCAGCATTGCTATAGGATAGGGTCATTTCAGGTTCCCTATCCCCAGCTGCCCAAGGAATTAACTGGGGACCTCGGCTTGGGCACCTGGGAGCCACTCTAGGTTCAAGTCTCTTGCCAACCCTAGTCTCCTTAAGCAGAGCTTCTTAAACATTTCTCACTCATGAGAACTTTTCACCGGAGCAATTTTTACACAACCTTGACTATATAGGTACACAAAAGAAGCATACAAATCAGATTTTCCTGATGAAAATTATGCATGTGTTTGCATTTGAACTACATTTTTGCTGTTGCACTTTCAGAAACTTCAGTGTTACCAATCCCTCCCCCCAAACCCATCATTTAGCTTGTGGGAATATGTGGGGTCACCACCTAGTTTAGGATATTCTGATTTTGACTCCAGCCTGGAAAGCAAGCAAGCTAATTTCAGATATTCACTTCTTCCTCTGCTCCTCCAAATCCCATGCCCTGTCTTATTGCAGCTCTGCATTTCCTTCTCCCCCTTCCCTGTCTCCAGAGGATCACGCAGATCTTCTGCTTCAAACTTCCCATCCCTGACTCCTCACTTT
The DNA here is from genome assembly GCF_037038515.1 of Microtus pennsylvanicus. Lineage (NCBI taxonomy): Eukaryota > Metazoa > Chordata > Mammalia > Rodentia > Cricetidae > Microtus > Microtus pennsylvanicus. Next base: position 91,086,193 of record NC_134601.1, on the reverse strand, counting down.
ATCCCAGACTCTTACTCCAACAGACAATCCCTGGGAACTCACAGGCTACTCAGGTCAGATAAGCAGGTAGCCTAAGTATGGATCTTCACCACTCCTGCCCCTCCACCAAATCCAATCCTCCAGTCTAGCCCCATCTCTATAGCAAACCACCTACTGCAGTTTCCCCCTTCTTTCTGCCCAGCAGGTCACACCGACTTTCTCCTTTAACCTTCCTACCTGGCCCTCCTGCTATTCTAACCCTCAACTCAAACAGGGCATCCCCTGGGAACCCACGTGAGAGAGAAACAAGTAGGCCAGCAAAGCACGTAGGGAAACTTCATATCATTTATTTATTTATTTATTTATTTATTTATTTATTTATTTATTAAGAATTTACACCTCCTCCCCTCCTCCCATTTCCCTCCCACTTCCCTTTCCCCCTCCCTCTCCAGTCCTAAAAGAAGTCAGGGTGCCCTGCCCTGTGGGAAGTCAAAGGTCCTCCCCCCTCCATCCAGGTCTAGGAAGGTGACCATCCAAACAGGCTAGGCTCCCACAAAGCCAGTACATGTGGTAGAATCAAAACCCAGTGCCATTGTTCTTGGCTTCTCAGTCAGCCCTCATTATCAGCCATATTCAGAGAGTCTGGTTTGTTCACATGCTTGTTCAGTCCCAGTCCAGCCTGCCTTGGTGAGCTCCCATTGGATCAGTCCCACTGTCTCAATGGGTGGACGCACCCCTCCTGGTCCTGACTTCCTTGCTCATGTTCTCCCTTCTTCTGCTCTTCATTTGGACCTTGGGAGCTCAGTCCAGTGCTCCAATGTGGGTCTCCGTCTCTATCTCCATCTATCGCCAGATGAAGGTTCTATGGTGATATGCAAGATATTCATCAGTGTGGCTATGTGATACGGCCAGTTCAGGCACCCTCTCCTCTGCTGCCCAAGGAACAAGCTGGGGGACATATTGGACACCTGGGAACCCCTCTAGAGATAACCCAGACCCAAAAAGATGAATATGGTATGTACTCACTCATAAGTGGATTCTAGCCATAAATAAAAGACATTGAGCCTATAATTCGTGATCCTAGAGAAGCTAAATAAGAAGGTGTACCCAAAGAAAAATATAAAGTTATCCTCCTGGATATTGGAAGTAGACAAGATTGCCAAGCAAAAGTTGGGAGCACAGGAGTGGGGGTGGGGTAGGGTAAGAGGAGTTGGAGAGAGATAAGGGAGAAGGGGAGAATTGGTGAGAGCTTGGGAGAATGGGATGGTTGAGATGGAGGAAGCGTGGATATGGGAGCAGGGAAGTAAATATCTTAATTAAAGGAGCCATGTTAGGGTTGGTAAGGGAAACTTCTTATCTTTACTTTCCCTTTTCTCCTCTATATCTGATCCCCTGTCTCAATTTCAACTCTGTAGCAAATCACCTGCTGCTGCCTCCCTTTTCTCTAGATACACATTCCCAGGGTATTAAACAGATACTGGTGGAACACCCTGTTTTCCTCCATCCTGCGGACTCCTTTGGTACCCACCTCCTATTCCATCCCTATTGCTAAGTTTCATATCCTAATACCTAGGAACAGATTTTACCTTGAAGCCCCAATGAATACACCTATCAGAATCTCAGAAAAATTTAATACCAGGAGCCACCTAGCCATCACACCTTCCTAAGAACCAGAAAGGGCAACAGAAATAAAGGAACAAAACACCCACCAACAAAGACAAGATATTAGTACCTAAAATTATAATCTTCTAAAACCCAGGTGCCTAGAAGACAGAGTAAAGCATAATCAATAACAGCCAGTCAAAAACAAATATTTGTTTCTACTAGAACCTGGCGAACCTACTACAGTTGGCCCTAGAATTGCAAGATAGCTGAAACACAAGAAAAAGACCTTAAAATAGCCTTTAAGAATATGACAGAGGTCCTTAAATAAGACATTAATAAATACGTTCTAAACAAACAAACAGTGGAAGGAAATAATTGAAACAGTCCAAGACTTGAAAGTGGAAATAGAATCAATAAAGAAAACCCAAACTGAGTAAAATCTGAAAATTAAAAAATTTAGGAACTCAGAGGCAGGCATTACCAACAAAATATAAGAGATGGATGGATCTTAGGCATTGAAGACACTATAGAAGAACTGGATACATTTGTCAAAAATGTTAAATTTTAAAATTTTCTGGCATAAAATATCCAGGAAATCTGGACATTATGAAAAGATGAAATCTGAGAAGATTAGGAATAGAATAAGCATGAGAAACCCAGGTCAAAACACAGAAAATATTTTCAACAAAGTCATAGAAGAAAACTTTTCTTATCTAAAGAAGGAGATGCCTAGCAACATAGAAGAAGCATACAGAATACCAAATAGACTGGACCAGAAAAGCAAGTTCTCCGGGCACATAATAATCAAAACAATAAATATACAGAACAAAGAAAGAATATTAAAAGCTGCAAAGGAAAGTCTCCAAATAACATATAAAGACAGACAGACATATTAGATTACACCAGAATTCTTGGAGATTCTAAAATACAAAAGAACTTGAACAAATCTTCTTCGGTTTCTAAGAGACCATATGTACCAGTCCAGATTACTATATCTAACAAAACTTTCAATCATTATAGATGGAGAATATAATACATCCCATGATAAAAACAACTTGATTCAATATCTATCTACAAATTCAGTGCCACAGAAGACACTAGAAGGGAAACTCCAACTTAAAGAGGTTAAGCGGTTAAGCACTCCCAAGAAAACACAAGGAATAAATAATCCTACACCAGAAAATTAAGAGGATAAACATGCATGAGTGTGAGGGGACACACACACACACACACATACATGCATGCATGCACACACAGACACACACACACTGCACAAGAAGAAAATAACAGGAACTGACACACACGACTCATTAATCTCTCTCTACATCAGTGATTTTAATTCTCTAGTATAACGACTCAGAGTAACAGACTGGATTCAGAAACAGAATTTACCTTTTTGCATCATCCAAGCAAACACCTCAGTGTAAAAAGAAGGGAAAATCTATTTCAAGTAAAACAGACATAAGAAGCAATCTGGTGTAGACATTTGAGTATCTTACAAAATAAATTTCAAGCCAAAACTAATCAGAGGAAATAGAAAAGGATACTTCATATTCAACAAACAAACAAAAAATCCAGCAAAAGGACATTGCAATTTGTAACATCTATGCCCAAAATACAAGGCATTCATGTTTTACACAAGTGTAAAAGAAACACTACTACAGCTTAAATCACACATTGAAACCTCATACATTGCTGGTGGTGACTTCAATACCATATTCTTGCCAATAGACAGTCCCTCAGACAAAAATTAAAGCAGAGAAATTCTGGGTCCAATTGAAATAATAAACAAACAGGTCCTAACACTTATTTACGAACATTTCACTCAAATACAGATTCTTTTCAGCATCCCATGGGACATTCTCCAAGATTGGCCACATACTCAGACACAAAACAAATCTCAGGGATACAAGAAAAGAAAAATAAAACCCTGCATGTTATCTGCCCACCACAGTTTAAATCTGGATATCAACAAGAACAACAGAAAACTTAGAAACTCAAACAAACAAAAGAAAAAAAAACAACAATCCTCAAGATCTAGCTACAAAATTCTTTGGCATATACCCAAAAGTGGCTTCATCATGCCACAGAGACAGCTCAATTTTGTTCACTGATACTCTATTCATAAAAGCCCAAAATTAGAAAGAATTTAGATGCCCCTCAACAGAAGAATGGATAAAGAAAATGTGCTACACAATCAAGTATTACTTATCCATTAAAAAAATAAAATCATAAAATTTTCAGGTAAGTTGGTGGAACTAGGGAAAAAAAATCATCTTGAATGAAGTAATCCAGACACAGAAAGACAAATAAGGTATGCATTCACTTATATGTTGATATTATCAGTTGAGTCAAGTATAACCAAGCTACAATCTGTAGAATCACAGAGGGTAGGTATAGAGTAAGGGAGTAGTGGAGTCAGATAGGTGTTCTAGGATAGGGAAATAGAAGAGATAGTTATGGATGGAGAGAAGGAACTGAAACAGGAGCATCAAGTGGGAAGGTGGAGAAGATATGGTGATGAAGGAGAAAATTTGGGGAGAGACAGCTAAAATTAACAGTCATTTGAGGGACTGTATGGAAACCCAATACATTAAACTTTCTAACACATATATGGAGTATATCTAAATGAAACTGCCAAAAAATTTGGAAGACAGAGAGTCCCCAACTCTACCTCTTTTGTCACCACATGAAGATTACTGTACTGGGACTGAGTTATATCTGACTTGTTAGCTAAATGATTTCCATGGGAACTCCCAAACAACCCAGGCTTTTGTCAAGACTATAGGTTGTTGACAAAAGTTTCTGTTCTGCCTGGTACCACAGTTATTCAGTACCAAAGAAATACACAATAGTCCTACATAAATTTTAAACTGATTGGTCTATTAGCTCAGACTTCTTATTAACTAATTCTTGCATCTTACATTAACCCATTTATCTTGTCTCTGTTAGTCACATGGCTCGTTACCTTTGTCAGTGACAGATTCTCATCTTGCCTCCTCTGCGCCTGGGTGATGACTACCTACTGAGTCTTCCCTCTTCCCAGAATTCTCCTGTTCTCTCAGCCCTACCTCTACTTCCTGCCTCATCACCCAACCTATACTTCCTTCCTGGCTACTGGCCAATCAGTGTTTTATTAAATAATACAAGTGACAGGATATAAAATTATTGCCCCACAACATAGAACAGAAACCTCTGTCAACAAATGGCATCAGTGGTGACAACTGCGTCCACATAAAATCTGAGAGAGCTTGAGAAGTAATTGTAGACAAAAAAAGAAAAGAGTTAAGCCTGACTTCTTGGTAGCATTTTCTCAGGTGGGCTGCTTGCTAGAGGTAAGTGTATCTGATTTAAGAGAGGCTTCCTGCTTCAGCTTTAGTTGCAAAAACTTTGCAGCCATTTTAAGAGGCTCTGCCACAAAGCACTTAAATGGTGTTTATGAATTACCTACAGCATGCTTCCTGGTGGTGGCACAGACCTTGAAACTCCATAGACCTTAGCCATGAGGCTAGACTCTCAGAACGCTAAGGACTAGGGTGTATCTATCTGTCAAAGCCTTGGCTTCAATCCTAGCCATATCATTTAGCAAATTAAACACTCATCTGGTCAGAAAAAGAGATATAGAGTAAAAATAGATTCAAAGATGAAGAAAACCTTTATATGTTTTACAGTGTGTTTGAAAAATATATGTAGGCATGGAGAGAAAAGAAAAAGGATAAAGTCCTTAAAATAAAAAAGAAAGAAAGAGATTAGTTGGGTGTGATTGCATACACCTTTAATCCCAACACTTGGGAGTCAGAGGTAGGCGGATCTCTGTGAATACAAGGACATCCTGGTCTGCAGAGTGAGTGCCAGGACAGCCAAAGATACACAGAGAAACCTGGTCTCAAAAAAAAAAACACAAAAATTAAAAAGAAAATATAGAATTTTTTTTTTAAAAAGTCACATAAAGATAGAAAATACACACAGAGTCTGGATACTACATATTTTTGTTTTGTCTTTGAATTTTTTTGGTGACTGAGGGAGGAGCAAGAGCTGCTAAAAGACATTTGATTATACATGCTGCTGGGTTAATTGAAGATAGGTATTTTGAAAATGCCTTGACTTCAAAACTGAAGTCAAAATATCTGTTACTTTGGAGAAGAGGTTTTGCTTTTTTTTTCTACAGGAAATAAGAGCCTATGGATTCATTCTGGGTTATGAAAAATCAGGTTTGATCAAAGAAGACCCTCTGAGAAATCTCAGATGTAGGAGTTCTACATCCAGAACAGTTTCAAGAATGCTATCTGAGATGATCAAGCCTCACAGGACACTCCAGTAAGGACTTGTTCATAATCCTAAATTTTCCTTAGGTCCCCATAAGATTATCTGTGCCCCCAATCACCCAATCAGAAGGAAGTTGTCACTCAGCCACAGAGGAAGCAAGATAAGAATCCCTCACTGACTAAGGTAACAAGCCATGTGGCTAACACAGACAAAAATAATGGATTAATGTAAGATGTAAGAATAAGTTAATAAGAAGCCTGAGCTAATAGGTCTACCAGTTTATAATTAATGTAGGCCTCTAGTGTATTTCTTTGGGACTGAATGCCTGCAAGACTGGGCAGGACAGAAACCACTGTCAACAATAGGTTGCTCTCTACAAACTGATGGCAAGGCTTCATTGCTTAAGACAACACCATGCACAACTAACTGAGCATGGAAAAAATGAGCTGACACCTACATAGAATCTTTACATTCTACCCCTACATTCTAGCATCTTTAGTATAGGCAGGTAATATTCATTCTATCAAAAGAGGAACAAGCAGAAGCCCAAACACAAATGCCTCTGATTGACAATGGTGTCTTTCCTGCAAGGTATATAATGGTGGCACAAAGGTTGTGGGAGTAATCAACCAATATCTGATTTGACTTAAGATCTACTCCACAAGATGAAACACATACCTAGCACTGCTTGGGTAACCAAGAACCTGAGAGTAGATTGCTTGGGACCTAAGGTAAAACCAAATACTAGTGTTCTCAAAACTAAAAAAAACAAGCAAGCAAACAAAAACTATAATGATAAAATGATTCCTAATGATATTCTGTTGTTATACTCATAGATCAGTGCCTCACTCCATCATTATCAGAGAAGCTTCATCCTGCAGCAGAAGGAAACAAATACACAGACCCATAGTCAGACAATATGCAGAGAATGAGAGACACTGGAACACTTGGTCCTAAATGGGATATCTTCACCAGTTCCCCTCAGGGCTCAGGGAACCCTACAAAAGAGGAGGCAGAAAGAGTATAATAGCCATAGTAATGTGAATCATACACACAACAACTCATAGAGACAGGGCAGCATGCACAGGGCATGCACAGGTCTTTACCAGATACTTTGTGTATGAATTATGGCTTTCAGTTTAATGTTTCTATAAGATTCCTGAGTGTGCAAACAAGGGGTTCTCTCTGTCTCTTGTGCCTTTTTTGGACTTTCTTCCTTCTTTCTCTCTCTGTATCTCTCTCTTTTTTGTCCAATTACAGTGTGTTAGTTTTTGTTTTATCTTATTACATTTCATTATATTATACTATATTATATCAGTCTCATAGAGCCTGTTGTTTTCTCTCAGAGACAGAAAGGGAATGGAGCTGAATGGGAAGGGTCGAGGATGTTGGGGGAGTACAGAAAGGGAAACTATAATCAGGATATATTATATGAGAAAGAAAACTATTTTCAATAAAAGGAAAAGATGAAAAGTACCCTAAATTCTGATTTCTATAGAATAGTTCCATAGTGCAATTTTGTCTTTTTGATAAGGTCAACGTTAATACTTTTATTCTTTGAACTCTTTATCTAACATGTTTGATCATATTTAACTCACCTCAAGCTCTTCCTAGGTCAATCCTTATCTTGCTACCTACCCAAGTTCTAGTTCTTTTATTTTTATTTAAAAGTGAGTCCAATTTGTGTTGGCTAACTCATCTTGGATGTGGAGCCTGACCTCACACATGATTGAATCACCAGGGATCACATCATTAAAGATATCTGACTGACTCCTAATATCCCAGCAGCTATCAAATGCCAATACTTCCTCAGTTTAGTGGTGGGACTTCATTGTCATCTCCCCTGCTCCATGTCTTGTTTGTGCTATCATATATCTATGAATTCATACATACAACTGTCCTGCTGTATCTATTAAACACTGTTTCCTTTCATTTACCCACCAAGTCTAGTTGTTACTACCTGTCTTAGTTAGGGTTTTTATTGCTGTGAAGAGACACTATGACATGGCAAATATTATAGATGAAAACATTTAATTGGGACTGGCTTGAAGTTCAGAAGTTTAGTTCATCATCATTATACCAGGAAGCATGGCAGCACACAGGCAGATAAGGCGCTGAAGAAAGAGTTGAGAGTTCAACAGTTGGATTGGCAGGTGGCAGAAAGAGAGGAAGAGACACAGGGCCTGGCTTGAACATTTGAAATCTCAAAGCAACCCCTAGGAACACACTTTCTCCAACAATGCCACAACTATTTCAACAAGAACACACCTAATATTGCCATTCCCTAGGGGCCTATGGGGGCCATTTTCATTCAAATTATTACTTAACCTTTTAAATTTAAGTTTTAGTATTTTATTTTTTATGTATTTTAATTCAAATAGGATAACAATACTGACTTCTCTTTCCTCCCTCTGGTTGTTCCCAGGTACTCTTCCTCCACTCCCCTACATGTCCCCCACTCTCAAATCAATAGCTTCTTTTTCTTTGATTATTATTGTTGTACGTATGTATATACAAAAATACATGAATATAATTTGATTAGTCCATTTTGTTAGTTGTGTGTATATGGTTTCAAAGTTCATTATTTTATTTTGTATAACCAATTAGCAGGGTCATGATGTAAATAAAATTAGGAAAGAAAATTATTTGAATACATGTATGAAGTTCTCAAACATATGCTAATTCTCCCTCTTTCATCAGTAGTTAGTTGTCTATAGTTCTTTGTCTGCATGTGAGACCCTGTGAAGAATTTCCCCATCCCTTTTCTAATGTCTGTTAATAGTGTTGTTGTTCAGTCTTGTTTTTATTTCTGGGAGAAAATGATTCATAGCATTTCTCTTGGTATTCTGTGTCTTATAATCCTTCTTTCCTCTTTCATCAATGTTCCCTGCGTCAGCGATATAGGATCTATTGATGTGGGAGTGTCATATATCAATCTGTTGATTTCATTGGTTAAGTAATAAAAAAATTGCTTGGCCCTGATAGGTTAAAACATAGGTAGGTAAAGTAAAAAGAACAGAATGCTGGGAGGAAGAGGAAGTGAGCTCAGAGGCCATGCTCCCCTATCCCGGGCAGATGCAATGAAGCAAGCCACCAGGTCAGACAGGCTGAATCTTTCCCAATAAGACTGTTGCTACACAGATTATTAGAGATGGGTTGATCAGGATGTGAGAATTAGCCAGTAAGGGCTAGAGCTAATGGGCCAAGCAGGGTTTAAAATAATACAGTGTCTGCGTAATTATTTCGGGGCATAAGCTAGCAGGCGGCCGGGGTGCTGGGGATGCATCCCTGCCACTCCTATTACAGCAGAATGGTGCCTAGATGTGTGGACAACTGAATCCACTGAAAGCCTGAGAAAGCTTGGGAAAGAATAAAGCATGTTTTCTCGGTAGCAGCAATCTCTCGGGTCTGCTCTGCTTGCTAGAGGCAAGCAAGCACTCTCATCTAAGAGAGGCTTCCTGACTCAGCTTTAGCTGCAAAACCCTGCAGCTCTTAAGAGGTCCAGCCATGAAACACTTAAATGGTGTTGATAAAAGCTGACTGCATGCTTGTTTGTTTTCAGCCGTACCAGGAAAATGTTGTGCTATTTTAAAATGCTAGCTTTCTGGGCCATCCTGCCAGGGCAAACTCTGACTGTTTGAGGCAGGAGGGCCGACTACAGAGAGAGGAGTTGAGTGTTGTCTGTGGACATAATGCTGCAACTTACTTGCTGGCAGGAACCTTGAAATGCCATAGAGTTGTGGCAGTAAACATGGCTACAGCCAGTACCTCAGCCATGAGGCTGGAAAGCTAAGGAATGGGCTGGATCCAGCCATCAAAGCCACAGCTTTAGTCCTACTGATATTGCTTGGTAAATTAAAGACTCATGTGGTCAGAAAAAGAGAAATATACAGTAAAGAGAGATTCAAAGACAAAGAAAACTTCTAAATGATTTACAGTGTGTTGAAAATATATGCAGGCTAAAAGTTAAAGTTCTTAAAGTAAAAAAAAGAAAAAAGGAAGAAAGAGAGTAGTTGGGTGTGGTAGGACACACCTTTAATCCCAACAGAAGGCAGAGGGAGATTGACCTCTGTGACTTCAAGTTGTGGTAGCACACACCTTTAATCCCAATGCCTGGGAAGCAGAGACAGGGGATCTCTGAGAGTTCAAGGACAAAGATAAACAGAGAATATAAAATAAAAGTAAAAATGTACAAAATAGAGTTAAAATAAAGCCACACAAAGATGGAAAATACACAGAGAATCTTGATACTGTATGCTATTATGCTCTCTTTGAATTGTTTGAATGCTGAGAAAAGAGCAACAGCTGCTAAAAGATATTTGTTTATAAATGCTGCTGAACTAATCGAACATAGATATTTTGAAAATGCCTTGACTTTAAAATTTGGATCTAAGGACATGATGCTTTGGAAAGGAGATTCTTATTTTGTTTTCACAGAGGGTGAGAGTCTGTGGATTGCTTCTATCCCAATATGGTATGATGGACCACGTCCTCTTGAAGGGTTGCTGTGAACATCTTCAGAAAATTGCTTCGCTCAACTGCCAAATGAGATGAACCTAGCACACAGGTTATACCCTGAAATATCTGATTAACAGCGCCCCCATTCAGCAGGAAGCAGTTTGGAGAGAAAAAACTGCGCCCATGTTCCCAAATATGGTTTATAAATGTTCTTTTACATTTAAAGGTAGATATGATATAGATATGAATAATTTACATTGATATGGATTTTGCTTTAGTGATTTAAATTTAAGGTCAGTTTTGTTATATGTATATATATATTTCCGGTATTGATTAGGGTATTGTGATTGTGTACTTCATTTAAAAATGTAATGTATATAGATTGTTAATGAGTAATCATTGATAATAGTCAAGCTTGTAGTTATGTTAGTTAGATTTTCTAGATGTACATAGATATATTTTAGATAGACATTCTTCATATCTTTCAAAGACTACAGAATAGAACATTTAATGTTTTAATAACTTAGGGCTTTTCATGACAAGGAGACATGTCTGCTCCTGGCAATACCAATCTACTTCAAAAGGAAGATGGGCATCGAAGAGGCTCCTTATGAAGTTTGATAGCCATTTGGGCAAGAAACTGCTCTTGCCTGTACTGTTGCATAAACGGGACACAAACAACCCACAGAAAGAGGACTGCTGAACTTGCCTAAAGGTGAGATGATCTTTTGGGGTTCCTGATTCATGAAGGAGTCTGCAAGACATTCTGCAGGACACAGCAGATAGTGACTGAACTGCCTTTGAAATTTCCTGCTTCATGGAAATGTCTCTGGATACTATGGGCCTGAAAGATGAAGATGGATGCCCCAGTGGTACAAAAGAACTTTGGATGACTGTCCAGGCAGCGAGATGTCTCTGTCACTTCTAGAGTTTTGGAAGTTTCTTACTTGTTTACTTAGGTAATATATCCTTCTGGAGTTTTTGATGGAGTTGAAGAATGGATTTTTATAATTATAGTTTGCCATTATTATGATAAAGATAAAAAAGATATAAATATTGTAATTGTGATTCTTGATTAATAACTTTTTGTTATATGTAATTTTGCTATGTTAAAGTTAAAGCCTTCCTTTTTGTTTAAAAAGAAAAAAGGAAAATGATGTGGGAGTGTCATATATCAATCTGTTGATTTCATTGGTTAAGTAATAAAGAAACTGCTTGACCCTGATAGGTTAAAACAAAGGTAGGTGGAGTAAACAGAACAGAATGCTGGGAGGAAGAGGAAGTGAGATCAGAGGCCATGCTCCCCTCTCCCGGGCAGATGCAATGAAGCAAGCTGCCAGGTCAGACATGCTGAATCTTTCCCAGTAAGACTGTTGCTACACAGATTATTAGAGATGGGTTGATCAGGATATGAGAATTAGCCAGTAAGGGCTAGAGCTAATGGTCCAAGCAGTGTTTAAAAGAATACAGTTTGTGTGTTGTTATTTCTGGTGTAAAGCTAGCCGTGTGGGAGCTGGGTGGGATGAAAAGCAGGCCCGCAGATCCCACAACAATCTATGATGTTCCCATTGGTGCTGGGCTCCCCACAATCTATTGATCTCTCCATTGTTTTCAGTTGTAGTTTTCTGTGATGGTCTCCATTTGTCTTTTGGCATAAGATTAAGACTTAGAATACTGCAAGAAATGATAATTGTTCTGTATTCTTTTTCTGTATTCACTTCTCTACCAGCTTCCTAGATGAAATGCTGTTTATTCATTGTTTTGCAAACTTCATACATGGTTACTGAATTATTGTAAAGATCATTGGTACTTACTTGCCATCCAAGCAATTGGACACAATTTCACATTGCTCCTACCCCATAAAAAGCCAAGAATGGCAAGGTATATTTGTACTCAGAATGTGAAGGCAGAGATAAGAGGAACTCTGGTGCTTTCTTCTGATTTCTTTGGGCATCAGACACATGGTATATATATGTGCATGTAGACAAAACACCATTACACATAAAATGAGATAAGTAAATACAAAAGTGAAAGTCATTTTCACTCCTCTCTCTCCTTCATGTAATTATTCCCTTGTACTGCCTTCACTCCTTCTCAAACTTGTATGTGTATATTCTTCTGAGTTCATTTAAAGTTGTTCATAATTCCTTTGTTTAAGGCTGACCATTTGGGATTGAATAACTAATGAAGGGCCTCATCCCTGGAGAAGCATGATTCTTCCTAACTCAGCAGCCATTGTCTGTAGCTCTTCAGCTACAGAGGTGGGATCTTGTGAGATTTCCTCTGTCTACACTAATGTGTCCACAGGTGTTGCCATTGTGCAGACCTTGTAAGGAACCTTAGTTTCGAGATTTTGTGAGTATAGCTTTCCTGCCAGAGATAGAAGACATTATCTCACAGGAGACGTCTTGACTCTCAGCTTCTTTCAGTCACCTCTTCCACAATGTTCGCTGGACCTTATATGTAGGAGTTGTATTGTTAATATGACAGTGGAGGCTCTCTGCATTTTTACTTGATGTGAACTTTTGTGATGGTCTCTGCTAAAAAAATAAAGCTTCCTTGATCAGGCATGAGAGCTACACATCTGTAAGGATACATGCTGTAAGTATAAAGTATTTTGAATGTAGTTAAGAGTTATACTGATTGAGGAAAGAGAGAGTGGCTGTGGAATATTAGTTTAAGATGTGTCTCATTTGTTTCTGCTGTGGAATATTTGCTTAATTATCCAAAGATGTGTTGCATTCTTTTATATTGCATTTGTTTAATTCCGTAAAGCTGTGTTACTTTGCTTGTCTAAAACACTTGATTGGTTTAGTAAAGAGCTGAATGTCCAATAGCTAGGTAGTAGAAAGCAATAGGTGCAGCTGCCAGGAAGTGAGGATAAATAGGAAGAGAAAATTAGCTTCATAAGAAATGCTAGGAGTTGTAACATGAATGGGGAGCCTGTTTGTTTGTTGTTGGGGGTTTTGTCCCACCTGGCCCCCCAGCTTTTTAGTCCCAAAGAAAATCACACATAAATCTCTGTAAGTTATAAAGCTGATTGGCCCATTCGCTATAGCTTTTCACTGGCTAACTCTCACATCTTGATTAACCCATTTTTCTCATCTATGTTAGCCATGTAGCTCAGTACCTTTTTGCAGTAGGGCAGCTCACATCCTGCTGCTTTGGTGGTCTGGGCAGGAGTGGGAGGAATCAACTTCCTCCTTCCCAGAATTCTCCTGCTCTCATTACATTATTTCTACTTCCTGTCTGGTTTTCTCACCTATATTTCCTGCCTGGCCAATCAGCGTTTATTTATAACATGATTGACAGATTACAGACAATTCTCTCACACCAAGGAGTGAGAAAAGGAAAAGGAGAGCAGGACTTCGGGGGCCAGCCACCCAGCCACCCACCCCAGTAAGAAGGGAAGAAATACATATATAATAAAGAAAGGTAAAAAGCCCAGAGGTAAAACATAGATGAAGAGAAACAAGTCAATTTAATTTAGAAATGCTGGTTAGAAACAAGCCAAGCTAAGGTTAGAAATTATAAATCTCCACCTATTTAATTGGGAGATGGGTGGTTGGCTTCCAAAGAGTTAAAAAAAACAAACAAACAAACTACATTTTGGCATACCAACATGAGGTTCAAATTAGCATGTACGGCCTGTAAAAGATGAAAAACAAAAGGAAGAAAAAGGACATAGGTTCTTTAAGAGGCACTGCTGTTCAGCAGGCTGCACTATATAGAAAGAGCAAACTCAGGAAAAACACTTGTGGCAGTACAGGCGCTGGCTTCCCACAGCTAGGAAGGTTGAATGTAGTTTCTAGTTACATACCTCCAACTGGCAGCTAGCTTTAGGCTTGGCTCTCAAAGCCTGGAGAAGCAGGTGGAGCCAGCTGCCAAAGCCTCGCCTAGCTGCTTAACAGTTTAAAGGCTCATGTGGTCATAAATGGCTAAAAAGATAAACAGTAAAAGAGATCCAGACAGAAAAAAAAACTCTAAATGGGTTGCAGTCATAGAAACAAATAGTTTAAAATAATAAAGTCTTTAAAGAAAGAGTAAATGTGATACAAAAGAAAAAGTCACATAACAATGGAAAATACACATGGAGTCTGCATCCTATATGTAGAGTATATATAGGAGGTGAAAATATAAGAATATAGGATAAAAAGACAAATATTAATCTCAGATATTTTACATTGACATGAATTTTGGTATATTCATACAAATTTAAAGTTATTTTTGTTATACTGTATATATGTTTCTACTCTTGTTTGGAATATTGTTACACAGTTTATTTAAAGATGCAATGCATAGTTAATAAATGAGGTTAGTAGTTGGTCTAAAATAATCAAACTGTAGTCATCTTAGGCATGTTTTGAAGATTAAACAGTTATATTTTAGATAGATGATTTTAAAACATTTCAAAGACCTAAAGAATATGGTATTTAAGATGTTTAATAACCTTAAGTTTTTCATGACAATGAGATACATGTGCTCCTGCCAGTAACCAATTTAATTCATAAAAGAATGGTGAACATCCAACAACTTTCGATGTGGAAAGTCTAGTCATTTAGGCAAGAAATTGTTTTTTACTTGACTGCTGATAGTATGCTGTACCGAACCAGTGGGACACCAGAAAAAGACTTTAACTTTGCCAAAAACAAAGCAGAACAGTCCTTTGAGATTCCCGCTTCAAAGAAGAACCTACCAGATAATCTGCAGGACACAGAGGACAGTGAGTGATGAACTTTGCCAAGACAAGGCAAGCCAGTCCTTCAAAGTTCCTGCTTGACTGAAAAGTTTGTCAGATATTCTAGGCCTGTAGGGCAAAGATGAATGATTCAGCATTGCAGATCTTCAAACTTCCTGCTTCATAAAAAAGTCTTCCAGATACTATGGGCCTGTAGGCTGAAGATGGATGCCCCAACGGTACAGAAGAACTTTGGGTGACTGTTCATGCAGCCAGTTGTCTCTGTCACTTCTAGAGTTTTGGAAGTCACTTGCAATTCACTTCCTGTATATTCCAGCAATATTATATCCTTGTGGGGTCCTTTATAGAGTTAAAGACTAGATAGAGTTGCAGTTTTCCTTAGTTATGATAAAAAGCAAATTAGATATAAAACTTTGTATTCATTAAGATAGAGTATTAAGATGGAGTATTTTCTTTAAATTTGCCAGGCACAAATGAACTGGACATTGTGAATGTAATCCTTACTTGATAATTGTTTTTATTGTATATACTCTTATTTAGTTTAAGTTAAAACCCTTTCCTCTTATTTAGGCAAAAGGGGGTCATATTGTGAAATATTACTTTAACTGTGTAAAGATGTGTTACATTTGTTTCTGTTGCTTTTGTTAATGATGCAAGAACACATTACGTTTGTTTGATTAACTAAAATTAATCTAGAATGAGGAAGCTAAATCAGCAACTAGCTGAGAGCAAGTAGTAGGGAGGAACAATGTAATAGCAGATTCTTTAAGGGGGCCTAAGCAGAAGGATGTCCCTTTTTGGGGGGAGATGCCAACAAGGAGAAAATGTCAGCTATTCGCTATTCAGCTTCTTTGATATAGCAGGATTTCACCTCAACCTTTGAATACTTATTTTTTTTTTTTTAGGATAGAGACTTAGATAAAGTTTCCTTTAGTGGCCATGATATAGTCAGTACCTGATGGAATAGAATTTCCACCTGACTGTAGCTCCTGTGGCCCAACCATTGCTAGTAGCTGTGGAGTTGCAATTGCCAGTTGGGAAAGCAGTTGCTTAAGGTGCAGCCACTGTAATAAATGTAAAACAATAGGTTCTCTAGGGTCCATGATCTTGCCAGCTTAGAAGCTGGCTAGATTTATAGTACCATACATGGATTTCCTCCTGTTTAACAGTTTGTAAGTCCAATTACACAGCTGCTGGTTTTTCCCATGATATAAATGACACTATTGTACCTTTGAGTATATCTTGCCATTCTGGTCACTGTTGAGGTTTTGTCGGCTTTACAGCTGGGGTAGTCCTTTATATTGTTTTTTTTTCCTTTGGCATTCGCATTGAATCTTCAGATACTATGAGAGCTAGTCCTCAAGAAGGAGGCTTCCAGGTCAGTTCCACTTTGGTTTTTCTAGGTCCTATATCTGAAGTATGTGATATCTTGAGAAATAGAGAATAACCTTCAATTTCTGGAAAACAACAAGGGTGTTAATAGCATATATATAATATATGTAAATATATTATATATTTATTTATAAAATACATATTTGTATATAATATGTAAATATATTATATATTTATTTATAAAATATATATTTGTATATAATATGTAAATATATAATATAAATAACATATATTATTTTGAGAATATCTGTCTCCTCTTTCCAACAACTAGAAGTATGTTTTTTTTTGCTCCTGGTACTGGAACTTTTGTTACAGCTCTTACAATCTCTTCAACTTTCCTTCTCAAAGAACCCTAAGCTCTGCTAGCAGGAGTCTGATAGGGATAACTGGAAGGTGCTGTCCATGCTTCTGGAGAAGAAAAGTAATCATTAATGTCACCAAACTATGAACCCTGGGAGCTACAATAGTGGCCAACCTGAGAAGACATGCCCAGTTGTGGAACAGTATCATAAATGTTATTGGAGTATTGCACCACTTTCTTATTGAATTTAAGGATCTTTCTACAAGAATGAACCAATCCTTTGCACTGATAATAGAGCCAATATCTGTCACTAGATAGACCACAGTCCCCAGGAGAGAACCTATTACTATTATTTTGCTAAGTAGACATAATATTAAAATAACTCCTAATGACTTATTGCTATACCCATAGGTCAGTGTATCTTTCAACTGTCATCTCAGAAGTTTCTTCTTCTAGTAGATGATGATTAGGACAGACCCACAACTTTTCAATGTACAGAGCATAAGGAACTGAGGAATACTAAGCCCTAATGGGACAGGAAATATCATTATTCTTAGAAATTGAGGAATGCTTAGCCTTAATGGTACGGGCAATGCCATTATTTGAAATGCCCTTTTTTATTTGTTTATTTTTGTGGGAGGGATACACATACCACAGTGAATGTATGAAAATCTGAAGACAATTTGCAGAAGTAATTCTTTCCTTTACCACAAGAATTTTGAGGTGGAATTCAGGTCATCAGGTTTGGCAACAAATACACTCACTCACAGAGTCATCTAACTTACTCTCAGTGTCAATATTTCTCTCTTATTTTCTCATTTTTTTACTGAAATAATAACTTTACATATCAATAAAGTTCATTTTGAACAATTTTATACTTACATAAGCATGTACTTATGCTTTTATCTTCTTCTTCACACAGCATTCCCAATGTCTATACAAACTTTCAGGTTGACTGTCATTGTCAAATTTTAACTTAGCCCAAAGGACAATAGATATGTTTACTTTGTACTAATACAACATTCTTATAAGAACATCTTGAAAAGGCAGCCAACTTTTGAATACCTATTAAGTATTACCATTTTCGTTGCCTTTGGCAATGTTGATCAAAGATTAAAGTATTTTATCGGAGCTCTTGATGCATGAATAAAATGCTGAAAATTTCTTTGAATATTACGTCAGTTGACCTATACATTTTAAACATTCTGTACCTATGAACATATAGGGTTTTTTTCCTTTTGTAGAAAATCAGAGGAAGTTTCAATGATGCAGGTTAAATCTGACTAGAACATTATGATATTGAACACATTAAAAGATTTTTTCAGACACATGTATTTTGTTTTTGAAACTAAGCAACTGGAAATGAAGAGAGGAAATCATGTATGTTACTAATAGAATATACACACCACACACATACACACATGAAAGCATGCACACACACATACACAAACACAAACCGGTACCAAATAAATGTATTTTGTTTGCAACAGGTTTTTCTTTTTCTTCTTCTTCTTCTTCTTCTTCTTCTTCTTCTTCTTCTTCTTTTTTTTTTTGGATTTTTGAGACAGGGTTTCTCCGTAGCTTTTTGGTTCCTGTCCTGGAATGATGTGGGAGTGATTTCTTTCTAATCTGTTGCTTTCATTGGTTAATTAATAAAGAAACTGCCTAGGCCCATTTGATAGACCAACCCTTAGGTGGGTGGAGTAAACAGAACAGAATGCTGGGAGAAAGAAATCTGAGTCAGTGAGTCGCCATGATTCTCCCACTCCAGACAGATGCAGGTTAAGATCTTCCTGGTAAGCCAGCTCGTGGTGTTACACAGATTATTAGAAATGGGTTAGATCAATATGTAAGAGCTAGCCAATAAGAGGCTGGAACTAATGGGCCAGGCAGTGTTTAAAAGAATACAGCTTCCGTGTAATTATTTCGGGTATAAAGCTAGCCGTGCGGGCAGCCGGGTGCCAGGAACATAGCCCCGCTGCTCCTATTTCAACACTGGAAACTAGCTGGAACTAGACCAGGCTGGCCTCAAACTCACAAAGATCTACCTGCCTCTGCCACCCGAGTGCTGGGATTAAAGGCGTGTGCCACCACCGCCCGGCTTGCAACAGGCTTTTCTAGTTCAATTCTTTTAAGGCAAAATTGCATTTGTCTGCTAATGATATTTTTATTAGCATATAAAAACGAAGTAACTTATTAGACAGCCAAGAACAAATATTCAAGGTACATGAGACATTTGTATTGTCAAAATTAGGTTTTGCTATCTCCTTTTCCAGGATGATACAGTAAATGATTCCATGAAGTAGGAGGAACAGCCACATAATAAGATCATACACCTAACCACAGATGAGTGTTATAAAATAATTGTCATGTTTTCATAATCATCCCAATGAATGACAACATAAATGAGAATTGGCCATCTAAACTACACAGTCTATAATTAGGTTTTGACTTATTCAGACATGTACATTATTTAAATATTAAATTTAGTTCCAGGTTCATAAGCTTGGTTTGCAGGGCTAGGCAGAGCAAGATAGAGAGGGAAGAAATGTTTTACCTATAACCTGGATCAGAATTATTATAGCATTGGTGAACTCAGACATAACATGCTTGAGATTAGAAAATTATTTTATCCCATATAGTGTTTTATTATATAAATACTGTTTTTGGGGTGATTTATAGTAGTCACTTGGAACGCATGTTCTCAGATCAGTTCCTCACTTGATATTTGCCATAAT
This sequence comes from Microtus pennsylvanicus, assembly GCF_037038515.1. NCBI lineage: Eukaryota > Metazoa > Chordata > Mammalia > Rodentia > Cricetidae > Microtus > Microtus pennsylvanicus. The sequence continues at coordinate 91,066,755 of NC_134601.1, read as the reverse complement.
GAATCTATGTGTGCAACATTTGCCTCTGGTTCATTCTTAGCTTTATAATTCTCACATTGGCACTGAAATCCTGTCTTGGATAAGGGAGAAATCACTTATATACTGATACACATATGCAGATATATATAAACCTGTCTATAAATATATATATTCATATACGTTTATATTTTAAAAAAAACAATAGAAAGATTAAGATTGAGGAGTAGGAGAGGGAAGGATAGAGGAATGTGGGCCTCATTTTCCTAAGGAATTGTTGGCCATTAGAAGACAACGGGAGGAGAAACAGCAAGTAGGGTTCAGACAGCCCTGAATATGACCAAAAGAACTTCAGGAGTCAGCTTCAGAGATTCAGTTCATTTTATTTTTCTGGGAGTAAGGCATCTTACTTAGGGTCGTGGGTGGGAGGGCTGATTGGTCATAACCCAGCACCTAATTATCATATGGGCTGGAGGAAAGAGCAGGACTTCTTTGCTGAGACATACAGTGCTTGCAGGAAGTTCTGTGCAGGGTCATCCTTCAAATAAGGTCAGGCATCTGAGTTTAGGGACACTCTCCAATTAAGGTTAGAGGAGAAGAGAAGACCCTGATGAGAAAGAGAACCCTCTGTTTTGTGCTGAGTTCAGAGAGTTAGCTGTACACGGTGTACTGTAACCTTAATAGCAGGGTTCTCCAACAGCTAAAGAAGAAACAGGGACAGAATTGATTCATTATAAGGAAATTTCTCTTATCATTGTTAGGTTCTATTCTCAGCCACCATAGTCAGCCATATGCAAATGGGAGACCCATGCAATTTGATGCTATAGTCCAACTTTGGAGTCCTTAGAACATAGAAAGCTCACAATGAGAGTTCCAGTCCAAACACAGGAGAAGATTGATGTCTCAGTGGAAAACAGTAAGCAAATTTTGCCTTACCTCAGTTTTGTTTCAGTCAAAGTCTCTGTTTAGTTGGAGGAGGCCCACAATGGTTAGAGAGATCAATTCCCCTCATTTCATTTATTGAGTCAACTGTTATTCTCACCAAGAATCGTTCTCACAAGCTCAATCAGAATTATATTTAACAAAGGATGTTTGAGTCCTGTTTCAATACAGTTGATATAAAGATAAACATCTCATTAGTTTTGAAAATAGAATTATTTCAGGACCTGTCTTCCCATTATGAACTTGATAAAGACTATAAGTTTTCCTTTTCTTCTATCCCTGTGCATTCAAGGTCTGTAAACCAGATGCTTTCTCCTTGGATTTTATGTGTTTTTTAAGAGACATAAGAATGGAGCAAAAGGGGTTTGGAAAGATCAGGTTAATTATTCAAGTGCTTACCATCAAAGCAAGAGGACACAATTTCAGATTGCCCTTTCCCCATAAAATGAGATAAATAAATATAAAAATGAAAACCCATATACTCCCATATATGCACTGGCAGCACTGAGAGGACTCAGGAAAATGAACAGATCAATCAATCAATCAGTAACATAGTTGGAAAGAAATAATGGTGAGGGAATAGAAGAAAAAAATGCAGTATATGGAATGTAGGTGGACTTGCAAAATAAATTGCAAGTATGCAATGAAAGTCTCAAGGAATAAAAAAGGGAAAAGGACAGAGGCATAGGTGAGGTCATTCTGAGAAGCATAGTTTACTAGCTACTACCATTGTGACGAATGACTCGTCAGACAGTAAATTAATTCTCTGTGTTCAACTTCAAACAGCAAAAGAAATAGGGTTTTTTGTTTGTTTATTTTTATACATTGTAAAATGGAGTAGGCTGAACACTAACAAGAATCTAACTTGCTGTATGAGCTGAAAGGCTGTGGCAGTATCTGTCATCCAGATGGCTCAGTGCACAATCCTGAGAAATTAGCATGAGTTGCTCCATGTGGAACTTCCACTCCCTCAATCTTTGCAATGCAAACAAACATAGCCTTTGTGTTATGAGATTTCAGTTAGGAGCCTGTGGCCCTGGCATCCCTAACAAGCCTGGTTTATGAATCCATCTTTGATAAGCTGATTTAAAGAGGTAAACTGCTTTACTTTTATATTCTTGACTAACATTCTAACATTTCTATCAGCCTTGGTTATGGAAATGTCTGTCCCCTTCCTTCCTTCCTTCCTTCCTTCCTTCCTTCCTTCCTTCCTTCCTTCCTTCCTTCCTTCCTTCCTTCCTTCTTCCCTTCCTTCCCTCCATTTGTAGGCTATGTGTGATGGCTAATGCAGACCATAACTGGCCAAAATGTTGAAAAATAAAGGACTAAGCTGGACATCTACATCACCCCTTCAAGGCCCATGAAACATGGTTTTCCATGACGTGGAAGGATTATAAAAGCTGTATGTAGATGGATGTGTTTAAAATGTTCTACGATAGTAGATTTTCATATGTCTTTTTCAAAGGGTTTAGTTCCCATTAATAAAGAATACCCAGTCCTAAATATAATAGTTATATAATATCCTTCTTCTCCCAAGGCACAGAGATCATCATGGAGGAGAGGGCAGAACAATGTATGAGTCAGAGGAAGTGGAAGACTACAAGGAAACAGTGAGTAACAGATGCAGCAAGTCAGCAGCACATATAAAATCACAGTGACAGCACAAACAAGATCTGTGCAAGAACATGCCAGACAAAATCCAGCTTGGAAGGGGGATGTAGTCACAGTATTCAGTCCATAGCTGAGAAGTTTTCAGCGATTGAAGGCTGCTGGGCAAGGAAGCATCACTTTTCTTTAAGGATGCAGTTGAGAGACGAACCAAACTCCAGTAAATGGCCCCACACCCATGGACATATGGCACCAATAATCAACTTAATGTGTACACTATCCAGGGTTCTTTATGGGGACAGAACTGCTAAGTTGGATATCTACATTAAAAGAATTTTAATATTAGCTTATTTTAAATATAAGAGAAGCTGAGAACTTGGAAGATGTTCAGTCCTTGAAGCTGTGTGTCTTGGCAATTGCTGGAGTCCCAGAGTGGTTTACTCACACTTGAGAGGCTGACCACATGTTAGTTGTTCAGTCCAGAATGGTGGGTGCCTCAGAAGTTTTAATATGGTATCAAAAACTTGAGATGTTCCCGGAGAGCCACTGATCCTCAGTTGATAATGGAATCACAAAAATGCTGGTTCTGATATCAGCAAAGGAATCGTGATAGTAAACACAGGTACATCAGCTGGGTAACAAGAGGGAAGACCAAGCCAACCAAATGCAAATAATGTTTCTTTTGTCATGTTCTTTATTTTTGGTTTTTTAATCTGGGCTGCTTCCAGTAGGTGCCGCCTACATTTGGAGTGCCTCTTTCCACATCAACTAAGGGAACCACAACAATTATTTTGTCATAGCATCATACTCAGATGATTATATTTTGTAGCAAGTTGATATTAAAAATTAAGGAAAACTAGCATATGAAATTGGAATGGTATGAGGATTAAATGCATTAGTGATCAACTGAATAACGAATTTGCACCAGTGTTGCATTAAGGAAAGAACCAAAAGTGCTTCCCCTTGGAGCCATTTAACCCAGAGGGAGTTCAGACTTGAATTCTCTACGTCATGCTCTCTCTGTCTTACATCACAAACACAAAGGACTTCTTGCTTTGTATTTATGGAATAGCACAGAGGGCATCACATAACAGAAGGTGTGGGGCCATTATAGAAATCTCTAACAGAATTTTACAGGGATTCAGTCACTGGCTCAAATTGATCCCAAATGACCTAAACATCAAACAGTAATATAAATATCATTGATTATCAAGCAATAAAGATAAATGGATGCTTTCAAACTTTATGGTAGATTTTAGAAGGTTGATTTCAACCTCTGTATTTTTATTTTCAGAAAATTATATACTCACGTAGTTCTTGATTAGGGACATGAAAGAGTCAATAATTTAAGATTACAGCTAGGCATTAGCTTAGTTTGTAAAACTTTATTATGCAGGAAATCCAAGGCAAGTAAAGTTGAGTGTTACATTGTTTTCTTTTTTTAATTGTTTTTCTCTTTTTTTAATTAATTAATTTATTTATTTATTAAAGATTTCTGCCTCCTCCCTGCCACCGCCTCCCATTTCCCTCCCCCTCCCTCAATCAAGTCCCCCTCCCTCATCAGCTCGAAGAGCAATCAGGGTTCAAGCCAAGCATATGATGGGCTAGCAGTCTTAGCTATGGATGTGAGGTCCAGCAAAAGTTCCAGTCTTGTAGAATGTAAGAAATATTTGCAGAATGTTGCACTACCACAGAAAGGAATACTACGGAGGTATATAGGAAATTGGAAGGGAAGGAATGAGAGGTCTTCATTAAAACATATGTATTTATGGAATTCTCAAATAATGACATGGGGAAGAGTCCTGTAAAGATTCTTCTGGATATGACTTGGCTAATGGAATCATAAAAACCAAGGCTCTGGCTACCTACATAAGACCTGCATAGATAAATAAGATATAGAATTAGGAGGAAGACAACTTAGGAAGAAGAAAAAGGATATCTGTAGGACAAGAGGGATAAAAATGGTAACAAGCAGTGAATATGCCCACAATACATTATACAACTATATATGTATATATAAGTATAAAATTAAATTGTCAAAAATTAAATTTTAGTAAATAGTTACTTATGTAAAAAATATGGTAGAAATCAATTGAAGAAAATATGTCAAACTGACATATATCTTTAGCAATATGCACACATATATATATATATGAACACAAGCACATATGCACACACAAAAACATGACAGTAATTAATGTGTCATTGGGCAGTTCTACCTCATTCATAGTAGCAGGGACAGCAACCTCTGAGTTGACTTGTTTGGACTATACATTGTTATTATGGTGTTGATTTCTTTTGTTCCTGGGATTCTTTTGGTGTCTGCCTATTCAAATATTCTGAGGCTCCTAATTCATTATCAAAAGACTTTTAGGAATTTTTAATTCTGTTTATACAAGCCAGAGTAAGATTTTAATTCTTAAAAATATGAGCTGTAATAGATGTATTAAGTCAACAAATGTTTATCAGACATATATTATTATATATTATTTTGGTAGATGCTAAAGATAATATAGTGAAAAAGATATTGTCTCTGCTCTATGGAACTTAAAATAGATTAGAGAAACATAAAAAGGAGTTTAAAAAATAATCTCAGTAAATGAAGGTGCCATGAAGGAATAAAGTAAGTATTTTTTGGGTAGAAAAATTATAATCTTTTTGATGAATTTTAGAAGTAAAAGCTAAAGATGATGCATGATTCCAAAAAGTTTTGTGTAGGTAGAATCATGAATTTTGACTAATTGTGTATTTTGTATGAAGCTTAAAATAGTAGTTGTAATTACAGCAAGAGCTGTTCAAGGGAAAGTAGAAAACATTTCTGTGTATTGCCTATACTTCTGGTAAGGCTAATTATCATTAACTTTTTACTGATACATAAAATATATTAAAATTTCCAAGTGTAATATAATATAGTTTATACTATATCTATCTAAGTAGCAATCAAGAATGACAACATATAATTTTATAAAAATCAACACATAGAATTTCCAAATTTGGATTATAGAAAATTTATTCTTAGATTAATGGAGTCATGTTTTAAAAAATTCTTTAGGTCTTGTTGACCGTGTTCTTTGCTTTACAGAAGTTTTTAAGTTTCAGGAGGTCCCATTTACTAATTGTTTCTCTCAGTGTTTGTGCTACTGGAATTATATTTAGGACATGGTCTCCTGTGCCAATGTGTTCAAGTGTACTTCCCACTTTCCCTTCTTTTCTTTTAAATTGATTTTTGTTGAGCTCTACATTTTTCTTTGCTGCTCTCCCTGCCTCTTCTCTCTTTTTCAACCCTCTCCCAAGGTCCCCATGCTCCCAATTTACTCAAGAGATCTTGTCTTTTTCTACTTCCCATGTAGATTAGATCCATGTATGTCTCTCTTAAGTCCTCATTGTTGTCTAGGTTCTCTGGGATTGTGATTTGTAGGATGATTTTCTTTGCTTTATGTTTAAAAACCACTTATGAGTCAGTATATGTGATAATTGTTTTTCTGGTTCTGGGTTACCTCACTCAATATGATGTTTCTACCTCCATTCATTTGCCTGCAAAATTCAATATGTCATTATTTTTTTCTGCTCTGTAATAATCCATTGTGTAAATGTATCACATTTTCCTTATCCATTCTTTGGTTGAGGGGCATTTAGATTATTTCCTGGTTTGACTATGACAAACAATGCTGCTATGAACATAGTTGAGCACATGTCCTTGTGGCACAATTGAGCATTCTTTGGATATGTACCCAAAAGTGGTATTACTGGGTCTTGAGGAAGGTTGTTTCCTAATTTTCTGCAAAATCACCACACTGATATCCAAAGTGCCCCTTGATCAATAAATGGCTAAGAAAAATGTGGTACATTTACACAATGGAGTACTGTACTACACAGCAGAAAAAATAATTACATCTTGAGATTTGCAGGCAAATGGATGGGTGTAGAAAACATCATATTGAGTGAGGTAACCCAGACACAGAAAAACAAATAGCATATGTACTCACTCATAAGTAGTTTTTAAACATAATGCAAAGAAAATCAGCCTACAAATCACAATCCCAGAGAACCTAGACAACAATGAGACCCCTAAGAGAGATATACATGGATCTAATCTACATGGGAAGTAGAAAAAGACAAGATTTCCTCAGTAAATTGGGAGCATGGGGACCTTGGGGGAGGGTTGAAGGGGAGGGGAGAGACAGGGAGGGGAGCAGAGAAAAATGTAGAGCTCAATAAAGTCAAATATATAAAAATAAAAAAATTCTTTAGGTCATTGCTACATTCATAATTAAGTTTTGTGATGGGCAATAGTAAAAGAGCCACAGTTTTGTAAATGACTGATTTAACCTTATATAATATCGCACAAAGCAGAAGGAAATGGTAGTGGTAATCGTGGCTTAGTAGCAAACTCAGTTAACAACAGAAGAGTTTAGCCTCTGCAGAACCAACTGGGAACTTTGATTCATTTACCCTGATGATTAGTTCTCAAAGTAGGAACAATGCCTAGATAGTACTATTTTGTAACTGGTAACACACCAAAAGTAAGTAATGACAGCATGATGAATCCACTGGTATTATATCCTTAGCAGTTATGACCAACAATTTCATATAACAAAGTTCAGGTTAGATTATACAATTATTTTCAATTATTTATACTTTGGTGGTGTGTGTGTGTGTGTGTGTGTGTTTGTGTGCATGCATGCAGACGTATTTAAGCACACATGCTTCCATGCCCATGCATACTTATGGAGGCCTTAGTAGACCCTGAAGCTCTCCATTTAAGCTAGGTTGGCTGGCTAATGAGCTCCTGGAGTCTTCTTATCTTGCGCTCAATATTGGGATTTTGGACATGTACAACAATATATCAATTCCAACATTTTGCTGATATTATTTTAGAGGTATGATAAAAATAAAAAACAGAATAAGAAAATTTCAACACTCTTACCATTCTCACATAAATACTTAACAGTTATGCAAGGAATTGTTCTGCTTGCTCTAATCTCCCATCACACAAAGAACTCCTCACTCATTTTAGTCCAATACTATTGCAACCTCTCCACTAATACTTAGTTCTGATTTAGTGCATCCATTTCCTAGATTTCTCTCTGTGTGTCTCTGTCTCTCTCTTTCAAGACAGATGTCTGTGTAGTGCTGGCTGTCTTGGAACACGCTTTGTAAACCAGGCTGGCCTTGTACTCACAGAGATCCCCCTGTCTCTGCCTCCAGAGTACTGGGATTAAAGATATGCACCACCACCGCCTGGCTAGATTTCTCATTTTTTTTGATGAGTTTGTTGAATATTTGTGGTTCTGTGGTTCTTCAGATTGCCAAAGCCAAGTAGCCTCAGCAGTGTTGTAAAGAATGTGGGCTAGGTTCATAGATCATTAATTTCCATCAAACCTTTCAAGTTCCCTGTGCCAGATGCAATTCTACTAATTAAAAATAAGGTGGTTAGTGCTATTTATAAAAATTGTATAAAATAATGAATTTTATCATGACATATTCACATATGCATATAATGCATTTTGATAATAATCATCATTCCTCATTACCCTCTTGTTTCCTACCCCTTTTGATTTTTATTTCTTTCTGGGCCCCTATCTTCTTTCAAGACCCTCATCTGAAACTATCTACTGACCAGGCCACTTGCTGCACTATCCCCTTCTTCTCTGCCCCCATCACCATCCTAGTAGATCTCACAGATCTTCTCCTGCAGCCTCCCTCACCACCCCACCCCTTTGCCTCAACCTCCACCTTCCACAGACAGTCCCTGGGAATCTACTGCCCATCTCAGCCAGGGAATCTGGTAGGTGATACTCCTTAAACTGTCCCCCTTCTTCAAATCCAACCCCAGACTTATCCCCTGCTCTGTAGCAGATCATGTGCTGCAGTCTCCCTACCTATTTTCCCCAATTTCCTGAAGATACCTCAGATCTTTTGCAGGCTCACTCGCCACTCCCCATCCTTTTATCTCAGCCTCTGACTTCCACAGACACTCCCTGGGAACTATGCCAGCCATAAAAGTAGATAGGTCGTGGAAGCTGGTACACTATCTTTAGATCTTTAGTCTCCCACCTCTCCATCCAAAGGCAGGACCCAACTTCCATCCCAGGATCTGTAGCAGACTATCAGCTGGGGCCAGTCCTCCCACTCTGCCCTGTTTCCATGGAAATAAGCAGATCCTGGATACACACCCTGCTGTCATTCCTCCTGTGTACTATTCAGACCTTCCCCCAACTTTCTAGCCCAATTCTATCACTAAGCAACATTCACCAATACCAAGAAACAAATTCTAATCTGAATCTCAAGTGGTAAGACCTGCAAATATCTCAGTAGCATCTCTACCTGGCAACCCACAGCCACTACACCCTGCTAAGACCCAGAAAGTACAACAGAAACCAAGGTACAAAGTATCCACCCAATAAACATAAGACTATCATCACCTAAAATTACAATCATCCTAAATCAGTTGCCTAGGTACCAGAATAAAAGAACAGTCATTATCAGCCAAGACAAAATGTCTGCTCTAAAGCTAAGCAACTCTACTACACTTGGCTTCAAGAAATGCAATATAGATGAAGTACTAGACAAGGACTTCAAAACAGCCTTTATGAATAAAATTAATAAATCCATTCAGAACAAATAGTGGAAAAATGAAGAAAATAGTTCAAGATTTGCAAGATGAAATAGAATAAATTGAGTGAATCCAGAATGAGTGAAAACTGGAAAGGAAAAATTTAGGAGCTCAAACAGGAAACTAAGGGGCAATTTTTACCAAAAGAATACAAAAGGTGCATGAAAGAATCTCAGACATTGAAGTCAAGAGAGAATACCTCAGTCAAGGAAAATGTGAAATCTAAAAACCATGCACAAAACATCCAGGAAATCTGAAATACCATGAAAAGACCAAATCTGAAGACCAGGTAGCTTGCCTACAGATCTCTATTCTCTCGGTCCCCCAGTGTGCTCATTCTCTCCTGCTCATCCCTAATGCTGCTCTAACTGAACACCACCAGCAGCCTCATGTTCTCCCTACCCATGTTTCCTGTGGATCCCACAGACCTTGCCCTCCTGGTTTCCCCCTCTCCACTGCTAACAGTGCCTCAGCCCCCAACTCGGACAAATACCACAGGCCACACCTGCCTGAAGACCAGATAGCCTATTTGTGGGTCCTTCATTGCTCTCTTTGTTCCTTCAGGGTTCTCCCAGCTGCAGTCTCCCTTCCCTGTCATCATCATCTGTGGCTCCCACAGTTCATCCCTTCCTCGGCTCCCAGAAATCAGCACCTAGATCTACAGCCGCCCCTACCTCAGATGCCTAGAGACCATCATAAAACTCAGTTATCAGTCAGGAGAATATGACTCCACTATAGCCCAGAGAACCTACCACAATATCCCTTGTGAATATGACAGAGGGCCTCAAAGAGGAAATTAATAAAATCCTTGAGGAAAGTTATAAAAACAAAGAAACACAGTAGAAGGAAATGGATAAAACAGTTCAAGATCTGAAAGTGAAAAAAGACACAAACTGAGGGAAATCTGAAATGAAAAAATATAGGAATTTGAATAGGAACTAGAGAGGCAAGATTCACCAACAGGATGTAAGAGATGGAAGAGAGAATCTAAGGCACTGAAGATACACTAGAGGAAATGATACATTAATCAAAGAAAATGTTAAATCTAAAACATTCCTGACACAAAACTTGCAGGAAATATGAGACGCTATGAAATGACCAAACCTAAGAATAAAGGAATAGAAGAATTGCAGTTCAGTGGTCCAGAAAATATTCTCAACTCAGCTTTCACGAATTGTGAACTTTCTGTTGCTGTTGATATCCAGGCTGGCCTCAAACTCCAAGATCCAACTGAGTTGGCCTCCAGAGTTTGGGATTAAACATGTATGCCACAACACCCAGCCCTAATTTTTTAAATTTTTAAAAAACATTTGAATCTTTTTAAATAATTGATATTTTATTGATTTTTATTGAGCTCTACCTCTTTCTCCGCTCCTCTCCCTGCCTCTCCCCTCCTCTCTTCAACCCTGCCCCAAGGTCTCCATGCTCCCAATGAATCTTACCCGGGTGGAATCTTGTCTTGAGGTCACTACACATTTTATTCCATTAAACATCAGGCTTATATTTAATCTGTTTTTCTCCTTGAACATAGACTTTACTCCTTGGTGCCCCTTTCTTTTTTTAATTAATTTATTTATTAAAGATTACTGTCTCTTCCCCACCACCGCCTCCCACATCCCTGCCCCTCCCCCAATCAACTCCCCCTTCTCATCAGCCCTAAGAGCAGACCGGGTTCCCTGCCCTGTGGGGAGTCCAAGGACATCCCACGTCCTTTCAGGTCTAGTAAGGTGATTAGGCTCCCACAAAGCCAGTACGTGCAGTAGGATCAAAACCCAGTGCCATTGTTCTTGACTTCTCAGCAGTCCTCATTGTCCGCTATGTTCAGCGATCCGGTTTTATCCCATGCTTTGGTGCCCCTTTCTCCTTAAATTTTATATTTTGCATTGTCCTCACTCACTCACTCAGCTCACTCATTTTCATTATAGAGCTGCACAAGAGTGAATACTAATAACCACATGACAGAGTTGATACTGTTTTGAGATTTCTACTGCCAACTTAAATAGTTGAAAACTCTTCAATTTAGCCTCAGGAAATTTTTTTGGAAAAAGAGAAAATGCAGCCATATTTTATTTGTTTGCCAAAATATAACAAGAAGAGTATCTAAGCTACTAAAAGGCTTCTCCTCTAAAACCTGAAAGCTGTGTCCTCACGGTTCAAACCATCCTCAGCACCACTGTCTTCCATGCTTTTACTAGCATTGCTCATTAACCCCCACTTACAATGTCCAACTCTTCTTCTAATCAAAAGTCCATGTTCCTTCAAAGAATAGCATATTCATGCCTATCCTAGCAATACCAAAAGCCTTGGTACCAACTTCTGTCTTATTTAGTGTTTCTATTGCTGGAGAAGACACTATAACACCTTTAATACCTAGTGAAATAGAAGCAGTCATCAAAAGTCACTGAACCATAACAAAAATAAAACAAAAACAAACAACCCACAGCCTTATGGCTTTAACACAGAATTTATCCAGATTTTCAAAGAAGAGTTAATGCAGGTCTGGGCGCTGGAATCGAATCCAGAGGGCAGCCAGGCGGGCGGGAATTCCTTTGTTTCAATAGTCTGTCTGCAGCAAGCAAGGTAGGCGCTTTGTTTATGAGCTACCCAACCAGTACGGAGATCTGATCTGGGCACCAGAAGAACCATCTCCCAGGGCAGCAGCCCAGGACAACGAACTACTTCCTGCAGGGCCTATACTCCTGCATACTGCCTCTCTTTTCCTATCTCACCAGCGTGCATCCAGAACCCTCCCCACTTCTGCCTCCCTGCCATCTTTGGGCATATAACATCACCCAGCTCAGCCTGTCTGGGCACTGGGATCGAATCCAGAGGGCAGCCGGGCGGGCAGAATTCCTTTGTTTCAATAGCCTGCCTCCAGCAAGCAAGGTAGGCACTTTGTTTATGAGCTACCCAACCAGCACGGAGATCTGATCTCGGTACCAGTAGAGCCAACACTGGGGCACCAGGAGAGCCATCACTGGGAAGTGCCATCACTGGCAAGATACATCACTGGGCAAGGAGACCTGACCCTGTTTAAGAAGATCCATAGGGGAGCATTCGGAGGAAGAGGTGGTCAGGCGCCAATGCAAGAATTCACCCAACAATCTGAAAAACAATATGAAACCACCAGAACCCTGTGACCTCACAACAGGAGGACATGAACACCTTAATCAAGAAGTAGAAAAAATTGACTTTATGAAAGTGATTGATGCCTTTATAGAAATGGATGAGAAATATAACAGAAAGCTTGAAGAATTGAATAAAGCAGTGAATGATACCCTAGGAAACCAAGGAAAAACAATCAAACAGATAATGGAAACAGTTCAAGACTTGAACACTGAATTGGAGACAAGGAAAAAAACACAAACAGAGGGCCGGCTGGACATGGAAAATTTAGGTAAATGCATAGAGACTACAGAAACAAGCATAACCAGCAGAATACAAGAGATAGAAGAAAGAATCTCAGATTCTGAAGATAACATAAAGAAAATAAACGCACTGATCAAAGATAACAGCAAGTCCAACAAACTCTCATCACAAAACATTCAGGAAATGTGGGACAAAATAAAAAGACCAAACCTAAGAATAATAGGAGTAGAAGAAGGAGAAGAAGTGCAGCTCAACGGTCCAGAAAATATATTTAATAAAATTATAGAAGAAAACTTTCCCAACCTAAAGAAAGATGTACCCATGAAGGTTCAAGAAGCATACAGAACATGGAATAGGCTGGATAAAAAAAAAACATCCCCTTGCCATATAATAATCAAAACATAAATCATACAAAATAAAGAAAGAACATTAAGATCTGCAAAGGAAACAGGCGAAGTTACTTATAAAGGTAAACCTATAAGACTTACACCTGACTTCTCTATGGAAACCATGAAAGCCAGAAGGTCCTGGATAGATGTTCTGCAGAAAGTAAGAGAACATGGATGTAAGCCCGGAGTACTATACCCAGCCAAGCTTTCGTTCACTATAAATGGAGAAAACGAAATTTTCCAGAATAAAAACAAATTTAAACAATACGTAGCCACAAATCCAGCCTTATAGAAAGTAATAGAAGGAAAATCACTAACCAAGGAGTCCAGCAATGACCACAATAACACAGACATCTAGAGACCCTTCACCAGCGCAACTCAAAGAAGGGAAACACACAAACTCTACTACTAAAAAAGTGACCAGAGTTAACAACCACTGGTCATTAATATCACTTAATGTCAATGGACTCATCTCACCTATAAAAAGGCACAGGCTAAGAGATTGGATACGATAACAGGATCCAACATTCTGCTGTTTAAAAGAAACACACCTCAACCACAAAGACAGGCACCTACTCAGAGTACAGGGCTGGGAAAAGGCTTATCAAGCAAACGGACCTAAGAAACAAGCAGGTGTGGCCATACTAATTTCTAACAAAGTTGACTTCAAACTTAAATCAATCAGAAGAGATGGAGAGGGATATTTTATACTCATAACAGGAACAATTCATCAGGATGAAGTCTCAATCCTGAATATCTATGCCCCTAATATAAAAGCACCCACGTACATAAAAGAATCATTACTAAAACTTAAGGCAGCCATCAAAGCACACACACTAATAGTAGGAGACTTCAACACTCCTCTCTCACCAATGGACAGGTCAATCAGACAGAAACCTAATAGAGAAATAAGAGAATTAATGGAGGTAATGAATCAAATGGACTTAACAGACATCTATAGAACATTCCACCCAAATAGGAAAGAATATACCTTCTTCTCTGCAGCTCATGAAACCTTCTCGAAAATTGACCACATACTCGGTAACAAAGCAAACCTCCACAGTTACAAAAAAAATATTAGTAACCACCTGTGTCTTATCAGATCACCATGGACTAAATTTAGAATTCAACAACAATGCTACCCCCAGAAAGCCTACAAACTCATGGAAACTGAACAGTCAACTACTGAACCACACCTGGATCAAAGAAAAAATAAAGAAAGAAACTAAAGTCTTCCTTGAAGTCAATGAAAATAAAGAAACAACATACTCAAACCTATGGGACACTATAAAAGCAGTCCTAAGAGGAAAGCTCATAGCACTAAGTGCCCACTTAAAGAAAACAGAGAAAGCACACATTGGAGGCTTAACAGCCCACCTGAAAGCTCTAGAAAAAAAGCAGCAGACTCACCTAGGAGGAGTAGAAGACTGGAAATAATCAAACTGATGGCTGAAATCAATAAAATAGAAACACAAAACACAATCCAAAGAATCAATGAAACAAAAAGCTGGTTTCTGGAGAAAATCAACAAGATTGTTAAACCCCTATCCAAACTAATCAAACGGCAGAGAGAGAATATGCAAATTAATACGATCAGAAATGAAAAGGGGGACGTAACCACAGACACAGAGGAAATACAGAGAATCATTAGATCTTACTACAAAAGCCTGTATGCCACAAAACTGGAAAATGTAAAAGAAATGGACACTTCTTTAGATAAATACCATATACCAAAGTTAAACCAGGAACAGGTGAACAATCTAAATAGACCTGTTAGCTGCAAAGAATTAGAAACTGTTATCAAAAACCTCCCCACCAAAAAAGCCCAGGACCAGATGGTTTCAATGCAGAATTCTACCAGAACTTCCAAGAAGACCTAATACCTATACTCCTTAATGTATTTCACAATATGGAAACAGAAGAGCCATTGCCAAATTCCTTTTATGCAGCTATAGTTACTCTGATACCAAAACCACACAAAGACTCAACCAAGAAAGAGAATTACAGGCCAATCTCGCCCATGAACATCGATGCAAAAATCCTCAACAAAATACTGGCAAACCGAATCCAAGAACACATTAGAAAAATTATCCATTATGATCAAGTAGGCTTCATCCCAGAGATGCAGGGCTGGTTCATTATACGAAAATCTATAAATGTAATCCATCATATAAATAAACTGAAAGAAAAAAAAAACCATATGATCATTTCATTAGAT